>NW_027478493.1:0-340341 GCF_051014685.1 Ptiloglossa arizonensis
ATTACAACGGTATGCGTACTTTTCCCCTAGGCCGCCCTAGTAATTCGTTTCGAGCATCAGAACTGCGAAAATTTTGAGTTTCTCAAGCGTTTCTTACTTCCAAACTGCCATATCTCGCGAACGGAATGACCAATCCGCAAAATTTCTGTTGCATCTGAAAGTGGAAACTCGCCCGATTACAACTGTATGCGTACTTTTCCCCTAGGCCGTTCTAGATATGCTTGTCGAGCATCAGAACTGCAAAAATTTTGAGTTTCTCAAGCGTTTCTTACCTCCAAACTGCCATATCTCGCGAACGGTTTGACCAATCCGCAAAATTTCTGTTGCATCTGAAAGTAGAAACTCGCCCGATTACAACGGTATGCCTACTTTTCCCCTAGGCCGTTCTAGTTATTCGTTTCGAGCATCAGAACTGCGTAAATTTTGAGTTTCGCAAGCGTTTCTTACTTCCAAACTGCCATATCTCGCGAACGGATTGACCAATCCGCAAAATTTCTGTTGCATCTGAAGGTAGAAACTCGCCCGATTACAACGGTATGCGTACTTTTCCCCTAGGCCGTTCTAGTTGTTCGTTTCGAGCATCAGAACTGCGAAAATTTTGAGTTTCTCAAGCGTTTCTTACCTCCAAACTGCCATATCTCGCGAACGGATTGAACAATCCGCAAAATTTCTGTTGCATCTGAAAGTAGAAACTCGCCCGATTACAACTGTATGCGTACTTTTCCCCTAGGCCGTTCTAGCTATTCGTTTCGAGCTTCAGAACTGCGAAAATTTTGAGTTTCTCAAGCGTTTCTTACCTACAAACTGCCACATCTCGCGAACGGAATGACCAATCCGCAAAATTTCTGTTGCATCTGAAAGTGGAAACTCGCCCGATTACAACTGTATGCGTACTTTTCCCCTAGGCCGTTCTAGTTATGCTTGTCGAGCATCAGAACTGCGAAAATTTTGAGTTTCTCAAGCGTTTCTTACCTCCAAACTGCCATATCTCGCGAACGGTTTGACCAATCCGGAAAATTTCTGTTGCATCTGAAAGTAGAAACTCGCCCGATTACAACGGTATGCGTACTTTTCCCCTAGGCCGTTCTAGTTATTCGTTTCGAGCATCAGAACTGCGAAAATTTTGAGTTTCGCAAGCGCTTCTTACCTCCAAACTGCCATATCTCGCGAACGGATTGACCAATCCGCAAAATTTCTGTTGCATCTGAAAGTAGAAACACGCCCGATTACAACTGTATGCGTACTTTTCCCCTAGTCCGTTATAGTTATTCGTTTCGAGCAGCAGAACTGCGAAAATTTTTAGTTTCTCAAGCGTTTCTTACCTCCAAACTGCCATATCTCGCGAACGAATTGACCAATCCGCAAAATTTCTGTTGCATCTGAAAGTAGAAACTCGCCCGATTACAACGGTATGCGTACTTTTCCCCTAGGCCGTTCTAGTTATGCTTGTCGAGCATCAGAACTGCGAAAATTTTGAGTTTCTCAAGCATTTCTTACCTCCAAACTGCCATATCTCGCGAACGGATTGAACAATCCGCAAAATTTCTGTTGCATCTGAAAGTAGAAACTCGCCCGATTACAACACTATGCGTACTTTTCCCCTAGGCCGTTCTAGTTGTTCGTTTCGAGCATCAGAACTGCGAAAATTTTGAGTTTCTCAAGCGTTTCTTACCTCCAAAATGCCATATCTCGCGAACGGATTGACCAATCCGCAAAATTTCTGTTGCATCTGAAAGTAGAAACTCGCCCGATTACAACTGTATGCGTACTTTTCCCCCAGTCCGTTCCAGTTATTCGTTTCGAGCATCAGAACTGCGAAAATTTGGAGTTTCTCAAGCGTTTCTTACCTCCAAACTGCCATATCTCGCGAACGGATTGACCAATCCCCAAAATTTCTGTTGCATCTGATGGTAGAAACTCGCCCGATTACAACTGTATGCGTACTTTTCCCCTAGACCGTTCTAGTTATTCGTTTCGAGCATCAGAACTGCGAAAATTTTGAGTTTCTCAAGCGTTTCTTACTTCCAAACTGCCATATCTCGCGAACGGATTGACCAATCCGCAAAATTTCTGATGCATCTGAAAGCAGAAACTCGCCCGATTACAACGGTATGCGTACTTTTCCCCTAGGCCGCCCTAGTAATTCGTTTCGAGCATCAGAACTGCGAAAATTTTTAGTTTCTCAAGCGTTTCTTTCCTCCAAACTGCCATATCTCGCGAACGAAATGACCAATTCGCAAAATTTCTGTTGCATCTGAAAGTAGAAACTCGCCCGATTACAACAGTATGCGTACTTTTCCCCTAGGCCGTTTTAGTTATGCTTGTCGAGCATCAGAACTGCGAAAATTTGGAGTTTCTCAAGCGTTTCTTACCTCCAAACTGCCATATCTCGCGAACGGATTGACCAATCCGCAAAATTTCTGTTGCATCTGAAGGTAGAAACTCGCCCGATTACAACTGTATGCGTACTTTTCCCCTAGACCGTTCTAGTTATTCGTTTCGAGCATCAGAACTGCGAAAATTTTGAGTTTCTCAAGCGTTTCTTACCTCCAAACTGCCATATCTCGCGAACGGATTGACCAATCCGCAAAATTTCTGTTGCATCTGAAAGTAGAAACTCGCCCGATTACAACACTATGCGTACTTTTCCCCTAGGCCGTTCTTGTTGTTCGTTTCGAGCATCAGAACTGCGAAAATTTTGAGTTTCTCAAGCGTTTCTTACCTCCAAACTGCCATATCTCGCGAACGGATTGACCAATCCGCAAAATTTCTGTTGCATCTGAGAGTAGAAACCCGCCCGATTACAACTGTATGCGTACTTTTCCCCTAGTCCGTCATAGTTATTCGTTTCGAGCATCAGAACTGCGAAAATTTTTAGTTTCTCAAGCGTTTCTTACCTCCAAACTGCCATATCTCGCGAACGAATTGACCAATCCGCAAAATTTCTTCTGCATCTGAAAGTAGAAACTCGCCCGATTACAACGGTATGCGTACTTTTCCCCTAGGCCGTTCTAGTTGTGCTTGTCGAGCATCAGAACTGCGAAAATTTTGAGTTCCTCAAGCGTTTCTTACCTCCAAACTGCCATATCTCGCGAACGGATTGACCAATCCGCAAAATTTCTGTTGCATCTGAAGGTAGAAACTCGCCCGATTACAACTGTATGCGTACTTTTCCCCCAGACCGTTCTAGTTATTCGTTTCGAGCGTCAGAACTGCGAAAATTTTGAGTTTCTCAAGCGTTTCTTACCTACAAACTGCCACATCTCGCGAACGGATTGACCAATCCGCAAAATTTCTGATGCATCTGAAAGCAGAAACTCGCCCGATTACAACACTATGCGTACTTCTCCCCTAGGCCGTTCTAGTTGTTCGTTTCGAGCATCAGAACTGCGAAAATTTTGAGTTTCTCAAGCTTTTCTTACCTCCAAACTGCCATATCTCGCGAACGGATTGACCAATCCGCAAAATTTCTGTTGCATCTGAAAGTAGAAACTCGCCCGATTACAACTGTATGCGTACTTTTCCCCTAGTCCGTTATAGTTATTCGTTTCGAGCAGCAGAACTGCGAAAATTTTGAGTTTCTCAAGCGTTTCTTACCTCCAAACTGCCATATCTCGCGAACGAATTGACCAATCCGCAAAATTTCTGTTGCATCTGAAAGTAGAAACTCGCCCGATTACAACGGTATGCGTACTTTTCCCCTAGGCCGTTCTAGTTATGCTTGTCGAGCATCAGAACTGCGAAAATTTTGAGTTTCTCAAGCGTTTCTTACCTCGAAACTGCCATATCTCGCGAACGGATTGACCAATCCGCAAAATTTCTGTTGCATCTGAAAGTAGAAACTCGCCCGATTACAACTGTATGCGTACTTTTCCCCCAGTCCGTTCCAGTTATTCGTTTCGAGCATCAGAACTGCGAAAATTTGGAGTTTCTCAAGCGTTTCTTACCTCCAAACTGCCATATCTCGCGAACGGATTGACCAATCCCCAAAATTTCTGTTGCATCTGATGGTAGAAACTCGCCCGATTACAACTGTATGCGTACTTTTCCCCTAGGCCGTTCTAGTTATTCGTTTCGAGCATCAGAACTGCGAAAATTTTGAGTTTCTCAAGCGTTTCTTACCTCCAAACTGCCATATCTCGCGAACGGATTGACCAATCCGCAAAATTTCTGTTGCATCTGAGAGTAGAAACCCGCCCGATTACAACTGTATGCGTACTTTTCCCCTAGTCCGTCATAGTTATTCGTTTCGAGCATCAGAACTGCGAAAATTTTTAGTTTCTCAAGCGTTTCTTACCTCCAAACTGCCATATCTCGCGAACGAATTGACCAATCCGCAAAATTTCTGCTGCATCTGAAAGTAGAAACTCGCCCGATTACAACGGTATGCGTACTTTTCCCCTAGGCCGTTCTAGTTGTGCTTGTCGAGCATCAGAACTGCGAAAATTTTGAGTTTCTCAAGCGTTTCTTACCTCGAAACTGCCATATCTCGCGAACGGATTGACCAATCCGCAAAATTTCTGTTGCATCTGAAAGTAGAAACTCGCCCGATTACAACTGTATGCGTACTTTTCCCCCAGTCCGTTCCAGTTATTCGTTTCGAGCATCAGAACAGCGAAAATTTTGAGTTTCTCAAGCGTTTCTTACCTACAAACTGCCACATCTCGCGAACGGATTGACCAATCCGCAAAATTTCTGATGCATCTGAAAGCAGAAACTCGCCCGATTACAACACTATGCGTACTTCTCCCCTAGGCCGTTCTAGTTGTTCGTTTCGAGCATCAGAACTGCGAAAATTTTGAGTTTCTCAAGCGTTTCTTACCTCCAAACTGCCATATCTCGCGAACGGATTGACCAATCCGCAAAATTTCTGTTGCATCTGAAAGTAGAAACTCGCCCGATTACAACTGTATGCGTACTTTTCCCCTAGTCCGTTATAGTTATTCGTTTCGAGCAGCAGAACTGCGAAAATTTTGAGTTTCTCAAGCGTTTCTTACCTCCAAACTGCCATATCTCGCGAACGAATTGACCAATCCGCAAAATTTCTGTTGCATCTGAAAGTAGAAACTCGCCCGATTACAACGGTATGCGTACTTTTCCCCTAGGCCGTTCTAGTTATGCTTGTCGAGCATCAGAACTGCGAAAATTTTGAGTTTCTCAAGCGTTTCTTACCTCGAAACTGCCATATCTCGCGAACGGATTGAACAATCCGCAAAATTTCTGTTGCATCTGAAAGTAGAAACTCGCCCGATTACAACACTATGCGTACTTTTCCCCTAGACAGTTCTAGTTGTTCGTTTCGAGCATCAGAACTGCGAAAATTTTGAGTTTCTCAAGCGTTTCTTACCTCCAAACTGCCATATCTCGCGAACGGATTGACCAATCCGCAAAATTTCTGTTGCATCTGAAAGTAGAAACTCGCCTGATTACAACACTATGCGTACTTTTCCCCTAGGCCGTTCTAGTTGTTCGTTTCGAGCATCAGAACTGCGAAAATTTTGAGTTTCTCAAGCGTTTCTTACCTCCGAACTGCCATATCTCGCGAACGGATTGACCAATCCGCAAAATGTCTGTTGCATCTGAAAGTAGAAACTCGCCCGATTACAACGGTATGCGTACTTTTCCCCTAGGCCGTTCTAGTTATGCTTGTCGAGCATCAGAACTGCGAAAATTTTGAGTTTCTCAAGCGTTTCTTACCTCGAAACTGCCATATCTCGCGAACGGATTGACCAATCCGCAAAATTTCTGTTGCATCTGAAAGTAGAAACTCGCCCGATTACAACTGTATGCGTACTTTTCCCCTAGGCCGTTCTAGTTATGCTTGTCGAGCATCAGAACTGCGAAAATTTTGAGTTTCTCAAGCGTTTCTTACCTCCAAACTGCCATATCTCGCGAACGGTTTGACCAATCCGCAAAATTTCTGTTGCATCTGAAAGTAGAAACTCGCCCGATTACAACTGTATGCGTACTTTTCCCCTAGGCCGTTCTGGTTATTCGTTTCGAGCATCAGAACTGTGAAAATTTTGAGTTTCTCAAGCGTTTCTTACCTCCAAACTGCCATATCTCGCGAACGGTTTGACCAATCCGCAAAATTTCTGTTGCATCTGAAAGTAGAAACTCGCCCGATTACAACGGTATGCGTACTTTTCCCCTAGGCCGTTCTAGTTATTCGTTTCGAGCATCAGAACTGCGAAAATTTTGAGTTTCTCAAACGTTTCTTACCTACAAACTGCCACATCTCACGAACGGATTGACCAATCCGCAAAATTTCTGATGCATCTGAAAGCAGAAACTCGCCCGATTACAACGGTATGCGTACTTTTCCCCTAGGCCGCCCTAGTAATTCGTTTCGAGCATCAGAACTGCGAAAATTTTGAGTTTCTCAAGCGTTTCTTACTTCCAAACTGCCATATCTCGCGAACGGATTGACCAATCCGCAAAATTTCTGTTGCATCTGAAAGTGGAAACTCGCCCGATTACAACTGTATGCGTACTTTTCCCCTAGGCCGTTCTAGTTATGCTTGTCGAGCATCAGAACTGCGAAAATTTTGAGTTTCTCAAGCGTTTCTTACCTCCAAACTGCCATATCTCGCGAACGGTTTGACCAATCCGCAAAATTTCTGTTGCATCTGAAAGTAGAAACTCGCCCGATTACAACGGTATGCGTACTTTTCCCCTAGGCCGTTCTAGTTATTCGTTTCGAGCATCAAAACTGCGAAAATTTTGAGTTTCTCAAGCGTTTCTTACTTCCAAACTGCCATATCTCGCGAACGGATTGACCAATCCGCAAAATTTCTGTTGCATCTGAAGGTAGAAACTCGCCCGATTATAACGGTATGCGTACTTTTCCCCTAGGCCGTTCAAGTTATTCGTTTCGTGCATCAGAACTGCGAAAATTTTGAGTTTCTCAAGCGTTTCTTACTTCCAAACTGCCATATCTCGCGAACGGATTGACCAATCCGCAAAATTTCTGTTGCATCTGAAGGTAGAATCTCGCCCGATTACAACGGTATGCGTACTTTTCCCCTAGTCCGTTATAGTTATTCGTTTCGAGCATCAGAACTGCGAAAATTTTTAGTTTCTCAAGCGTTTCTTACCTCCAAACTGCCATATCTCGCGAACGAATTGACCAATCCGCAAAATTTCTGTTGCATCTGAAAGTAGAAACTCGCCCGATTACAACGGTATGCGTACTTTTCCCCTAGGCCGTTCTAGTTATGCTTGTCGAGCATCAGAACTGCGAAAATTTTGAGTTTCTCAAGCGTTTCTTACCTCCAAACTGCCATATCTCGCGAACGGATTGACCAATCCGCAAAATTTCTGTTGCATCTGAAAGTAGAAACTCGCCCGATTACAACTGTATGCGTACTTTTCCCCTAGGCCGTTCTAGCTATTCGTTTCGAGCTTCAGAACTGCGAAAATTTTGAGTTTCTCAAGCGTTTCTTACCTACAAACTGCCACATCTCGCGAACGGAATGACCAATCCGCAAAATTTCTGTTGCATCTGAAAGTGGAAACTCGCCCGATTACAACTGTATGCGTACTTTTCCCCTAGGCCGTTCTAGTTATGCTTGTCGAGCATCAGAACTGCGAAAATTTTGAGTTTCTCAAGCGTTTCTTACCTCCAAACTGCCATATCTCGCGAACGGTTTGACCAATCCGGAAAATTTCTGTTGCATCTGAAAGTAGAAACTCGCCCGATTACAACGGTATGCGTACTTTTCCCCTAGGCCGTTCTAGTTATTCGTTTCGAGCATCAGAACTGCGAAAATTTTGAGTTTCGCAAGCGCTTCTTACCTCCAAACTGCCATATCTCGCGAACGGATTGACCAATCCGCAAAATTTCTGTTGCATCTGAAAGTAGAAACACGCCCGATTACAACTGTATGCGTACTTTTCCCCTAGTCCGTTATAGTTATTCGTTTCGAGCAGCAGAACTGCGAAAATTTTTAGTTTCTCAAGCGTTTCTTACCTCCAAACTGCCATATCTCGCGAACGAATTGACCAATCCGCAAAATTTCTGTTGCATCTGAAAGTAGAAACTCGCCCGATTACAACGGTATGCGTACTTTTCCCCTAGGCCGTTCTAGTTATGCTTGTCGAGCATCAGAACTGCGAAAATTTTGAGTTTCTCAAGCGTTTCTTACCTCCAAACTGCCATATCTCGCGAACGGATTGAACAATCCGCAAAATTTCTGTTGCATCTGAAAGTAGAAACTCGCCCGATTACAACACTATGCGTACTTTTCCCCTAGGCCGTTCTAGTTGTTCGTTTCGAGCATCAGAACTGCGAAAATTTTGAGTTTCTCAAGCGTTTCTTACCTCCAAAATGCCATATCTCGCGAACGGATTGACCAATCCGCAAAATTTCTGTTGCATCTGAAAGTAGAAACTCGCCCGATTACAACTGTATGCGTACTTTTCCCCCAGACCGTTCCAGTTATTCGTTTCGAGCATCAGAACTGCGAAAATTTGGAGTTTCTCAAGCGTTTCTTACCTCCAAACTGCCATATCTCGCGAACGGATTGACCAATCCCCAAAATTTCTGTTGCATCTGATGGTAGAAACTCGCCCGATTACAACTGTATGCGTACTTTTCCCCTAGACCGTTCTAGTTATTCGTTTCGAGCATCAGAACTGCGAAAATTTTGAGTTTCTCAAGCGTTTCTTACTTCCAAACTGCCATATCTCGCGAACGGATTGACCAATCCGCAAAATTTCTGATGCATCTGAAAGCAGAAACTCGCCCGATTACAACGGTATGCGTACTTTTCCCCTAGGCCGCCCTAGTAATTCGTTTCGAGCATCAGAACTGCGAAAATTTTTAGTTTCTCAAGCGTTTCTTTCCTCCAAACTGCCATATCTCGCGAACGAAATGACCAATTCGCAAAATTTCTGTTGCATCTGAAAGTAGAAACTCGCCCGATTACAACAGTATGCGTACTTTTCCCCTAGGCCGTTTTAGTTATGCTTGTCGAGCATCAGAACTGCGAAAATTTGGAGTTTCTCAAGCGTTTCTTACCTCCAAACTGCCATATCTCGCGAACGGATTGACCAATCCGCAAAATTTCTGTTGCATCTGAAGGTAGAAACTCGCCCGATTACAACTGTATGCGTACTTTTCCCCCAGACCGTTCTAGTTATTCGTTTCGAGCGTCAGAACTGCGAAAATTTTGAGTTTCTCAAGCGTTTCTTACCTACAAACTGCCACATCTCGCGAACGGATTGACCAATCCGCAAAATTTCTGATGCATCTGAAAGCAGAAACTCGCCCGATTACAACACTATGCGTACTTCTCCCCTAGGCCGTTCTAGTTGTTCGTTTCGAGCATCAGAACTGCGAAAATTTTGAGTTTCTCAAGCGTTTCTTACCTCCAAACTGCCATATCTCGCGAACGGATTGACCAATCCGCAAAATTTCTGTTGCATCTGAAAGTAGAAACTCGCCCGATTATAACGGTATGCGTACTTTTCCCCTAGGCCGTTCAAGTTATTCGTTTCGTGCATCAGAACTGCGAAAATTTTGAGTTTCTCAAGCGTTTCTTACTTCCAAACTGCCATATCTCGCGAACGGATTGACCAATCCGCAAAATTTCTGTTGCATCTGAAAGTAGAAACTCGCCCGATTACAACGGTATGCGTACTTTTCCCCTAGGCCGTTCTAGTTATTCGTTTCGAGCATCAGAACTGCGAAAATTTTGAGTTTCTCGAACGTTTCTTGCTTCCAAACTGCCATATCTCGCGAACGGATTGACCAATCAGCAAAATTTCTGTTGCATCTGAAAGTGGAAACTCGCCCGATTACAACTGTATGCGTACTTTTCCCCTAGGCCGTTCTAGTTATGCTTGTCGAGCATCAGAACTGCGAAAATTTTGAGTTTCTCAAGCGTTTCTTACCTCCAAACTGCCATATCTCGCGAACGGTTTGACCAATCCGCAAAATTTCTGTTGCATCTGAAAGTAGAAACTCGCCCGATTACAACTGTATGCGTACTTTTCCCCTAGGCCGTTCTAGTTATTCGTTTCGAGCATCAGAACTGCGAAAATTTTGAGTTTCTCAAACGTTTCTTACCTACAAACTGCCACATCTCACGAACGGATTGACCAATCCGCAAAATTTCTGATGCATCTGAAAGTGGAAACTCGCCCGATTACAACTGTATGCGTACTTTTCCCCTAGGCCGTTCTAGTTATGCTTGTCGAGCATCAGAACTGCGAAAATTTTGAGTTTCTCAAGCGTTTCTTACCTCCAAACTGCCATATCTCGCGAACGGTTTGACCAATCCGCAAAATTTCTGTTGCATCTGAAAGTAGAAACTCGCCCGATTACAACTGTATGCGTACTTTTCCCCTAGGCCGTTCTGGTTATTCGTTTCGAGCATCAGAACTGTGAAAATTTTGAGTTTCTCAAGCGTTTCTTACCTCCAAACTGCCATATCTCGCGAACGGTTTGACCAATCCGCAAAATTTCTGTTGCATCTGAAAGTAGAAACTCGCCCGATTACAACGGTATGCGTACTTTTCCCCTAGGCCGTTCTAGTTATTCGTTTCGAGCATCAGAACTGCGAAAATTTTGAGTTTCTCAAACGTTTCTTACCTACAAACTGCCACATCTCACGAACGGATTGACCAATCCGCAAAATTTCTGATGCATCTGAAAGCAGAAACTCGCCCGATTACAACGGTATGCGTACTTTTCCCCTAGGCCGCCCTAGTAATTCGTTTCGAGCATCAGAACTGCGAAAATTTTGAGTTTCTCAAGCGTTTCTTACTTCCAAACTGCCATATCTCGCGAACGGATTGACCAATCCGCAAAATTTCTGCTGCATCTGAAAGTGGAAACTCGCCCGATTACAACTGTATGCGTACTTTTCCCCTAGGCCGTTCTAGTTATGCTTGTCGAGCATCAGAACTGCGAAAATTTTGAGTTTCTCAAGCGTTTCTTACCTCCAAACTGCCATATCTCGCGAACGGTTTGACCAATCCGCAAAATTTCTGTTGCATCTGAAAGTAGAAACTCGCCCGATTACAACGGTATGCGTACTTTTCCCCTAGGCCGTTCTAGTTATTCGTTTCGAGCATCAAAACTGCGAAAATTTTGAGTTTCTCAAGCGTTTCTTACTTCCAAACTGCCATATCTCGCGAACGGATTGACCAATCCGCAAAATTTCTGTTGCATCTGAAGGTAGAAACTCGCCCGATTATAACGGTATGCGTACTTTTCCCCTAGGCCGTTCAAGTTATTCGTTTCGTACATCAGAACTGCGAAAATTTTGAGTTTCTCAAGCGTTTCTTACTTCCAAACTGCCATATCTCGCGAACGGATTGACCAATCCGCAAAATTTCTGTTGCATCTGAAGGTAGAATCTCGCCCGATTACAACGGTATGCGTACTTTTCCCCTAGTCCGTTATAGTTATTCGTTTCGAGCATCAGAACTGCGAAAATTTTTAGTTTCTCAAGCGTTTCTTACCTCCAAACTGCCATATCTCGCGAACGAATTGACCAATCCGCAAAATTTCTGTTGCATCTGAAAGTAGAAACTCGCCCGATTACAACGGTATGCGTACTTTTCCCCTAGGCCGTTCTAGTTATGCTTGTCGAGCATCAGAACTGCGAAAATTTTGAGTTTCTCAAGCGTTTCTTACCTCCAAACTGCCATATCTCGCGAACGGATTGACCAATCCGCAAAATTTCTGTTGCATCTGAAAGTAGAAACTCGCCCGATTACAACTGTATGCGTACTTTTCCCCTAGGCCGTTCTAGCTATTCGTTTCGAGCTTCAGAACTGCGAAAATTTTGAGTTTCTCAAGCGTTTCTTACCTACAAACTGCCACATCTCGCGAACGGAATGACCAATCCGCAAAATTTCTGTTGCATCTGAAAGTGGAAACTCGCCCGATTACAACTGTATGCGTACTTTTCCCCTAGGCCGTTCTAGTTATGCTTGTCGAGCATCAGAACTGCGAAAATTTTGAGTTTCTCAAGCGTTTCTTACCTCCAAACTGCCATATCTCGCGAACGGTTTGACCAATCCGGAAAATTTCTGTTGCATCTGAAAGTAGAAACTCGCCCGATTACAACGGTATGCGTACTTTTCCCCTAGGCCGTTCTAGTTATTCGTTTCGAGCATCAGAACTGCGAAAATTTTGAGTTTCGCAAGCGCTTCTTACCTCCAAACTGCCATATCTCGCGAACGGATTGACCAATCCGCAAAATTTCTGTTGCATCTGAAAGTAGAAACACGCCCGATTACAACTGTATGCGTACTTTTCCCCTAGTCCGTTATAGTTATTCGTTTCGAGCAGCAGAACTGCGAAAATTTTTAGTTTCTCAAGCGTTTCTTACCTCCAAACTGCCATATCTCGCGAACGAATTGACCAATCCGCAAAATTTCTGTTGCATCTGAAAGTAGAAACTCGCCCGATTACAACGGTATGCGTACTTTTCCCCTAGGCCGTTCTAGTTATGCTTGTCGAGCATCAGAACTGCGAAAATTTTGAGTTTCTCAAGCGTTTCTTACCTCCAAACTGCCATATCTCGCGAACGGATTGAACAATCCGCAAAATTTCTGTTGCATCTGAAAGTAGAAACTCGCCCGATTACAACACTATGCGTACTTTTCCCCTAGGCCGTTCTAGTTGTTCGTTTCGAGCATCAGAACTGCGAAAATTTTGAGTTTCTCAAGCGTTTCTTACCTCCAAAATGCCATATCTCGCGAACGGATTGACCAATCCGCAAAATTTCTGTTGCATCTGAAAGTAGAAACTCGCCCGATTACAACTGTATGCGTACTTTTCCCCCAGACCGTTCCAGTTATTCGTTTCGAGCATCAGAACTGCGAAAATTTGGAGTTTCTCAAGCGTTTCTTACCTCCAAACTGCCATATCTCGCGAACGGATTGACCAATCCCCAAAATTTCTGTTGCATCTGATGGTAGAAACTCGCCCGATTACAACTGTATGCGTACTTTTCCCCTAGACCGTTCTAGTTATTCGTTTCGAGCATCAGAACTGCGAAAATTTTGAGTTTCTCAAGCGTTTCTTACTTCCAAACTGCCATATCTCGCGAACGGATTGACCAATCCGCAAAATTTCTGATGCATCTGAAAGCAGAAACTCGCCCGATTACAACGGTATGCGTACTTTTCCCCTAGGCCGCCCTAGTAATTCGTTTCGAGCATCAGAACTGCGAAAATTTTTAGTTTCTCAAGCGTTTCTTTCCTCCAAACTGCCATATCTCGCGAACGAAATGACCAATTCGCAAAATTTCTGTTGCATCTGAAAGTAGAAACTCGCCCGATTACAACAGTATGCGTACTTTTCCCCTAGGCCGTTTTAGTTATGCTTGTCGAGCATCAGAACTGCGAAAATTTGGAGTTTCTCAAGCGTTTCTTACCTCCAAACTGCCATATCTCGCGAACGGATTGACCAATCCGCAAAATTTCTGTTGCATCTGAAGGTAGAAACTCGCCCGATTACAACTGTATGCGTACTTTTCCCCCAGACCGTTCTAGTTATTCGTTTCGAGCGTCAGAACTGCGAAAATTTTGAGTTTCTCAAGCGTTTCTTACCTACAAACTGCCACATCTCGCGAACGGATTGACCAATCCGCAAAATTTCTGATGCATCTGAAAGCAGAAACTCGCCCGATTACAACACTATGCGTACTTCTCCCCTAGGCCGTTCTAGTTGTTCGTTTCGAGCATCAGAACTGCGAAAATTTTGAGTTTCTCAAGCGTTTCTTACCTCCAAACTGCCATATCTCGCGAACGGATTGACCAATCCGCAAAATTTCTGTTGCATCTGAAAGTAGAAACTCGCCCGATTACAACTGTATGCGTACTTTTCCCCTAGTCCGTTATAGTTATTCGTTTCGAGCAGCAGAACTGCGAAAATTTTGAGTTTCTCAAGCGTTTCTTACCTCCAAACTGCCATATCTCGCGAACGAATTGACCAATCCGCAAAATTTCTGTTGCATCTGAAAGTAGAAACTCGCCCGATTACAACGGTATGCGTACTTTTCCCCTAGGCCGTTCTAGTTATGCTTGTCGAGCATCAGAACTGCGAAAATTTTGAGTTTCTCAAGCGTTTCTTACCTCGAAACTGCCATATCTCGCGAACGGATTGAACAATCCGCAAAATTTCTGTTGCATCTGAAAGTAGAAACTCGCCCGATTACAACACTATGCGTACTTTTCCCCTAGACAGTTCTAGTTGTTCGTTTCGAGCATCAGAACTGCGAAAATTTTGAGTTTCTCAAGCGTTTCTTACCTCCAAACTGCCATATCTCGCGAACGGATTGACCAATCCGCAAAATTTCTGTTGCATCTGAAAGTAGAAACTCGCCTGATTACAACACTATGCGTACTTTTCCCCTAGGCCGTTCTAGTTGTTCGTTTCGAGCATCAGAACTGCGAAAATTTTGAGTTTCTCAAGCGTTTCTTACCTCCGAACTGCCATATCTCGCGAACGGATTGACCAATCCGCAAAATGTCTGTTGCATCTGAAAGTAGAAACTCGCCCGATTACAACGGTATGCGTACTTTTCCCCTAGGCCGTTCTAGTTATTGCTTGTCGAGCATCAGAACTGCGAAAATTTTGAGTTTCTCAAGCGTTTCTTACCTCGAAACTGCCATATCTCGCGAACGGATTGACCAATCCGCAAAATTTCTGTTGCATCTGAAAGTAGAAACTCGCCCGATTACAACGGTATGCGTACTTTTCCCCTAGGCCGTTCTAGTTATGCTTGTCGAGCGTCAGAACTGCGAAAATTTTGAGTTTCTCAAGCGTTTCTTACCTACAAACTGCCACATCTCGCGAACGGATTGACCAATCCGCAAAATTTCTGATGCATCTGAAAGCAGAAACTCGCCCGATTACAACGGTATGCGTACTTTTCCCCTAGGCCGCCCTCGTAATTCGTTTCGAGCATCAGAACTGCGAAAATTTTGAGTTTCTCAAGCGTTTCTTACTTCCAAACTGCCATATCTCGCGAACGGATTGACCAATCCCCAAAATTTCTGTTGCATCTGAAAGTGGAAACTCGCCCGATTACAACTGTATGCGTACTTTTCCCCTAGGCCGTTCTAGTTATGCTTGTCGAGCATCAGAACTGCGAAAATTTTGAGTTTCTCAAGCGTTTCTTACCTCCAAACTGCCATATCTCGCGAACGGTTTGACCAATCCGCAAAATTTCTGTTGCATCTGAAAGTAGAAACTCGCCCGATTACAACTGTATGCGTACTTTTCCCCTAGGCCGTTCTGGTTATTCGTTTCGAGCATCAGAACTGTGAAAATTTTGAGTTTCTCAAGCGTTTCTTACCTCCAAACTGCCATATCTCGCGAACGGTTTGACCAATCCGCAAAATTTCTGTTGCATCTGAAAGTAGAAACTCGCCCGATTACAACGGTATGCGTACTTTTCCCCTAGGCCGTTCTAGTTATTCGTTTCGAGCATCAGAACTGCGAAAATTTTGAGTTTCTCAAACGTTTCTTACCTACAAACTGCCACATCTCACGAACGGATTGACCAATCCGCAAAATTTCTGATGCATCTGAAAGCAGAAACTCGCCCGATTACAACGGTATGCGTACTTTTCCCCTAGGCCGCCCTAGTAATTCGTTTTGAGCATCAGAACTGCGAAAATTTTGAGTTTCTCAAGCGTTTCTTACTTCCAAACTGCCATATCTCGCGAACGGATTGACCAATCCGCAAAATTTCTGTTGCATCTGAAAGTGGAAACTCGCCCGATTACAACTGTATGCGTACTTTTCCCCTAGGCCGTTCTAGTTATGCTTGTCGAGCATCAGAACTGCGAAAATTTTGAGTTTCTCAAGCGTTTCTTACCTCGAAACTGCCATATCTCGCGAACGGATTGAACAATCCGCAAAATTTCTGTTGCATCTGAAAGTAGAAACTCGCCCGATTACAACACTATGCGTACTTTTCCCCTAGACAGTTCTAGTTGTTCGTTTCGAGCATCAGAACTGCGAAAATTTTGAGTTTCTCAAGCGTTTCTTACCTCCAAACTGCCATATCTCGCGAACGGATTGACCAATCCGCAAAATTTCTGTTGCATCTGAAAGTAGAAACTCGCCTGATTACAACACTATGCGTACTTTTCCCCTAGGCCGTTCTAGTTGTTCGTTTCGAGCATCAGAACTGCGAAAATTTTGAGTTTCTCAAGCGTTTCTTACCTCCGAACTGCCATATCTCGCGAACGGATTGACCAATCCGCAAAATGTCTGTTGCATCTGAAAGTAGAAACTCGCCCGATTACAACGGTATGCGTACTTTTCCCCTAGGCCGTTCTAGTTATTGCTTGTCGAGCATCAGAACTGCGAAAATTTTGAGTTTCTCAAGCGTTTCTTACCTCGAAACTGCCATATCTCGCGAACGGATTGACCAATCCGCAAAATTTCTGTTGCATCTGAAAGTAGAAACTCGCCCGATTACAACGGTATGCGTACTTTTCCCCTAGGCCGTTCTAGTTATGCTTGTCGAGCGTCAGAACTGCGAAAATTTTGAGTTTCTCAAGCGTTTCTTACCTACAAACTGCCACATCTCGCGAACGGATTGACCAATCCGCAAAATTTCTGATGCATCTGAAAGCAGAAACTCGCCCGATTACAACGGTATGCGTACTTTTCCCCTAGGCCGCCCTCGTAATTCGTTTCGAGCATCAGAACTGCGAAAATTTTGAGTTTCTCAAGCGTTTCTTACTTCCAAACTGCCATATCTCGCGAACGGATTGACCAATCCCCAAAATTTCTGTTGCATCTGAAAGTGGAAACTCGCCCGATTACAACTGTATGCGTACTTTTCCCCTAGGCCGTTCTAGTTATGCTTGTCGAGCATCAGAACTGCGAAAATTTTGAGTTTCTCAAGCGTTTCTTACCTCCAAACTGCCATATCTCGCGAACGGTTTGACCAATCCGCAAAATTTCTGTTGCATCTGAAAGTAGAAACTCGCCCGATTACAACTGTATGCGTACTTTTCCCCTAGGCCGTTCTGGTTATTCGTTTCGAGCATCAGAACTGTGAAAATTTTGAGTTTCTCAAGCGTTTCTTACCTCCAAACTGCCATATCTCGCGAACGGTTTGACCAATCCGCAAAATTTCTGTTGCATCTGAAAGTAGAAACTCGCCCGATTACAACGGTATGCGTACTTTTCCCCTAGGCCGTTCTAGTTATTCGTTTCGAGCATCAGAACTGCGAAAATTTTGAGTTTCTCAAACGTTTCTTACCTACAAACTGCCACATCTCACGAACGGATTGACCAATCCGCAAAATTTCTGATGCATCTGAAAGCAGAAACTCGCCCGATTACAACGGTATGCGTACTTTTCCCCTAGGCCGCCCTAGTAATTCGTTTTGAGCATCAGAACTGCGAAAATTTTGAGTTTCTCAAGCGTTTCTTACTTCCAAACTGCCATATCTCGCGAACGGATTGACCAATCCGCAAAATTTCTGTTGCATCTGAAAGTGGAAACTCGCCCGATTACAACTGTATGCGTACTTTTCCCCTAGGCCGTTCTAGTTATGCTTGTCGAGCATCAGAACTGCGAAAATTTTGAGTTTCTCAAGCGTTTCTTACCTCCAAACTGCCATATCTCGCGAACGGATTGACCAATCCGCAAAATTTCTGTTGCATCTGAAGGTAGAATCTCGCCCGATTACAACGGTATGCGTACTTTTCCCCTAGTCCGTTATAGTTATTCGTTTCGAGCATCAGAACTGCGAAAATTTTTAGTTTCTCAAGCGTTTCTTACCTCCAAACTGCCATATCTCGCGAACGAATTGACCAATCCGCAAAATTTCTGTTGCATCTGAAAGTAGAAACTCGCCCGATTACAACGGTATGCGTACTTTTCCCCTAGGCCGTTCTAGTTATGCTTGTCGAGCATCAGAACTGCGAAAATTTTGAGTTTCTCAAGCGTTTCTTACCTCCAAACTGCCATATCTCGCGAACGGATTGACAAATCCGCAAAATTTCTGTTGCATCTGAGAGTAGAAACCCGCCCGATTACAACTGTATGCGTACTTTTCCCCTGGGCCGTTCTAGTTATTCGTTTCGAGCATCAGAACTGCGAAAATTTTTAGTTTCTCAAGCGTTTCTTACTTCCAAACTGCCATATCTCGCGAACGGAATGACCAATCCGCAAAATTTCTGTTGCATCTGAAAGTGGAAACTCGCCCGATTACAACTGTATGCGTACTTTTCCCCTAGGCCGTTCTAGTTATGCTTGTCGAGCATCAGAACTGCGAAAATTTTGAGTTTCTCAAGCGTTTCTTACCTCCAAACTGCCATATCTCGCGAACGGTTTGACCAATCCGCAAAATTTCTGTTGCATCTGAAAGTAGAAACTCGCCCGATTACAACGGTATGCGTACTTTTCCCCTAGGCCGTTCTAGTTATTCGTTTCGAGCATCAGAACTGCGAAAATTTTGAGTTTCGCAAGCGCTTCTTACCTCCAAACTGCCATATCTCGCGAACGGATTGACCAATCCGCAAAATTTCTGTTGCATCTGAAAGTAGAAACACGTCCGATTACAACTGTATGCGTACTTTTCCCCTAGTCCGTTATAGTTATTCGTTTCGAGCAGCAGAACTGCGAAAATTTTTAGTTTCTCAAGCGTTTCTTACCTCCAAACTGCCATATCTCGCGAACGAATTGACCAATCCGCAAAATTTCTGTTGCATCTGAAAGTAGAAACTCGCCCGATTACAACGGTATGCGTACTTTTCCCCTAGGCCGTTCTAGTTATGCTTGTCGAGCATCAGAACTGCGAAAATTTTGAGTTTCTCAAGCGTTTCTTACCTCCAAACTGCCATATCTCGCGAACGGATTGAACAATCCGCAAAATTTCTGTTGCATCTGAAAGTAGAAACTCGCCCGATTACAACACTATGCGTACTTTTCCCCTAGGCCGTTCTAGTTGTTCGTTTCGAGCATCAGAACTGCGAAAATTTTGAGTTTCTCAAGCGTTTCTTACCTCCAAAATGCCATATCTCGCGAACGGATTGACCAATCCGCAAAATTTCTGTTGCATCTGAAAGTAGAAACTCGCCCGATTACAACTGTATGCGTACTTTTCCCCCAGTCCGTTCCAGTTATTCGTTTCGAGCATCAGAACTGCGAAAATTTGGAGTTTCTCAAGCGTTTCTTACCTCCAAACTGCCATATCTCGCGAACGGATTGACCAATCCCCAAAATTTCTGTTGCATCTGAAGGTAGAAACTCGCCCGATTACAACACTATGCGTACTTTTCCCCTAGGCCGTTCTAGTTGTTCGTTTCGAGCATCAGAACTTCGAAAATTTTGAGTTTCTCAAGCGTTTCTTACCTCCAAACTGCCATATCTCGCGAACGGATTGACCAATCCGCAAAATTTCTGATGCATCTGAAAGCAGAAACTCGCCCGATTACAACGGTATGCGTACTTTTCCCCTAGGCCGCCCTAGTAATTCGTTTCGAGCATCAGAACTGCGAAAATTTTTAGTTTCTCAAGCGTTTCTTTCCTCCAAACTGCCATATCTCGCGAACGAAATGACCAATTCGCAAAATTTCTGTTGCATCTGAAAGTAGAAACTCGCCCGATTACAACAGTATGCGTACTTTTCCCCTAGGCCGTTTTAGTTATGCTTGTCGAGCATCAGAACTGCGAAAATTTGGAGTTTCTCAAGCGTTTCTTACCTCCAAACTGCCATATCTCGCGAACGGATTGACCAATCCGCAAAATTTCTGTTGCATCTGAAGGTAGAAACTCGCCCGATTACAACTGTATGCGTACTTTTCCCCTAGGCCGTTCTTGTTGTTCGTTTCGAGCATCAGAACTGCGAAAATTTTGAGTTTCTCAAGCGTTTCTTACCTCCAAACTGCCATATCTCGCGAACGGATTGACCAATCCGCAAAATTTCTGTTGCATCTGAGAGTAGAAACCCGCCCGATTACAACTGTATGCGTACTTTTCCCCTAGTCCGTCATAGTTATTCGTTTCGAGCATCAGAACTGCGAAAATTTTTAGTTTCTCAAGCGTTTCTTACCTCCAAACTGCCATATCTCGCGAACGAATTGACCAATCCGCAAAATTTCTGCTGCATCTGAAAGTAGAAACTCGCCCGATTACAACGGTGTGCGTACTTTTCCCCTAGGCCGTCCTAGTTATTCGTTTCGAGCGTCAGAACTGCGAAAATTTTGAGTTCCTCAAGCGTTTCTTACCTCCAAACTGCCATATCTCGCGAACAGATTGACCAATCCGCAAAATTTCTGTTGCATCTGAAGGTAGAAACTCGCCCGATTACAACTGTATGCGTACTTTTCCCCCAGACCGCTCTAGTTATTCGTTTCGAGCGTCAGAACTGCGAAAATTTTGAGTTTCTCAAGCGTTTCTTACCTACAAACTGCCACATCTCGCGAACGGATTGACCAATCCGCAAAATTTCTGATGCATCTGAAAGCAGAAACTCGCCCGATTACAACACTATGCGTACTTCTCCCCTAGGCCGTTCTAGTTGTTCGTTTCGAGCATCAGAACTGCGAAAATTTTGAGTTTCTCAAGCGTTTCTTACCTCCAAACTGCCATATCTCGCGAACGGATTGACCAATCCGCAAAATTTCTGTTGCATCTGAAAGTAGAAACTCGCCCGATTACAACTGTATGCGTACTTTTCCCCTAGTCCGTTATAGTTATTCGTTTCGAGCAGCAGAACTGCGAAAATTTTGAGTTTCTCAAGCGTTTCTTACCTCCAAACTGCCATATCTCGCGAACGAATTGACCAATCCGCAAAATTTCTGTTGCATCTGAAAGTAGAAACTCGCCCGATTACAACGGTATGCGTACTTTTCCCCTAGGCCGTTCTAGTTATGCTTGTCGAGCATCAGAACTGCGAAAATTTTGAGTTTCTCAAGCGTTTCTTACCTCGAAACTGCCATATCTCGCGAACGGATTGAACAATCCGCAAAATTTCTGTTGCATCTGAAAGTAGAAACTCGCCCGATTACAACACTATGCGTACTTTTCCCCTTGACAGTTCTAGTTGTTCGTTTCGAGCATCAGAACTGCGAAAATTTTGAGTTTCTCAAGCGTTTCTTACCTCCAAACTGCCATATCTCGCGAACGGATTGACCAATCCGCAAAATTTCTGTTGCATCTGAAAGTAGAAACTCGCCTGATTACAACACTATGCGTACTTTTCCCCTAGGCCGTTCTAGTTGTTCGTTTCGAGCATCAGAACTGCGAAAATTTTGAGTTTCTCAAGCGTTTCTTACCTCCGAACTGCCATATCTCGCGAACGGTTTGACCAATCCGCAAAATTTCTGTTGCATCTGAAAGTAGAAACTCGCCCGATTACAACGGTATGCGTACTTTTCCCCTAGTCCGTTATAGTTATTCGTTTCGAGCAGCAGAACTGCGAAAATTTTGAGTTTCTCAAGCGCTGCTTAGCTCCAAACTGCCATATCTCGCGAACGGATTGACCAATCCGCAAAATTTCTGTTGCATCTGAAAGTAGAAACTCGCCCGATTACAACGGTATGCGTACTTTTCCCCTAGGCCGTTCTAGTTATGCTTGTCGAGCGTCAGAACTGCGAAAATTTTGAGTTTCTCAAGCGTTTCTTACCTACAAACTGCCACATCTCGCGAACGGATTGACCAATCCGCAAAATTTCTGATGCATCTGAAAGCAGAAACTCGCCCGATTACAACGGTATGCGTACTTTTCCCCTAGGCCGCCCTCGTAATTCGTTTCGAGCATCAGAACTGCGAAAATTTTGAGTTTCTCAAGCGTTTCTTACTTCCAAACTGCCATATCTCGCGAACGGATTGACCAATCCCCAAAATTTCTGTTGCATCTGAAAGTGGAAACTCGCCCGATTACAACTGTATGCGTACTTTTCCCCTAGGCCGTTCTAGTTATGCTTGTCGAGCATCAGAACTGCGAAAATTTTGAGTTTCTCAAGCGTTTCTTACCTCCAAACTGCCATATCTCGCGAACGGTTTGACCAATCCGCAAAATTTCTGTTGCATCTGAAAGTAAAAACTCGCCCGATTACAACTGTATGCGTACTTTTCCCCTAGGCCGTTCTGGTTATTCGTTTCGAGCATCAGAACTGTGAAAATTTTGAGTTTCTCAAGCGTTTCTTACCTCCAAACTGCCATATCTCGCGAACGGTTTGACCAATCCGCAAAATTTCTGTTGCATCTGAAAGTAGAAACTCGCCCGATTACAACGGTATGCGTACTTTTCCCCTAGGCCGTTCTAGTTATTCGTTTCGAGCATCAGAACTGCGAAAATTTTGTGTTTCTCAAACGTTTCTTACCTACAAACTGCCACATCTCGCGAACGGATTGACCAATCCGCAAAATTTCTGATGCATCTGAAAGCAGAAACTCGCCCGATTACTACACTATGCGTACTTTTCCCCTAGGCCGTTCTAGTTGTTCGTTTCGAGCATCAGAACTGCGAAAATTTTGAGTTTCTCAAGCGTTTCTTACCTCCAAACTGCCATATCTCGCGAACGGATTGACCAATCCGCAAAATTTCTGTTGCATCTGAAAGTAGAAACTCGCCCGATTACAACTGTATGCGTACTTTTCCCCTAGGCCGTTCTGGTTATTCGTTTCGAGCATCAGAACTGTGAAAATTTTGAGTTTCTCAAGCGTTTCTTACCTCCAAACTGCCATATCTCGCGAACGGATTGACCAATCCGCAAAATTTCTGTTGCATCTGAAAGTAGAAACTCGCCCGATTACAACACTATGCGTACTTTTCCCCTAGGCCGTTCTAGTTGTGCTTGTCGAGCATCAGAACTGCGAAAATTTTGAGTTCCTCAAGCGTTTCTTACCTCCAAACTGCCATATTTCGCCAACGGATCGACCAATCCGCAAAATTTCTGTTGCATCTGAAAGTAGAAACTCGCCCGATTACAACTGTATGCGTACTTTTCCCCTAGGCCGTTCTAGTTATTCGTTTCGAGCAACAGAACTGCGAAAATTTTGAGTTTCTCAAGCGTTTCTTATCTACAAACTGCCACATCTCGCGAACGGATTGACCAATCCGCAAAATTTCTGATGCATCTGAAAGCAGAAACTCGCCCGATTACAACGGTATGCGTATTTTTCCCCTAGGCCGCCCTAGTAATTCGTTTCGAGCATCAGAACTGCGAAAATTTTGAGTTTCTCAAGCGTTTCTTACTTCCAAACTGCCATATCTCGCGAACGGATTGACCAATCCGCAAAATTTCTGTTGCATCTGAAAGTGGAAACTCGCCCGATTACAACTGTATGCGTACTTTTCCCCTAGTCCGTTATAGTTATTCGTTTCGAGCATCAGAACTGCGAAAATTTTTAGTTTCTCAGGCGTTTCTTACCTCCAAACTGCCATATCTCGCGAACGAATTGACCAATCCGCAAAATTTCTGTTGCATCTGAAAGTAGAAACTCGCCCGATAACAACGGTATGCGTACTTTTCCCCTAGGCCGTTCTAGTTATGCTTGTCGAGCATCAGAACTGCGAAAATTTTGAGTTTCTCAAGCGTTTCTTACCTCCAAACTGCCATATCTCGCGAACGGATTGACCAATCCGCAAAATTTCTGTTGCATCTGAAAGTAGAAACTCGCCCGATTACAACACTATGCGTACTTTTCGCCTAGGCCGTTCTAGTTGTTCGTTTCGAGCATCAGAACTGCGAAAATTTTGAGTTTCTCAAGCGTTTCTTACCTCCAAACTGCCATATCTCGCGAACGGATTGACCAATCCGCAAAATTTCTGTTGCATCTGAAAGTAGAAACTCGCCCGATTACAACTGTATGCGTACTTTTCCCCCAGTCCGTTCTAGTTATTCGTTTCGGGCATCAGAACTGCGAAAATTTTGAGTTTCTCAAGCGTTTCTTACTTCCAAACTGCCATATCTCGCGAACGGATTGACCAATCCGCAAAATTTCTGTTGCATCTGAAAGTGGAAACTCGCCCGATTACAACTGTATGCGTACTTTTCCCCTAGTCCGTTATAGTTATTCGTTTCGAGCATCAGAACTGCGAAAATTTTGAGTTTCTCAAGCGTTTCTTACCTCCAAACTGCCATATCTCGCGAACGGATTGACCAATCCGCAAAATTTCTGTTGCATCTGAAAGTGGAAACTCGCCCGATTACAACTGTATGCGTACTTTTCCCCTAGTCCGTTATAGTTATTCGTTTCGAGCATCAGAACTGCGAAAATTTTTAGTTTCTCAGGCGTTTCTTACCTCCAAACTGCCATATCTCGCGAACGAATTGACCAATCCGCAAAATTTCTGTTGCATCTGAAAGTAGAAACTCGCCCGATAACAACGGTATGCGTACTTTTCCCCTAGGCCGTTCTAGTTATGCTTGTCGAGCATCAGAACTGCGAAAATTTTGAGTTTCTCAAGCGTTTCTTACCTCCAAACTGCCATATCTCGCGAACGGATTGACCAATCCGCAAAATTTCTGTTGCATCTGAAAGTAGAAACTCGCCCGATTACAACACTATGCGTACTTTTCGCCTAGGCCGTTCTAGTTGTTCGTTTCGAGCATCAGAACTGCGAAAATTTTGAGTTTCTCAAGCGTTTCTTACCTCCAAACTGCCATATCTCGCGAACGGATTGACCAATCCGCAAAATTTCTGTTGCATCTGAAAGTAGAAACTCGCCCGATTACAACTGTATGCGTACTTTTCCCCCAGTCCGTTCTAGTTATTCGTTTCGGGCATCAGAACTGCGAAAATTTTGAGTTTCTCAAGCGTTTCTTACTTCCAAACTGCCATATCTCGCGAACGGATTGACCAATCCGCAAAATTTCTGTTGCATCTGAAAGTGGAAACTCGCCCGATTACAACTGTATGCGTACTTTTCCCCTAGTCCGTTATAGTTATTCGTTTCGAGCATCAGAACTGCGAAAATTTTTAGTTTCTCAAGCGTTTCTTACCTCCAAACTGCCATATCTCGCGAACGAATTGACCAATCCGCAAAATTTCTCTTGCATCTGAAAGTAGAAACTCGCCCGATAACAACGGTATGCGTACTTTTCCCCTAGGCCGTTCTAGTTATGCTTGTCGAGCATCAGAACTGCGAAAATTTTGAGTTTCTCAAGCGTTTCTTACCTCCAAACTGCCATATTTCGCCAACGGATCGACCAATCCGCAAAATTTCTGTTGCATCTGAAAGTAGAAACTCGCCCGATTACAACTGTATGCGTACTTTTCCCCTAGGCCGTTCTAGTTATTCGTTTCGAGCAACAGAACTGCGAAAATTTTGAGTTTCTCAAGCGTTGCTTACCTCCAAACTGCCATATCTCGCGAACGGATTGACCAATCCGCAAAATTTCTGATGCATCTGAAAGCAGAAACTCGCCCGATTACTACACTATGCGTACTTTTCCCCTAGGCCGTTCTAGTTGTTCGTTTCGAGCATCAGAACTGCGAAAATTTTGAGTTTCTCAAGCGTTTCTTACTTCCAAACTGCCATATCTCGCGAACAAATTGACCAATCCGCAAAATTTCTGTTGCATCTGAAGGTAGAATCTCGCCCGATTACAACGGTATGCGTACTTTTCCCCTAGGCCGTTCTAGTTATTCGTTTCGAGCATCAGAACTGCGAAAATTTTGAGTTTCTCAAGCGTTTCTTACCTACAAACTGCCACATCTCGCGAACGGATGGACCAATCCGCAAAATTTCTGATGCATCTGAAAGCAGAAACTCGCCCGATTACAACACTATGCGTACTTTTCCCCTAGGCCGTTCTAGTTGTTCGTTTCGAGCATCAGAACTGCGAAAATTTTGAGTTTCTCAAGCGTTTCTTACCTCCAAACTGCCATATCTCGCGAACGGATTGACCAATCCGCAAAACTTCTGTTGCATCTGAAAGTAGAAACTCGCCCGATTACAACTGTATGCGTACTTTTCCCCTAGGCCGTTCTAGTTATGCTTGTCGAGCATCAGAACTGCGAAAATTTTGAGTTTCTCAAGCGTTTCTTACCTCCAAACTGCCATATCTCGCGAACGGATTGACCAATCCGCAAAATTTCTGTTGCATCTGAAGGTAGAAACTCGCCCGATTACAACGGCATGCGTACTTTTCCCCTAGGCCGTTCTGGTTATTCGTTTCGAGCATCAGAACTGTGAAAATTTTGAGTTTCTCAAGCGTTTCTTACCTCCAAACTGCCATATCTCGCGAACGGATTGACCAATCCGCAAAATTTCTGTTGCATCTGAAGGTAGAAACTCGCCCGATTACAACACTATGCGTACTTTTCCCCTAGGCCGTTCTAGTTGTTCGTTTCGAGCATCAGAACTGCGAAAATTTTGAGTTTCTCAAGCGTTTCTTACCTCCAAACTGCCATATCTCGCGAACGGATTGACCAATCCGCAAAATTTCTGTTGCATCTGAGAGTAGAAACCCGCCCGATTACAACTGTATGCGTACTTTTCCCCTAGTCCGTTATAGTTATTCGTTTCGAGCATCAGAACTGCGAAAATTTTGAGTATCTCAAGCGTTTCTTACTTCCAAACTGCCATATCTCGCGAACGGATTGTCCAATCCGCAAAATTTCTGTTGCATCTGAAAGTGGAAACTCGCCCGATTACAACTGTATGCGTACTTTTCCCCTAGTCCGTTATAGTTATTCGTTTCGAGCATCAGAACTGCGAAAATTTTTAGTTTCTCAAGCGTTTCTTACCTCCAAACTGCCATATCTCGCGAACGAATTGACCAATCCGCAAAATTTCTGTTGCATCTGAAAGTGGAAACTCGCCCGATTACAACGGTATGCGTACTTTTCCCCTAGGCCGTTCTAGTTATGCTTGTCGAGAATCAGAACTGCGAAAATTTTGAGTTTCTCAAGCGTTTCTTACCTCCAAACTGCCATATCTCGCGAACGGATTGACCAATCCGCAAAATTTCTGTTGCATCTGAAAGTAGAAACTCGCCCGATTACAACGGTATGCGTACTTTTCCCCTAGGCCGTTCTAGTTGTTCGTTTCGAGCATCAGAACTGCGAAAATTTTGAGTTTCTCAAGCGTTTCTTACCTCCAAACTGCCATATCTCGCGAACGGATTGACCAATCCGCAAAATTTCTGTTGCATCTGAGAGTAGAAACCCGCCCGATTACAACTGTATGCGTACTTTTCCCCTAGTCCGTTATAGTTATTCGTTTCGAGCATCAGAACTGCGAAAATTTTGAGTATCTCAAGCGTTTCTTACTTCCAAACTGCCATATCTCGCGAACGGATTGTCCAATCCGCAAAATTTCTGTTGCATCTGAAAGTGGAAACTCGCCCGATTACAACTGTATGCGTACTTTTCCCCTAGTCCGTTATAGTTATTCGTTTCGAGCATCAGAACTGCGAAAATTTTTAGTTTCTCAAGCGTTTCTTACCTCCAAACTGCCATATCTCGCGAACGGATTGACCAATCCGCAAAATTTCTGTTGCATCTGAAAGTAGAAACTCGCCCGATTACAACGGTATGCGTACTTTTCCCCTAGGCCGTTCTAGTTGTTCGTTTCGAGCATCAGAACTGCGAAAATTTTTAGTTTCTCAAGCGTTTCTTATCTACAAACTGCCACATCTCGCGAACGGATTGACCAATCCGCAAAATTTCTGATGCATCTGAAAGCAGAAACTCGCCCGATTACAACGGTATGCGTACTTTTCCCCTAGGCCGCCCTAGTAATTCGTTTCGAGCATCAGAACTGCGAAAATTTTGAGTTTCTCAAGCGTTTCTTACTTCCAAACTGCCATATCTCGCGAACGGATTGACCAATCCGCAAAATTTCTGTTGCATCTGAAAGTGGAAACTCGCCCGATTACAACTGTATGCGTACTTTTCCCCTAGTCCGTTATAGTTATTCGTTTCGAGCATCAGAACTGCGAAAATTTTTAGTTTCTCAGGCGTTTCTTACCTCCAAACTGCCATATCTCGCGAACGAATAGACCAATCCGCAAAATTTCTGTTGCATCTGAAAGTAGAAACTCGCCCGATAACAACGGTATGCGTACTTTTCCCCTAGGCCGTTCTAGTTATGCTTGTCGAGCATCAGAACTGCGAAAATTTTGAGTTTCTCAAGCGTTTCTTACCTCCAAACTGCCATATCTCGCGAACGGATTGACCAATCCGCAAAATTTCTGTTGCATCTGAAAGTAGAAACTCGCCCGATTACAACTGTATGCGTACTTTTCCCCCAGTCCGTTCTAGTTATTCGTTTCGGGCATCTGAACTGCGAAAATTTTGAGTTTCTCAAGCGTTTCTTACTTCCAAACTGCCATATCTCGCGAACGGATTGACCAATCCGCAAAATTTCTGTTGCATCTGAAAGTGGAAACTCGCCCGATTACAACTGTATGCGTACTTTTCCCCTAGTCCGTTATAGTTATTCGTTTCGAGCATCAGAACTGCGAAAATTTTTTGTTTCTCAAGCGTTTCTTACCTCCAAACTGCCATATCTCGCGAACGAATTGACCAATCCGCAAAATTTCTGTTGCATCTGAAAGTAGAAGCTCGCCCGATTACAACGGTATGCGTACTTTTCCCCTAGGCCGTTCTAGTTATGCTTGTCGAGCATCAGAACTGCGAAAATTTTGAGTTTCTCAAGCGTTTCTTACCTCCAAACTGCCATATCTCGCGAACGGATTGACCAATCCGCAAAATTTCTGTTGCATCTGAAGGTAGAAACTCGCCCGATTACAACGGCATGCGTACTTTTCCCCTAGGCCGTTCTGGTTATTCGTTTCGAGCATCAGAACTGTGAAAATTTTGAGTTTCTCAAGCGTTTCTTACCTCCAAACTGCCATATCTCGCGAACGGATTGACCAATCCGCAAAATTTCTGTTGCATCTGAAGGTAGAAACTCGCCCGATTACAACACTATGCGTACTTTTCCCCTAGGCCGTTCTAGTTGTTCGTTTCGAGCATCAGAACTGCGAAAATTTTGAGTTTCTCAAGCGTTTCTTACCTCCAAACTGCCATATCTCGCGAACGGATTGACCAATCCGCAAAATTTCTGTTGCATCTGAGAGTAGAAACCCGCCCGATTACAACTGTATGCGTACTTTTCCCCTAGTCCGTTATAGTTATTCGTTTCGAGCATCAGAACTGCGAAAATTTTGAGTATCTCAAGCGTTTCTTACTTCCAAACTGCCATATCTCGCGAACGGATTGTCCAATCCGCAAAATTTCTGTTGCATCTGAAAGTGGAAACTCGCCCGATTACAACTGTATGCGTACTTTTCCCCTAGTCCGTTATAGTTATTCGTTTCGAGCATCAGAACTGCGAAAATTTTTAGTTTCTCAAGCGTTTCTTACCTCCAAACTGCCATATCTCGCGAACGAATTGACCAATCCGCAAAATTTCTGTTGCATCTGAAAGTGGAAACTCGCCCGATTACAACGGTATGCGTACTTTTCCCCTAGGCCGTTCTAGTTATGCTTGTCGAGAATCAGAACTGCGAAAATTTTGAGTTTCTCAAGCGTTTCTTACCTCCAAACTGCCATATCTCGCGAACGGATTGACCAATCCGCAAAATTTCTGTTGCATCTGAAAGTAGAAACTCGCCCGATTACAACGGTATGCGTACTTTTCCCCTAGGCCGTTCTAGTTGTTCGTTTCGAGCATCAGAACTGCGAAAATTTTGAGTTTCTCAAGCGTTTCTTACCTCCAAACTGCCATATCTCGCGAACGGATTGACCAATCCGCAAAATTTCTGTTGCATCTGAGAGTAGAAACCCGCCCGATTACAACTGTATGCGTACTTTTCCCCTAGTCCGTTATAGTTATTCGTTTCGAGCATCAGAACTGCGAAAATTTTGAGTATCTCAAGCGTTTCTTACTTCCAAACTGCCATATCTCGCGAACGGATTGTCCAATCCGCAAAATTTCTGTTGCATCTGAAAGTGGAAACTCGCCCGATTACAACTGTATGCGTACCTTTCCCCTAGTCCGTTATAGTTATTCGTTTCGAGCATCAGAACTGCGAAAATTTTTAGTTTCTCAAGCGTTTCTTACCTCCAAACTGCCATATCTCGCGAACGGATTGACCAATCCGCAAAATTTCTGTTGCATCTGAAAGTAGAAACTCGCCCGATTACAACGGTATGCGTACTTTTCCCCTAGGCCGTTCTAGTTGTTCGTTTCGAGCATCAGAACTGCGAAAATTTTTAGTTTCTCAAGCGTTTCTTATCTACAAACTGCCACATCTCGCGAACGGATTGACCAATCCGCAAAATTTCTGATGCATCTGAAAGCAGAAACTCGCCCGATTACAACGGTATGCGTACTTTTCCCCTAGGCCGCCCTAGTAATTCGTTTCGAGCATCAGAACTGCGAAAATTTTGAGTTTCTCAAGCGTTTCTTACTTCCAAACTGCCATATCTCGCGAACGGATTGACCAATCCGCAAAATTTCTGTTGCATCTGAAAGTGGAAACTCGCCCGATTACAACTGTATGCGTACTTTTCCCCTAGTCCGTTATAGTTATTCGTTTCGAGCATCAGAACTGCGAAAATTTTTAGTTTCTCAGGCGTTTCTTACCTCCAAACTGCCATATCTCGCGAACGAATTGACCAATCCGCAAAATTTCTGTTGCATCTGAAAGTAGAAACTCGCCCGATAACAACGGTATGCGTACTTTTCCCCTAGGCCGTTCTAGTTATGCTTGTCGAGCATCAGAACTGCGAAAATTTTGAGTTTCTCAAGCGTTTCTTACCTCCAAACTGCCATATCTCGCGAACGGATTGACCAATCCGCAAAATTTCTGTTGCATCTGAAAGTAGAAACTCGCCCGATTACAACACTATGCGTACTTTTCGCCTAGGCCGTTCTAGTTGTTCGTTTCGAGCATCAGAACTGCGAAAATTTTGAGTTTCTCAAGCGTTTCTTACCTCCAAACTGCCATATCTCGCGAACGGATTGACCAATCCGCAAAATTTCTGTTGCATCTGAAAGTAGAAACTCGCCCGATTACAACTGTATGCGTACTTTTCCCCCAGTCCGTTCTAGTTATTCGTTTCGGGCATCAGAACTGCGAAAATTTTGAGTTTCTCAAGCGTTTCTTACTTCCAAACTGCCATATCTCGCGAACGGATTGACCAATCCGCAAAATTTCTGTTGCATCTGAAAGTGGAAACTCGCCCGATTACAACTGTATGCGTACTTTTCCCCTAGTCCGTTATAGTTATTCGTTTCGAGCTTCAGAACTGCGAAAATTTTTAGTTTCTCAAGCGTTTCTTACCTCCAAACTGCCATATCTCGCGAACGAATTGACCAATCCGCAAAATTTCTGTTGCATCTGAAAGTAGAAACTCGCCCGATAACAACGGTATGCGTACTTTTCCCCTAGGCCGTTCTAGTTATGCTTGTCGAGCATCAGAACTGCGAAAATTTTGAGTTTCTCAAGCGTTTCTTACCTCCAAACTGCCATATCTCGCGAACGGATTGACCAATCCGCAAAATTTCTGTTGCATCTGAAAGTAGAAACTCGCCCGATTACAACTGTATGCGTACTTTTCCCCCAGTCCGTTCTAGTTATTCGTTTCGGGCATCAGAACTGCGAAAATTTGGAGTTTCTCAAGCGTTTCTTACCTCCAAACTGCCATATCTCGCGAACGGATTGACCAATCCGCAAAATTTCTGTTGCATCTGAAGGTAGAAACTCGCCCGATTACAACGCTATGCGTACTTTTCCCCTAGGCCGTTCTGGTTATTCGTTTCGAGCATCAGAACTGTGAAAATTTTGAGTTTCTCAAGCGTTTCTTACCTCCAAACTGCCATATCTCGCGAACGGATTGACCAATCCGCAAAATTTCTGTTGCATCTGAAAGTAGAAACTCGCCCGATTACAACACTATGCGTACTTTTCCCCTAGGCCGTTCTAGTAATTCGTTTCGAGCATCAGAACTGCGAATATTTTGAGATTCTCAAGCGTTTCTTACTTCCAAACTGCCATATCTCGCGAACGGATTGACCAATCCGCAAAATTTCTGTTGCATCTGAAAGTAGAAACTCGCCCGATTACAACTGTATGCGTACTTTTCCCCCAGTCCGTTCTAGTTGTTCGTTTCGAGCATCAGAACTGCGAAAATTTTGAGTTTCTCAAGCGTTTCTTACCTCCAAACTGCCATATCTCGCGAACGGATTGACCAATCCGCAAAATTTCTGTTGCATCTGAGAGTAGAAACCCGCCCGATGACAACTGTATGCGTACTTTTCCCCTAGTCCGTTATAGTTATTCGTTTCGAGCATCAGAACTGCGAAAATTTTTAGTTTCTCAAGCGTTTCCTACTTCCAAACTGCCATATCTCGCGAACGTATTGACCAATCCGCAAAATTTCTGTTGCATCTGAAAGTAGAAACTCGCCCGATTACAACGGTATACGTACTTTTCGACTAGGCCGTTCTAGTTATTCGCTTCGAGCATCAGAACTGCGAAAATTTTGAGTTTCTCAAGCGTTTCTTACCTCCAAACTGCCATATCTCGCGAACGGATTGACCAATCCGCAAAATTTCTGTTGCATCTGAAAGTAGAAACTCGCCCGATTACAACACTATGCGTACTTTTCCCCTAGGCCGCCCTAGTAATTCGTTTCGAGCATCAGAACTGCGAATATTTTGAGTTTCTCAAGCGTTTCTTACTTCCAAACTGCCATATCTCGCGAACGGATTGACCAATCCGCAAAATTTCTGTTGCATCTGAAAGTGGAAACTCGCCCGATTACAACTGTATGCGTACTTTTCCCCTAGTCCGTTATAGTTATTCGTTTCGAGCATCAGAACTGCGAAAATTTTTAGTTTCTCAAGCGTTTCTTACCTCCAAACTGCTATATCTCGCGAACGTATTGACCAATCCGCAAAATTTCTGTTGCATCTGAAAGTAGAAACTCGCCCGATTACAACTGTGTGCGTACTTTGCCCCTAGGCAGTTCTAGTTATTCGTTTCGAGCAACAGAACTGCGAAAATTTTGAGTTTCTCAAGCGTTCTTTACCTCCAAACTGCCATATCTCGCGAACGGATTGACCAATCCGCAAAATTTCGGTTGCATCTGAAAGTAGAAACTCGCCCGATTACAACGGCATACGTACTTTTCGCCTAGGCCGTTCTAGTTATGCTTGTCGAGAATCAGAACTGCGAAAATTTTGAGTTTCTCAAGCGTTTCTTACCTCCAAACTGCCATATCTCGCGAACGGATTGACCAATCCGCAAAATTTCTGTTGCATCTGAAAGTAGAAACTCGCCCGATTACAACACTATGCGTACTTTTCGCCTAGGCCGTTCTAGTTGTTCGTTTCGAGCATCAGAACTGCGAAAATTTTGAGTTTCTCAAGCGTTTCTTACTTCCGAACTGCCATATCTCGCGAACGGATTGACCAATCCGCAAAATTTCTGTTGCATCTGAAAGTAGAAACTCGCCCGATTACAACACTATGCGTACTTTTCCCCTAGGCCGTTCTAGTTGTTCGTTTCGAGCATCAGAACTGCGAAAATTTTGAGTTTCTCAAGCGTTTCTTACCTCCAAACTGCCATATCTCGCGAACGGATTGACCAATCCGCAAAATTTCTGTTGCATCTGAGAGTAGAAACCCGCCCGATTACAACTGTATGCGTACTTTTCCCCTAGTCCGTTATAGTTATTCGTTTCGAGCATCAGAACTGCGAAAATTTTGAGTATCTCAAGCGTTTCTTACTTCCAAACTGCCATATCTCGCGAACGGATTGACCAATCCGCAAAATTTCTGTTGCATCTGAAGGTAGAAACTCGCCCGATTACAACGGTATGCGTACTTTTCCCCTAGGCCGTTCTAGTTATTCGTTTCGATCATCAGAACTGCGAAAATTTTGAGTTTCTCAAGCGTTTCTTATCTACAAACTGCCACATCTCGCGAACGGATTGACCAATCCGCAAAATTTCTGATGCATCTGAAAGCAGAAACTCGCCCGATTACAACGGTATGCGTACTTTTCCCCTAGGCCGCCCTAGTAATTCGTTTCGAGCATCAGAACTGCGAAAATTTTGAGTTTCTCAAGCGTTTCTTACTTCCAAACTGCCATATCTCGCGAACGGATTGACCAATCCGCAAAATTTCTGTTGCATCTGAAAGTGGAAACTCGCCCGATTACAACTGTATGCGTACTTTTCCCCTAGTCCGTTATAGTTATTCGTTTCGAGCATCAGAACTGCGAAAATTTTTAGTTTCTCAAGCGTTTCTTACCTCCAAACTGCCATATCTCGCGAACGAATTGACCAATCCGCAAAATTTCTGTTGCATCTGAAAGTAGAAACTCGCCCGATAACAACGGTATGCGTACTTTTCCCCTAGGCCGTTCTAGTTATGCTTGTCGAGCATCAGAACTGCGAAAATTTTGAGTTTCTCAAGCGTTTCTTACCTCCAAACTGCCATATCTCGCGAACGGATTGACCAATCCGCAAAATTTCTGTTGCATCTGAAAGTAGAAACTCGCCCGATTACAACTGTATGCGTACTTTTCCCCCAGTCCGTTCTAGTTATTCGTTTCGGGCATCAGAACTGCGAAAATTTTGAGTTTCTCAAGCGTTTCTTACTTCCAAACTGCCATATCTCGCGAACGGATTGACCAATCCGCAAAATTTCTGTTGCATCTGAAAGTGGAAACTCGCCCGATTACAACTGTATGCGTACTTTTCCCCTAGTCCGTTATAGTTATTCGTTTCGAGCATCAGAACTGCGAAAATTTTTAGTTTCTCAAGCGTTTCTTACCTCCAAACTGCCATATCTCGCGAACGGATTGACCAATCCGCAAAATTTCTGTTGCATCTGAAGGTAGAAACTCGCCCGATTACAACGCTATGCGTACTTTTCCCCTAGGCCGTTCTGGTTATTCGTTTCGAGCATCAGAACTGTGAAAATTTTGAGTTTCTCAAGCGTTTCTTACCTCCAAACTGCCATATCTCGCGAACGGATTGACCAATCCGCAAAATTTCTGTTGCATCTGAAAGTAGAAACTCGCCCGATTACAACACTATGCGTACTTTTCCCCTAGGCCGTTCTAGTTGTTCGTTTCGAGCATCAGAACTGCGAAAATTTTGAGTTTCTCAAGCGTTTCTTACCTCCAAACTGCCATATCTCGCGAACGGATTGACCAATCCGCAAAATTTCTGTTGCATCTGAGAGTAGAAACCCGCCCGATGACAACTGTATGCGTACTTTTCCCCTAGTCCGTTATAGTTATTCGTTTCGAGCATCAGAACTGCGAAAATTTTTAGTTTCTCAAGCGTTTCTTACCTCCAAACTGCCATATCTCGCGAACGTATTGACCAATCCGCAAAATTTCTGTTGCATCTGAAAGTAGAAACTCGCCCGATTACAACGGTATACGTACTTTTCGACTAGGCCGTTCTAGTTATTCGCTTCGAGCATCAGAACTGCGAAAATTTTGAGTTTCTCAAGCGTTTCTTACATCCAAACTGCCATATCTCGCGAACGGATTGACCAATCCGCAAAATTTCTGTTGCATCTGAAAGTAGAAACCCGCCCGATTGCAACTGTATGCGTACTTTTCCCCTAGTCCGTTATAGTTATTCGTTTCGAGCATCAGAACTGCGAAAATTTTGAGTTTCTCAAGCGTTTCTTATCTACAAACTGCCACATCTCGCGAACGGATTGACCAATCCGCAAAATTTCTGATGCATCTGAAAGCAGAAACTCGCCCGATTACAACGGTATGCGTACTTTTCCCCTAGGCCGCCCTAGTAATTCGTTTCGAGCATCAGAACTGCGAATATTTTGAGTTTCTCAAGCGTTTCTTACTTCCAAACTGCCATATCTCGCGAACGGATTGACCAATCCGCAAAATTTCGGTTGCATCTGAAAGTAGAAACTCGCCCGATTACAACGGCATACGTACTTTTCGCCTAGGCCGTTCTAGTTATGCTTGTCGAGAATCAGAACTGCGAAAATTTTGAGTTTCTCAAGCGTTTCTTACCTCCAAACTGCCATATCTCGCGAACGGATTGACCAATCCGCAAAATTTCTGTTGCATCTGAAAGTAGAAACTCGCCCGATTACAACACTATGCGTACTTTTCGCCTAGGCCGTTCTAGTTGTTCGTTTCGAGCATCAGAACTGCGAAAATTTTGAGTTTCTCAAGCGTTTCTTACCTCCAAACTGCCATATCTCGCGAACGGATTGACCAATCCGCAAAATTTCTGTTGCATCTGAAAGTAGAAACTCGCCCGATTACAACTGTATGCGTACTTTTCCCCCAGTCCGTTCTAGTTATTCGTTTCGGGCATCAGAACTGCGAAAATTTTGAGTTTCTCAAGCGTTTCTTACTTCCAAACTGCCATATCTCGCGAACGGATTGACCAATCCGCAAAATTTCTGTTGCATCTGAAAGTGGAAACTCGCCCGATTACAACTGTATGCGTACTTTTCCCCTAGTCCGTTATAGTTATTCGTTTCGAGCTTCAGAACTGCGAAAATTTTTAGTTTCTCAAGCGTTTCTTACCTCCAAACTGCCATATCTCGCGAACGAATTGACCAATCCGCAAAATTTCTGTTGCATCTGAAAGTAGAAACTCGCCCGATAACAACGGTATGCGTACTTTTCCCCTAGGCCGTTCTAGTTATGCTTGTCGAGCATCAGAACTGCGAAAATTTTGAGTTTCTCAAGCGTTTCTTACCTCCAAACTGCCATATCTCGCGAACGGATTGACCAATCCGCAAAATTTCTGTTGCATCTGAAAGTAGAAACTCGCCCGATTACAACTGTATGCGTACTTTTCCCCCAGTCCGTTCTAGTTATTCGTTTCGGGCATCAGAACTGCGAAAATTTGGAGTTTCTCAAGCGTTTCTTACCTCCAAACTGCCATATCTCGCGAACGGATTGACCAATCCGCAAAATTTCTGTTGCATCTGAAGGTAGAAACTCGCCCGATTACAACGCTATGCGTACTTTTCCCCTAGGCCGTTCTGGTTATTCGTTTCGAGCATCAGAACTGTGAAAATTTTGAGTTTCTCAAGCGTTTCTTACCTCCAAACTGCCATATCTCGCGAACGGATTGACCAATCCGCAAAATTTCTGTTGCATCTGAAAGTAGAAACTCGCCCGATTACAACACTATGCGTACTTTTCCCCTAGGCCGTTCTAGTAATTCGTTTCGAGCATCAGAACTGCGAATATTTTGAGATTCTCAAGCGTTTCTTACTTCCAAACTGCCATATCTCGCGAACGGATTGACCAATCCGCAAAATTTCTGTTGCATCTGAAAGTAGAAACTCGCCCGATTACAACTGTATGCGTACTTTTCCCCCAGTCCGTTCTAGTTGTTCGTTTCGAGCATCAGAACTGCGAAAATTTTGAGTTTCTCAAGCGTTTCTTACCTCCAAACTGCCATATCTCGCGAACGGATTGACCAATCCGCAAAATTTCTGTTGCATCTGAGAGTAGAAACCCGCCCGATGACAACTGTATGCGTACTTTTCCCCTAGTCCGTTATAGTTATTCGTTTCGAGCATCAGAACTGCGAAAATTTTTAGTTTCTCAAGCGTTTCCTACTTCCAAACTGCCATATCTCGCGAACGTATTGACCAATCCGCAAAATTTCTGTTGCATCTGAAAGTAGAAACTCGCCCGATTACAACGGTATACGTACTTTTCGACTAGGCCGTTCTAGTTATTCGCTTCGAGCATCAGAACTGCGAAAATTTTGAGTTTCTCAAGCGTTTCTTACCTCCAAACTGCCATATCTCGCGAACGGATTGACCAATCCGCAAAATTTCTGTTGCATCTGAAAGTAGAAACTCGCCCGATTACAACACTATGCGTACTTTTCCCCTAGGCCGCCCTAGTAATTCGTTTCGAGCATCAGAACTGCGAATATTTTGAGTTTCTCAAGCGTTTCTTACTTCCAAACTGCCATATCTCGCGAACGGATTGACCAATCCGCAAAATTTCTGTTGCATCTGAAAGTGGAAACTCGCCCGATTACAACTGTATGCGTACTTTTCCCCTAGTCCGTTATAGTTATTCGTTTCGAGCATCAGAACTGCGAAAATTTTTAGTTTCTCAAGCGTTTCTTACCTCCAAACTGCTATATCTCGCGAACGTATTGACCAATCCGCAAAATTTCTGTTGCATCTGAAAGTAGAAACTCGCCCGATTACAACTGTGTGCGTACTTTGCCCCTAGGCAGTTCTAGTTATTCGTTTCGAGCAACAGAACTGCGAAAATTTTGAGTTTCTCAAGCGTTCTTTACCTCCAAACTGCCATATCTCGCGAACGGATTGACCAATCCGCAAAATTTCGGTTGCATCTGAAAGTAGAAACTCGCCCGATTACAACGGCATACGTACTTTTCGCCTAGGCCGTTCTAGTTATGCTTGTCGAGAATCAGAACTGCGAAAATTTTGAGTTTCTCAAGCGTTTCTTACCTCCAAACTGCCATATCTCGCGAACGGATTGACCAATCCGCAAAATTTCTGTTGCATCTGAAAGTAGAAACTCGCCCGATTACAACACTATGCGTACTTTTCGCCTAGGCCGTTCTAGTTGTTCGTTTCGAGCATCAGAACTGCGAAAATTTTGAGTTTCTCAAGCGTTTCTTACTTCCGAACTGCCATATCTCGCGAACGGATTGACCAATCCGCAAAATTTCTGTTGCATCTGAAAGTAGAAACTCGCCCGATTACAACACTATGCGTACTTTTCCCCTAGGCCGTTCTAGTTGTTCGTTTCGAGCATCAGAACTGCGAAAATTTTGAGTTTCTCAAGCGTTTCTTACCTCCAAACTGCCATATCTCGCGAACGGATTGACCAATCCGCAAAATTTCTGTTGCATCTGAGAGTAGAAACCCGCCCGATTACAACTGTATGCGTACTTTTCCCCTAGTCCGTTATAGTTATTCGTTTCGAGCATCAGAACTGCGAAAATTTTGAGTATCTCAAGCGTTTCTTACTTCCAAACTGCCATATCTCGCGAACGGATTGACCAATCCGCAAAATTTCTGTTGCATCTGAAGGTAGAAACTCGCCCGATTACAACGGTATGCGTACTTTTCCCCTAGGCCGTTCTAGTTATTCGTTTCGATCATCAGAACTGCGAAAATTTTGAGTTTCTCAAGCGTTTCTTATCTACAAACTGCCACATCTCGCGAACGGATTGACCAATCCGCAAAATTTCTGATGCATCTGAAAGCAGAAACTCGCCCGATTACAACGGTATGCGTACTTTTCCCCTAGGCCGCCCTAGTAATTCGTTTCGAGCATCAGAACTGCGAAAATTTTGAGTTTCTCAAGCGTTTCTTACTTCCAAACTGCCATATCTCGCGAACGGATTGACCAATCCGCAAAATTTCTGTTGCATCTGAAAGTGGAAACTCGCCCGATTACAACTGTATGCGTACTTTTCCCCTAGTCCGTTATAGTTATTCGTTTCGAGCATCAGAACTGCGAAAATTTTTAGTTTCTCAAGCGTTTCTTACCTCCAAACTGCCATATCTCGCGAACGAATTGACCAATCCGCAAAATTTCTGTTGCATCTGAAAGTAGAAACTCGCCCGATAACAACGGTATGCGTACTTTTCCCCTAGGCCGTTCTAGTTATGCTTGTCGAGCATCAGAACTGCGAAAATTTTGAGTTTCTCAAGCGTTTCTTACCTCCAAACTGCCATATCTCGCGAACGGATTGACCAATCCGCAAAATTTCTGTTGCATCTGAAAGTAGAAACTCGCCCGATTACAACTGTATGCGTACTTTTCCCCCAGTCCGTTCTAGTTATTCGTTTCGGGCATCAGAACTGCGAAAATTTTGAGTTTCTCAAGCGTTTCTTACTTCCAAACTGCCATATCTCGCGAACGGATTGACCAATCCGCAAAATTTCTGTTGCATCTGAAAGTGGAAACTCGCCCGATTACAACTGTATGCGTACTTTTCCCCTAGTCCGTTATAGTTATTCGTTTCGAGCATCAGAACTGCGAAAATTTTTAGTTTCTCAAGCGTTTCTTACCTCCAAACTGCCATATCTCGCGAACGGATTGACCAATCCGCAAAATTTCTGTTGCATCTGAAGGTAGAAACTCGCCCGATTACAACGCTATGCGTACTTTTCCCCTAGGCCGTTCTGGTTATTCGTTTCGAGCATCAGAACTGTGAAAATTTTGAGTTTCTCAAGCGTTTCTTACCTCCAAACTGCCATATCTCGCGAACGGATTGACCAATCCGCAAAATTTCTGTTGCATCTGAAAGTAGAAACTCGCCCGATTACAACACTATGCGTACTTTTCCCCTAGGCCGTTCTAGTTGTTCGTTTCGAGCATCAGAACTGCGAAAATTTTGAGTTTCTCAAGCGTTTCTTACCTCCAAACTGCCATATCTCGCGAACGGATTGACCAATCCGCAAAATTTCTGTTGCATCTGAGAGTAGAAACCCGCCCGATGACAACTGTATGCGTACTTTTCCCCTAGTCCGTTATAGTTATTCGTTTCGAGCATCAGAACTGCGAAAATTTTTAGTTTCTCAAGCGTTTCTTACCTCCAAACTGCCATATCTCGCGAACGTATTGACCAATCCGCAAAATTTCTGTTGCATCTGAAAGTAGAAACTCGCCCGATTACAACGGTATACGTACTTTTCGACTAGGCCGTTCTAGTTATTCGCTTCGAGCATCAGAACTGCGAAAATTTTGAGTTTCTCAAGCGTTTCTTACATCCAAACTGCCATATCTCGCGAACGGATTGACCAATCCGCAAAATTTCTGTTGCATCTGAAAGTAGAAACCCGCCCGATTGCAACTGTATGCGTACTTTTCCCCTAGTCCGTTATAGTTATTCGTTTCGAGCATCAGAACTGCGAAAATTTTGAGTTTCTCAAGCGTTTCTTATCTACAAACTGCCACATTTCGCGAACGGATTGACCAATCCGCAAAATTTCTGATGCATCTGAAAGCAGAAACTCGCCCGATTACAACGGTATGCGTACTTTTCCCCTAGGCCGCCCTAGTAATTCGTTTCGAGCATCAGAACTGCGAATATTTTGAGTTTCTCAAGCGTTTCTTACTTCCAAACTGCCATATCTCGCGAACGGATTGACCAATCCGCAAAATTTCGGTTGCATCTGAAAGTAGAAACTCGCCCGATTACAACGGCATACGTACTTTTCGCCTAGGCCGTTCTAGTTATGCTTGTCGAGAATCAGAACTGCGAAAATTTTGAGTTTCTCAAGCGTTTCTTACCTCCAAACTGCCATATCTCGCGAACGGATTGACCAATCCGCAAAATTTCTGTTGCATCTGAAAGTAGAAACTCGCCCGATTACAACACTATGCGTACTTTTCGCCTAGGCCGTTCTAGTTGTTCGTTTCGAGCATCAGAACTGCGAAAATTTTGAGTTTCTCAAGCGTTTCTTACTTCCAAACTGCCATATCTCGCGAACGGATTGACCAATCCGCAAAATTTCTGTTGCATCTGAAAGTAGAAACTCGCCCGATTACAACACTATGCGTACTTTTCCCCTAGGCCGTTCTAGTTGTTCGTTTCGAGCATCAGAACTGCGAAAATTTTGAGTTTCTCAAGCGTTTCTTACCTCCAAACTGCCATATCTCGCGAACGGATTGACCAATCCCCAAAATTTCTGTTGCATCTGAGAGTAGAAACCCGCCCGATTACAACTGTATGCGTACTTTTCCCCTAGTCCGTTATAGTTATTCGTTTCGGGCATCAGAACTGCGAAAATTTGGAGTTTCTCAAGCGTTTCTTACCTCCAAACTGCCATATCTCGCGAACGGATTGACCAATCCGCAAAATTTCTGTTGCATCTGAAGGTAGAAACTCGCCCGATTACAACGCTATGCGTACTTTGCCCCTAGGCCGTTCTGGTTATTCGTTTCGAGCATCAGAACTGTGAAAATTTTGAGTTTCTCAAGCGTTTCTTACCTCCAAACTGCCATATCTCGCGAACGGATTGACCAATCCGCAAAATTTCTGTTGCATCTGAAAGTAGAAACTCGCCCGATTACAACACTATGCGTACTTTTCCCCTAGGCCGTTCTAGTTGTTCGTTTCGAGCATCAGAACTGCGAAAATTTTGAGTTTCTCAAGCGTTTCTTACCTCCAAACTGCCATATCTCGCGAACGGATTGACCAATCCGCAAAATTTCTGTTGCATCTGAGAGTAGAAACCCGCCCGATGACAACTGTATGCGTACTTTTCCCCTAGTCCGTTATAGTTATTCGTTTCGAGCATCAGAACTGCGAAAATTTTTAGTTTCTCAAGCGTTTCTTACCTCCAAACTGCCATATCTCGCGAACGTATTGACCAATCCGCAAAATTTCTGTTGCATCTGAAAGTAGAAACTCGCCCGATTACAACGGTATACGTACTTTTCGACTAGGCCGTTCTAGTTATTCGCTTCGAGCATCAGAACTGCGAAAATTTTGAGTTTCTCAAGCGTTTCTTACCTCCAAACTGCCATATCTCGCGAACGGATTGACCAATCCGCAAAATTTCTGTTGCATCTGAAAGTAGAAACCCGCCCGATTGCAACTGTATGCGTACTTTTCCCCTAGTCCGTTATAGTTATTCGTTTCGAGCATCAGAACTGCGAAAATTTTGAGTTTCTCAAGCGTTTCTTATCTACAAACTGCCACATCTCGCGAACGGATTGACCAATCCGCAAAATTTCTGATGCATCTGAAAGCAGAAACTCGCCCGATTACAACGGTATGCGTACTTTTCCCCTAGGCCGCCCTAGTAATTCGTTTCGAGCATCAGAACTGCGAATATTTTGAGTTTCTCAAGCGTTTCTTACTTCCAAACTGCCATATCTCGCGAACGTATTGACCAATCCGCAAAATTTCTGTTGCATCTGAAAGTAGAAACTCGCCCGATTACAACTGTATGCGTACTTTTCCCCCAGTCCGTTCTAGTTATTCGTTTCGGGCATCAGAACTGCGAAAATTTGGAGTTTCTCAAGCGTTTCTTACCTCCAAACTGCCATATCTCGCGAACGGATTGACCAATCCGCAAAATTTCTGTTGCATCTGAAGGTAGAAACTCGCCCGATTACAACGCTATGCGTACTTTTCCCCTAGGCCGTTCTGGTTATTCGTTTCGAGCATCAGAACTGTGAAAATTTTGAGTTTCTCAAGCGTTGCTTACCTCCAAACTGCCATATCTCGCGAACGGATTGACCAATCCGCAAAATTTCTGTTGCATCTGAAAGTAGAAACTCGCCCGATTACAACACTATGCGTACTTTTCGCCTAGGCCGTTCTAGTTGTACGTTTCGAGCATCAGAACTGCGAAAATTTTGAGTTTCTCAAGCGTTTCTTACCTCCAAACTGCCATATCTCGCGAACGGATTGACCAATCCGCAAAATTTCTGTTGCATCTGAAAGTAGAAACTCGCCCGATTACAACGGTATGCGTACTTTTCCCCTAGGCCGTTCTATTTGTGCTTGTCGAGCATCAGAACTGCGAAAATTTTGAGTTTCTCAAGCGTTTCTTACCTCCAAACTGCCATATCTCGCGAACGGATTGACCAATCCGCAAAATTTCTGTTGCATCTGAGAGTAGAAACCCGCCCGATTACAACTGTATGCGTACTTTTCCCCTAGTCCGTTATAGTTATTCGTTTCGAGCATCAGAACTGCAAAAATTTTTAGTTTCTCAAGCGTTTCTTACCTCCAAACTGCCATATCTCGCGAACGAATTGACCAATCCGCAAAATTTCTGTTGCATCTGAAAGTAGAAACTCGCCCGATTACAACGGTATGCGTACTTTTCCCCTAGGCCGTTCTATTTGTGCTTGTCGAGCATCAGAACTGCGAAAATTTTGAGTTTCTCAAGCGTTTCTTACCTCCAAACTGCCATATCTCGCGAACGGATTGACCAATCCGCAAAACTTCTGTTGCATCTGAAAGTAGAAACTCGCCCGATTACAACTGTATGCGTACTTTTCCCCTAGTCCGTTATAGTTATTCGTTTCGAGCATCAGAACTGCGAAAATTTTTAGTTTCTCAAGCGTTTCTTACCTCCAAACTGCCATATCTCGCGAACGGATTGACCAATCCGCAAAATTTCTGTTGCATCTGAAAGTAGAAACTCGCCCGATTACAACTGTATGCGTACTTTTCCCCCAGTCCGTTCTAGTTATTCGTTTCGAGCATCAGAACTGCGAAAATTTGGAGTTTCTCAAGCGTTTCTTACCTCCAAACTGCCATATCTCGCGAACGGATTGACCAATCCCCAAAATTTCTGTTGCATCTGAAGGTAGAAACTCGCCCGATTACAACTGTATGCGTACTTTTCCCCTAGACCGTTCTAGTTATTCGTTTCGAGCATCAGAACTGCGAAAATTTTGAGTTTCTCAAGCGTTTCTTACTTCCAAACTGCCATATCTCGCGAACGGATTGACCAATCCGCAAAATTTCTGATGCATCTGAAAGCAGAAACTCGCCCGATTACAACGGTATGCGTACTTTTCCCCTAGGCCGCCCTAGTAATTCGTTTCGAGCATCAGAACTGCGAAAATTTTTAGTTTCTCAAGCGTTTCTTACCTCCAAACTGCCATATCTCGCGAACGAATTGACCAATTCGCAAAATTTCTGTTGCATCTGAAAGTAGAAACTCGCCCGATTACAACGGTATGCGTACTTTTCCCCTAGGCCGTTTTAGTTATGCTTGTCGAGCATCAGAACTGCGAAAATTTGGAGTTTCTCAAGCGTTTCTTACCTCCAAACTGCCATATCTCGCGAACGGATTGACCAATCCGCAAAATTTCTGTTGCATCTGAAGGTAGAAACTCGCCCGATTACAACTGTATGGGTACTTTTCCCCTAGACCGTTCTAGTTATTCGTTTCGAGCATCAGAACTGCGAAAATTTTGAGTTTCTCAAGCGTTTCTTACCTCCAAACTGCCATATCTCGCGAACGGATTGACCAATCCGCAAAATTTCGGTTGCATCTGAAAGTAGAAACTCGCCCGATTACAACTGTATGCGTACTTTTCCCCCAGTCCGTTCTAGTTATTCGTTTCGAGCATCAGAACTGCGAAAATTTGGAGTTTCTCAAGCGTTTCTTACCTCCAAACTGCCATATCTCGCGAACGGATTGACCAATCCCCAAAATTTCTGTTGCATCTGAAGGTAGAAACTCGCCCGATTACAACTGTATGCGTACTTTTCCCCTAGACCGTTCTAGTTATTCGTTTCGAGCATCAGAACTGCGAAAATTTTGAGTTTCTCAAGCGTTTCTTACTTCCAAACTGCCATATCTCGCGAACGGATTGACCAATCCGCAAAATTTCTGATGCATCTGAAAGCAGAAACTCGCCCGATTACAACGGTATGCGTACTTTTCCCCTAGGCCGCCCTAGTAATTCGTTTCGAGCATCAGAACTGCGAAAATTTTTAGTTTCTCAAGCGTTTCTTACCTCCAAACTGCCATATCTCGCGAACGAATTGACCAATTCGCAAAATTTCTGTTGCATCTGAAAGTAGAAACTCGCCCGATTACAACGGTATGCGTACTTTTCCCCTAGGCCGTTTTAGTTATGCTTGTCGAGCATCAGAACTGCGAAAATTTGGAGTTTCTCAAGCGTTTCTTACCTCCAAACTGCCATATCTCGCGAACGGATTGACCAATCCGCAAAATTTCTGTTGCATCTGAAGGTAGAAACTCGCCCGATTACAACTGTATGGGTACTTTTCCCCTAGACCGTTCTAGTTATTCGTTTCGAGCATCAGAACTGCGAAAATTTTGAGTTTCTCAAGCGTTTCTTACCTCCAAACTGCCATATCTCGCGAACGGATTGACCAATCCGCAAAATTTCGGTTGCATCTGAAAGTAGAAACTCGCCCGATTACAACGGTATACGTACTTTTCGCCTAGGCCGTTCTAGTTATTCGCTTCGAGCATCAGAACTGCGAAAATTTTGAGTTTCTCAAGCGTTTCTTACCTCCAAACTGCCATATCTCGCGAACGGATTGACCAATCCGCAAAATTTCTGTTGCATCTGAAAGTAGAAACCCGCCCGATTACAACTGTATGCGTACTTTTCCCCTAGTCCGTTATAGTTATTCGTTTCGAGCATCAGAACTGCGAAAATTTTTAATTTCTCAAGCGTTTCTTACCTCCAAACTGCCATATCTCGCGAACGAATTGACCAATCCGCAAAATTTCTGTTGCATCTGAAAGTAGAAACTCGCCCGATTACAACGGTTTGCGTACTTTTCCCCTAGGCCGTTCTAGTTGTGCTTGTCGAGCATCAGAACTGCGAAAATTTTGAGTTCCTCAAGCGTTTCTTACCTCCAAACTGCCATATCTCGCCAACGGATTGACCAATCCGCAAAATTTCTGTTGCATCTGAATGTAGAAACTCGCCCGATTACAACTGTATGCGTACTTTTCCCCTAGGCCGTTCTGATTTTTCGTTTCGAGCATCAGAACTGTGAAAATTTTGAGTTTCTCAAGCGTTTCTTACCTCCAAACTGCCATATCTCGCGAACGGATTGACCAATCCGCAAAATTTCTGTTGCATCTGAGAGTAGAAACCCGCCCGATTACAACTGTATGCGTACTTTTCCCCTAGTCCGTTATAGTTATTCGTTTCGAGCATCAGAACTGCGAAAATTTTTAGTTTCTCAAGCGTTTCTTACCTCCAAACTGCCATATCTCGCGAACGAATTGACCAATCCGCAAAATTTCTGTTGCATCTGAAAGTAGAAACTCGCCCGATTACAACGGTATGCGTACTTTTCCCCTAGGCCGTTCTATTTGTGCTTGTCGAGCATCAGAACTGCGAAAATTTTGAGTTTCTCAAGCGTTTCTTACCTCCAAACTGCCATATCTCGCGAACGGATTGACCAATCCGCAAAACTTCTGTTGCATCTGAAAGTAGAAACTCGCCCGATTACAACTGTATGCGTACTTTTCCCCTAGTCCGTTATAGTTATTCGTTTCGAGCATCAGAACTGCGAAAATTTTTAGTTTCTCAAGCGTTTCTTACCTCCAAACTGCCATATCTCGCGAACGGATTGACCAATCCGCAAAATTTCTGTTGCATCTGAAAGTAGAAACTCGCCCGATTACAACTGTATGCGTACTTTTCCCCCAGTCCGTTCTAGTTATTCGTTTCGAGCATCAGAACTGCGAAAATTTGGAGTTTCTCAAGCGTTTCTTACCTCCAAACTGCCATATCTCGCGAACGGATTGACCAATCCCCAAAATTTCTGTTGCATCTGAAGGTAGAAACTCGCCCGATTACAACTGTATGCGTACTTTTCCCCTAGACCGTTCTAGTTATTCGTTTCGAGCATCAGAACTGCGAAAATTTTGAGTTTCTCAAGCGTTTCTTACTTCGAAACTGCCATATCTCGGGAACGGATTGACCAATCCGCAAAATTTCTGATGCATCTGAAAGCAGAAACTCGCCCGATTACAACGGTATGCGTACTTTTCCCCTAGGCCGCCCTAGTAATTCGTTTCGAGCATCAGAACTGCGAAAATTTTTAGTTTCTCAAGCGTTTCTTACCTCCAAACTGCCATATCTCGCGAACGAATTGACCAATTCGCAAAATTTCTGTTGCATCTGAAAGTAGAAACTCGCCCGATTACAACGGTATGCGTACTTTTCCCCTAGGCCGTTTTAGTTATGCTTGTCGAGCATCAGAACTGCGAAAATTTGGAGTTTCTCAAGCGTTTCTTACCTCCAAACTGCCATATCTCGCGAACGGATTGACCAATCCGCAAAATTTCTGTTGCATCTGAAGGTAGAAACTCGCCCGATTACAACTGTATGGGTACTTTTCCCCTAGACCGTTCTAGTTATTCGTTTCGAGCATCAGAACTGCGAAAATTTTGAGTTTCTCAAGCGTTTCTTACCTCCAAACTGCCATATCTCGCGAACGGATTGACCAATCCGCAAAATTTCTGTTGCATCTGAAGGTAGAAACTCGCCCGATTACAACTGTATGCGTACTTTTCCCCCAGTCCGTTCTAGTTATTCGTTTCGAGCATCAGAACTGCGAAAATTTGGAGTTTCTCAAGCGTTTCTTACCTCCAAACTGCCATATCTCGCGAACGGATTGACCAATCCCCAAAATTTCTGTTGCATCTGAAGGTAGAAACTCGCCCGATTACAACTGTATGCGTACTTTTCCCCTAGACCGTTCTAGTTATTCGTTTCGAGCATCAGAACTGCGAAAATTTTGAGTTTCTCAAGCGTTTCTTACTTCCAAACTGCCATATCTCGCGAACGGATTGACCAATCCGCAAAATTTCTGATGCATCTGAAAGCAGAAACTCGCCCGATTACAACGGTATGCGTACTTTTCCCCTAGGCCGCCCTAGTAATTCGTTTCGAGCATCAGAACTGCGAAAATTTTTAGCTTCTCAAGCGTTTCTTACCTCCAAACTGCCATATCTCGCGAACGAATTGACCAATTCGCAAAATTTCTGTTGCATCTGAAAGTAGAAACTCGCCCGATTACAACGGTATGCGTACTTTTCCCCTAGGCCGTTTTAGTTATGCTTGTCGAGCATCAGAACTGCGAAAATTTGGAGTTTCTCAAGCGTTTCTTACCTCCAAACTGCCATATCTCGCGAACGGATTGACCAATCCGCAAAATTTCTGTTGCATCTGAAGGTAGAAACTCGCCCGATTACAACTGTATGCGTACTTTTCCCCTAGACCGTTCTAGTTATTCGTTTCGAGCATCAGAACTGCGAAAATTTTGAGTTTCTCAAGCGTTTCTTACCTCCAAACTGCCATATCTCGCGAACGGATTGACCAATCCGCAAAATTTCTGTTGCATCTGAAAGTAGAAACTCGCCCGATTACAACTGTATGCGTACTTTTCCCCTAGGCCGTTCTGATTTTTCGTTTCGAGCATCAGAACTGTGAAAATTTTGAGTTTCTCAAGCGTTTCTTACCTCCAAACTGCCATATCTCGCGAACGGATTGACCAATCCGCAAAATTTCTGTTGCATCTGAAAGTAGAAACTCGCCCGATTACAACTGTATGCGTACTTTTCCCCTAGTCCGTTATAGTTATTCGTTTCGAGCATCAGAACTGCGAAAATTTTTAGTTTCTCTAGCGTTTCTTACCTCCAAACTGCCATATCTCGCGAACGAATTGACCAATCCGCAAAATTTCTGTTGCATCTGAAAGTAGAAACTCGCCCGATTACAACGGTATGCGTACTTTTCCCCTAGGCAGTTCTAGTTATTCGTTTCGAGCAACAGAACTGCGAAAATTTTGAGTTTCTCAAGCGTTGCTTACCTCCAAACTGCCATATCTCGCGAACGGATTGACCAATCCGCAAAATTTCGGTTGCATCTGAAAGTAGATACTCGCCCGATTACAACGGTATACGTACTTTTCGCCTAGGCCGTTCTAGTTATTCGCTTCGAGCATCAGAACTGCGAAAATTTTGAGTTTCTCAAGCGTTTCTTACCTCCAAACTGCCATATCTCGCGAACGGATTGACCAATCCGCAAAATTTCTGTTGCATCTGAAAGTAGAAACCCGCCCGATTACAACTGTATGCGTACTTTTCCCCTAGTCCGTTATAGTTATTCGTTTCGAGCATCAGAACTGCGAAAATTTTTAATTTCTCAAGCGTTTCTTACCTCCAAACTGCCATATCTCGCGAACGAATTGACCAATCCGCAAAATTTCTGTTGCATCTGAAAGTAGAAACTCGCCCGATTACAACGGTTTGCGTTCTTTTCCCCTAGGCCGTTCTAGTTGTGCTTGTCGAGCATCAGAACTGCGAAAATTTTGAGTTCCTCAAGCGTTTCTTACCTCCAAACTGCCATATCTCGCCAACGGATTGACCAATCCGCAAAATTTCTGCTGCATCTGAAAGTAGAAACTCGCCCGATTACAACTGTAGGCGTACTTTTCCCCTAGGCCGTTCTGATTTTTCGTTTCGAGCATCAGAACTGTGAAAATTTTGAGTTTCTCAAGCGTTTCTTACCTCCAAACTGCCATATCTCGCGAACGGATTGACCAATCCGCAAAATTTCTGTTGCATCTGAGAGTAGAAACCCGCCCGATTACAACTGTATGCGTACTTTTCCCCTAGTCCGTTATAGTTATTCGTTTCGAGCATCAGAACTGCGAAAATTTTTAGTTTCTCAAGCGTTTCTTACCTCCAAACTGCCATATCTCGCGAACGAATTGACCAATCCGCAAAATTTCTGTTGCATCTGAAAGTAGAAACTCGCCCGATTACAACGGTATGCGTACTTTTCCCCTAGGCCGTTCTATTTGTGCTTGTCGAGCATCAGAACTGCGAAAATTTTGAGTTTCTCAAGCGTTTCTTACCTCCAAACTGCCATATCTCGCGAACGGATTGACCAATCCGCAAAACTTCTGTTGCATCTGAAAGTAGAAACTCGCCCGATTACAACTGTATGCGTACTTTTCCCCTAGTCCGTTATAGTTATTCGTTTCGAGCATCAGAACTGCGAAAATTTTTAGTTTCTCAAGCGTTTCTTACCTCCAAACTGCCATATCTCGCGAACGGATTGACCAATCCGCAAAATTTCTGTTGCATCTGAAAGTAGAAACTCGCCCGATTACAACTGTATGCGTACTTTTCCCCCAGTCCGTTCTAGTTATTCGTTTCGAGCATCAGAACTGCGAAAATTTGGAGTTTCTCAAGCGTTTCTTACCTCCAAACTGCCATATCTCGCGAACGGATTGACCAATCCCCAAAATTTCTGTTGCATCTGAAGGTAGAAACTCGCCCGATTACAACTGTATGCGTACTTTTCCCCTAGACCGTTCTAGTTATTCGTTTCGAGCATCAGAACTGCGAAAATTTTGAGTTTCTCAAGCGTTTCTTACTTCCAAACTGCCATATCTCGCGAACGGATTGACCAATCCGCAAAATTTCTGATGCATCTGAAAGCAGAAACTCGCCCGATTACAACGGTATGCGTACTTTTCCCCTAGGCCGCCCTAGTAATTCGTTTCGAGCATCAGAACTGCGAAAATTTTTAGTTTCTCAAGCGTTTCTTACCTCCAAACTGCCATATCTCGCGAACGAATTGACCAATTCGCAAAATTTCTGTTGCATCTGAAAGTAGAAACTCGCCCGATTACAACGGTATGCGTACTTTTCCCCTAGGCCGTTTTAGTTATGCTTGTCGAGCATCAGAACTGCGAAAATTTGGAGTTTCTCAAGCGTTTCTTACCTCCAAACTGCCATATCTCGCGAACGGATTGACCATTCCGCAAAATTTCTGTTGCATCTGAAGGTAGAAACTCGCCCGATTACAACTGTATGCGTACTTTTCCCCTAGACCGTTCTAGTTATTCGTTTCGAGCATCAGAACTGCGAAAATTTTGAGTTTCTCAAGCGTTTCTTACCTCCAAACTGCCATATCTCGCGAACGGATTGACCAATCCGCAAAATTTCTGTTGCATCTGAAAGTAGAAACTCGCCCGATTACAACACTATGCGTACTTTTCCCCTAGGCCGTTCTTGTTGTTCGTTTCGAGCATCAGAACTGCGAAAATTTTGAGTTTCTCAAGCGTTTCTTACCTCCAAACTGCCATATCTCGCGAACGGATTGACCAATCCGCAAAATTTCTGCTGCATCTGAGAGTAGAAACCCGCCCGATTACAACTGTATGCGTACTTTTCCCCTAGTCCGTCATAGTTATTCGTTTCGAGCATCAGAACTGCGAAAATTTTTAGCTTCTCAAGCGTTTCTTACCTCCAAACTGCCATATCTCGCGAACGAATTGACCAATCCGCAAAATTTCTGTTGCATCTGAATGTAGAAACTCGCCCGATTACAACGGTATGCGTACTTTTCCCCTAGGCCGTTCTAGTTGTGCTTGTCGAGCATCAGAACTGCGAAAATTTTGAGTTCCTCAAGCGTTTCTTACCTCCAAACTGCCATATCTCGCCAACGGATTGACCAATCCGCAAAATTTCTGTTGCATCTGAAAGTAGAAACTCGCCCGATTACAACTGTATGCGTACTTTTCCCCTAGGCCGTTCTGATTTTTCGTTTCGAGCATCAGAACTGTGAAAATTTTGAGTTTCTCAAGCGTTTCTTACCTCCAAACTGCCATATCTCGCGAACGGATTGACCAATCCGCAAAATTTCTGTTGCATCTGAAAGTTGAAACTCGCCCGATTACAACACTATGCGTACTTTTCCCCTAGTCCGTTATAGTTATTCGTTTCGAGCATCAGAACTGCGAAAATTTTTAGATTCTCAAGCGTTTCTTACCTCCAAACTGCCATATCTCGCGAACGAATTGACCAATCCGCAAAATTTCTGTTGCATCTGAAAGTAGAAACTCGCCCGATTACAACGGTATGCGTACTTTTCCCCAAGGCCGTTCTATTTGTGCTTGTCGAGCATCAGAACTGCGAAAATTTTGAGTTCCTCAAGCGTTTCTTACCTCCAAACTGCCATATCTCGCCAACCGATTGACCAATCCACAAAATTTCTGTTGCGTCTGAAAGTAGAAACTCGCCCGATTACAACTCTATGCGTACTTTTCCCCTAGGCCGTTCTAGTTATTCGTTTCGCGCAACAGAACTGCGAAAATTTTGAGTTTCTCAAGCGTTGCTTACCTCCAAACTGCCATATTTCGCGAACGGATTGACCAATCCGCAAAATTTCTGTTGCATCTGAAAGTAGAAACTCGCCCGATTACAACGGTATGCGTACTTTTCCCCTAGGCCGTTCTAGTTATTCGTTTCGAGCGTCAGAACTGCGAAAATTTTGAGTTTCTCAAGCGTTTCTTACCTACAAACTGCCACATCTCGCGAACGGATTGACCAATCCGCAAAATTTCTAATGCATCTGAAAGCAGAAACTCGCCCGATTACAACACTATGCGTACTTCTCCCCTAGGCCGTTCTAGTTGTTCGTTTCGAGCATCAGAACTGCGAAAATTTTGAGTTTCTCAAGCGTTTCTTACCTCCAAACTGCCATATCTCGCGAACGGATTGACCAATCCGCAAAATTTCTGTTGCATCTGAAAGTAGAAACTCGCCCGATTACAACTGTATGCGTACTTTTCCCCTAGTCCGTTATAGTTATTCGTTTCGAGCATCAGAACTGCGAAAATTTTTAGTTTCTCAAGCGTTTCTTACCTCCAAACTGCCATATCTCGCGAACGAATTGACCAATCCGCAAAATTTCTGTTGCATCTGAAAGTAGAAACTCGCCCGATTACAACGGTATGCGTACTTTTCCCCTAGGCCGTTCTAGTTATGCTTGTCGAGCATCAGAACTGCGAAAATTTTGAGTTTCTCAAGCGTTTCTTACCTCCAAACTGCCATATCTCGCGAACGGATTGACCAATCCGCAAAATTTCTGTTGCATCTGAAAGTAGAAACTCGCCCGATTACAACACTATACGTACTTTTCCCCTAGGCCGTTCTAGTTATTCGTTTCGAGCATCAGAACTACGAAAATTTTGAGTTTCTCAAGCGTTTCTTACCTCCAAACTGCCATATCTCGCGAACGGATTGACCAATCCGCAAAATTTCTGTTGCATCTGATAGTAGAAACTCGCCCGATTACAACGGTATGCGTACTTTTCCCCTAGGCCGTTTTAGTTATGCTTGTCGAGCATCAGAACTGCGAAAATTTGGAGTTTCTCAAGCGTTTCTTACCTCCAAACTGTCATATCTCGCGAACGGATTGCCAATCCGCAAAATTTCTGTTGCATCTGAAGGTAGAAACTCGCCCGATTACAACTGTATGCGTACTTTTACCCTAGGCCGTTCTAGTTATTCGTTTCGCGCAACAGAACTGCGAAAATTTTGAGTTTCTCAAGCGTTGCTTACCTCCAAACTGCCATATTTCGCGAACGGATTGACCGATCCGCAAAATTTCTGTTGCATCTGAAAGTAGAAACTCGCCCGATTACAACGGTATGCGTACTTTTCCCCTAGGCCGTTCTAGTTATTCGTTTCGAGCGTCAGAACTGCGAAAATTTTGAGTTTCTCAAGCGTTTCTTACCTACAAACTGCCACATCTCGCGAACGGATTGACCAATCCGCAAAATTTCTGATGCATCTGAAAGCAGAAACTCGCCCGATTACAACACTATGCGTACTTCTCCCCTAGGCCGTTCTAGTTGTTCGTTTCGAGCATCAGAACTGCGAAAATTTTGAGTTTCTCAAGCGTTTCTTACCTCCAAACTGCCATATCTCGCGAACGGATTGACCAATCCGCAAAATTTCTGTTGCATCTGAAAGTAGAAACTCGCCCGATTACAACTGTATGCGTACTTTTCCCCTAGTCCGTTATAGTTATTCGTTTCGAGCATCAGAACTGCGAAAATTTTTAGTTTCTCAAGCGTTTCTTACCTCCAAACTGCCATATCTCGCGAACGAATTGACCAATCCGCAAAATTTCTGTTGCATCTGAAAGTAGAAACTCGCCCGATTACAACGGTATGCGTACTTTTCCCCTAGGCCGTTCTAGTAATGCTTGTCGAGCATCAGAACTGCGAAAATTTTGAGTTTCTCAAGCGTTTCTTACCTCCAAACTGCCATATCTCGCGAACGGATTGACCAATCCGCAAAATTTCTGTTGCATCTGAAAGTAGAAACTCGCCCGATTACAACACTATGCGTACTTTTCCCCTAGGCCGTTCTAGTTATTCGTTTCGAGCATCAGAACTACGAAAATTTTGAGTTTCTCAAGCGTTTCTTACCTCCAAACTGCCATATCTCGCGAACGGATTGACCAATCCGCAAAATTTCTGTTGCATCTGATAGTAGAAACTCGCCCGATTACAACGGTATGCGTACTTTTCCCCTAGGCCGTTTTAGTTATGCTTGTCGAGCATCAGAACTGCGAAAATTTGGAGTTTCTCAAGCGTTTCTTACCTCCAAACTGCCATATCTCGCGAACGGATTGCCAATCCGCAAAATTTCTGTTGCATCTGAAGGTAGAAACTCGCCCGATTACAACTGTATGCGTACTTTTCCCCTAGACCGTTCTAGTTATTCGTTTCGAGCATCAGAACTGCGAAAATTTTGAGTTTCTCAAGCGTTTCTTACCTCCAAACTGCCATATCTCGCGAACGGATTGACCCATCCGCAAAATTTCTGTTGCATCTGAAAGTAGAAACTTGCCCGATTACAACACTATGCGTACTTTTCCCCTAGGCCGTTCTAGTTGTTCGTTTCGAGCATCAGAACTGCGAAAATTTTGAGTTTCTCAAGCGTTTCTTACCTCCAAACTGCCATATCTGGCGAACGGATTGACCAATCCGCAAAATTTCTGTTGCATCTGAGAGTAGAAACCCGCCCGATTACAACTGTATGCGTACTTTTCCCCTAGTCCGTTATAGTTATTCGTTTCGAGCCTCAGAACTGCGAAAATTTTTAGTTTCTCAAGCGTTTCTTACCTCCAAACTGCCATATCTCGCGAACGGATTGACCAATCCGCAAAATTTCTGTTGCATCTGAATGTAGAAACTCGCCGCATTACAACGGTATGAGTAGTTTTCCACTAGGCCGTTCTAGTTATTCGTTTCGAGCGTCAGAACTGCGAAAATTTTGAGTTTCTCAAGCGTTTCTTACCTACAAACTGCCACATCTCGCGAACGGATTGACCAATCCGCAAAATTTCTGATGCATCTGAAAGCAGAAACTCGCCCGATTACAACACTATGCGTACTTCTCCCCTAGGCCGTTCTAGTTGTTCGTTTCGAGCATCAGAACTGCGAAAATTTTGAGTTTCTCAAGCGTTTCTTACCTCCAAACTGCCATATCTCGCGAACGGATTGACCAATCCGCAAAATTTCTGTTGCATCTGAAAGTAGAAACTCGCCCGATTACAACTGTATGCGTACTTTTCCCCTAGTCCGTTATAGTTATTCGTTTCGAGCATCAGAACTGCGAAAATTTTTAGTTTCTCAAGCGTTTCTTACCTCCAAACTGCCATATCTCGCGAACGAATTGACCAATCCGCAAAATTTCTGTTGCATCTGAAAGTAGAAACTCGCCCGATTACAACGGTATGCGTACTTTTCCCCTAGGCCGTTCTAGTAATGCTTGTCGAGCATCAGAACTGCGAAAATTTTGAGTTTCTCAAGCGTTTCTTACCTCCAAACTGCCATATCTCGCGAACGGATTGACCAATCCGCAAAATTTCTGTTGCATCTGAAAGTAGAAACTCGCCCGATTACAACACTATGCGTACTTTTCCCCTAGGCCGTTCTAGTTATTCGTTTCGAGCATCAGAACTACGAAAATTTTGAGTTTCTCAAGCGTTTCTTACCTCCAAACTGCCATATCTCGCGAACGGATTGACCAATCCGCAAAATTTCTGTTGCATCTGATAGTAGAAACTCGCCCGATTACAACGGTATGCGTACTTTTCCCCTAGGCCGTTTTAGTTATGCTTGTCGAGCATCAGAACTGCGAAAATTTGGAGTTTCTCAAGCGTTTCTTACCTCCAAACTGCCATATCTCGCGAACGGATTGCCAATCCGCAAAATTTCTGTTGCATCTGAAGGTAGAAACTCGCCCGATTACAACTGTATGCGTACTTTTCCCCTAGACCGTTCTAGTTATTCGTTTCGAGCATCAGAACTGCGAAAATTTTGAGTTTCTCAAGCGTTTCTTACCTCCAAACTGCCATATCTCGCGAACGGATTGACCCATCCGCAAAATTTCTGTTGCATCTGAAAGTAGAAACTTGCCCGATTACAACACTATGCGTACTTTTCCCCTAGGCCGTTCTAGTTGTTCGTTTCGAGCATCAGAACTGCGAAAATTTTGAGTTTCTCAAGCGTTTCTTACCTCCAAACTGCCATATCTGGCGAACGGATTGACCAATCCGCAAAATTTCTGTTGCATCTGAGAGTAGAAACCCGCCCGATTACAACTGTATGCGTACTTTTCCCCTAGTCCGTTATAGTTATTCGTTTCGAGCCTCAGAACTGCGAAAATTTTTAGTTTCTCAAGCGTTTCTTACCTCCAAACTGCCATATCTCGCGAACGGATTGACCAATCCGCAAAATTTCTGTTGCATCTGAAAGTGGAAACTCGCCCGATTACAACTGTATGCGTACTTTTCCCCTAGGCCGTTCTAGTTATGCTTGTCGAGCATCAGAACTGCGAAGATTTTGAGTTTCTCAAGCGTTTCTTACCTCCAAACTGCCATATCTCGCGAACGGATTGACCAATCCGCAAAATTTCTGTTGCATCTGAAAGTGGAAACTCGCCCGATTACAACTGTATGCGTACTTTTCCCCTAGGCCGTTCTAGTTATGCTTGTCGAGCATCAGAACTGCGAAAATTTTGAGTTCCTCAAGCGTTTCTTACCTCCAAACTGCCATATCTCGCCAACCGATTGACCAATCCACAAAATTTCTGTTGCGTCTGAAAGTAGAAACTCGCCCGATTACAACTCTATGCGTACTTTTCCCCTAGGCCGTTCTAGTTATTCGTTTCGCGCAACAGAACTGCGAAAATTTTGAGTTTCTCAAGCGTTGCTTACCTCCAAACTGCCATATTTCGCGAACGGATTGACCAATCCGCAAAATTTCTGTTGCATCTGAAAGTAGAAACTCGCCCGATTACAACGGTATGCGTACTTTTCCCCTAGGCCGTCCTAGTTATTCGTTTCGAGCGTCAGAACTGCGAAAATTTTGAGTTTCTCAAGCGTTTCTTACCTACAAACTGCCACATCTCGCGAACGGATTGCCAATCCGCAAAATTTCTGTTGCATCTGAAGGTAGAAACTCGCCCGATTACAACTGTATGCGTACTTTTCCCCTAGACCGTTCTAGTTATTCGTTTCGAGCATCAGAACTGCGAAAATTTTGAGTTTCTCAAGCGTTTCTTACCTCCAAACTGCCATATCTCGCGAACGGATTGACCCATCCGCAAAATTTCTGTTGCATCTGAAAGTAGAAACTTGCCCGATTACAACACTATGCGTACTTTTCCCCTAGGCCGTTCTAGTTGTTCGTTTCGAGCATCAGAACTGCGAAAATTTTGAGTTTCTCAAGCGTTTCTTACCTCCAAACTGCCATATCTGGCGAACGGATTGACCAATCCGCAAAATTTCTGTTGCATCTGAGAGTAGAAACCCGCCCGATTACAACTGTATGCGTACTTTTCCCCTAGTCCGTTATAGTTATTCGTTTCGAGCCTCAGAACTGCGAAAATTTTTAGTTTCTCAAGCGTTTCTTACCTCCAAACTGCCATATCTCGCGAACGGTTTGACCAATCCGCAAAATTTCTGTTGCATCTGAAAGTGGAAACTCGCCCGATTACAACTGTATTCGTACTTTTCCCCTAGGCCGTTCTAGTTATGCTTGTCGAGCATCAGAACTGCGAAAATTTTGAGTTTCTCAAGCGTTTCTTACCTCCAATCTGCCATATCTCGCGAACGGATTGACCAATCCGCAAAATTTCTGTTGCATCTGAAAGTGGAAACTCGCCCGATTACAACTGTATGCGTACTTTTCCCCTAGGCCGTTCTAGTTATGCTTGTCGAGCATCAGAACTGCGAAAATTTTGAGTTCCTCAAGCGTTTCTTACCTCCAAACTGCCATATCTCGCCAACCGATTGACTAATCCACAAAATTTCTGTTGCGTCTGAAAGTAGAAACTCGCCCGATTACAACTCTATGCGTACTTTTCCCCTAGGCCGTTCTAGTTATTCGTTTCGCGCAACAGAACTGCGAAAATTTTGAGTTTCTCAAGCGTTGCTTACCTCCAAACTGCCATATTTCGCGAACGGATTGACCAATCCGCAAAATTTCTGTTGCATCTGAAAGTAGAAACTCGCCCGATTACAACGGTATGCGTACTTTTCCCCTAGGCCGTTCTAGTTATTCGTTTCGAGCGTCAGAACTGCGAAAATTTTGAGTTTCTCAAGCGTTTCTTACCTACAAACTGCCACATCTCGCGAACGGATTGACCAATCCGCAAAATTTCTGATGCATCTGAAAGCAGAAACTCGCCCGATTACAACACTATGCGTACTTCTCCCCTAGGCCGTTCTAGTTGTTCGTTTCGAGCATCAGAACTGCGAAAATTTTGAGTTTCTCAAGCGTTTCTTACCTCCAAACTGCCATATCTCGCGAACGGATTGACCAATCCGCAAAATTTCTGTTGCATCTGAAAGTAGAAACTCGCCCGATTACAACTGTATGCGTACTTTTCCCCTAGTCCGTTATAGTTATTCGTTTCGAGCATCAGAACTGCGAAAATTTTTAGTTTCTCAAGCGTTTCTTACCTCCAAACTGCCATATCTCGCGAACGAATTGACCAATCCGCAAAATTTCTGTTGCATCTGAAAGTAGAAACTCGCCCGATTACAACGGTATGCGTACTTTTCCCCTAGGCCGTTCTAGTTATGCTTGTCGAGCATCAGAACTGCGAAAATTTTGAGTTTCTCAAGCGTTTCTTACCTCCAAACTGCCATATCTCGCGAACGGATTGACCAATCCGCAAAATTTCTGTTGCATCTGAAAGTAGAAACTCGCCCGATTACAACACTATGCGTACTTTTCCCCTAGGCCGTTCTAGTTATTCGTTTCGAGCATCAGAACTACGAAAATTTTGAGTTTCTCAAGCGTTTCTTACCTCCAAACTGCCATATCTCGCGAACGGATTGACCAATCCGCAAAATTTCTGTTGCATCTGATAGTAGAAACTCGCCCGATTACAACGGTATGCGTACTTTTCCCCTAGGCCGTTTTAGTTATGCTTGTCGAGCATCAGAACTGCGAAAATTTGGAGTTTCTCAAGCGTTTCTTACCTCCAAACTGCCATATCTCGCGAACGGATTGCCAATCCGCAAAATTTCTGTTGCATCTGAAGGTAGAAACTCGCCCGATTACAACTGTATGCGTACTTTTCCCCTAGACCGTTCTAGTTATTCGTTTCGAGCATCAGAACTGCGAAAATTTTGAGTTTCTCAAGCGTTTCTTACCTCCAAACTGCCATATCTCGCGAACGGATTGACCCATCCGCAAAATTTCTGTTGCATCTGAAAGTAGAAACTTGCCCGATTACAACACTATGCGTACTTTTCCCCTAGGCCGTTCTAGTTGTTCGTTTCGAGCATCAGAACTGCGAAAATTTTGAGTTTCTCAAGCGTTTCTTACCTCCAAACTGCCATATCTCGCCAACCGATTGACTAATCCACAAAATTTCTGTTGCGTCTGAAAGTAGAAACTCGCCCGATTACAACTCTATGCGTACTTTTCCCCTAGGCCGTTCTAGTTATTCGTTTCGCGCAACAGAACTGCGAAAATTTTGAGTTTCTCAAGCGTTGCTTACCTCCAAACTGCCATATTTCGCGAACGGATTGACCAATCCGCAAAATTTCTGTTGCATCTGAAAGTAGAAACTCGCCCGATTACAACGGTATGCGTACTTTTCCCCTAGGCCGTTCTAGTTATTCGTTTCGAGCGTCAGAACTGCGAAAATTTTGAGTTTCTCAAGCGTTTCTTACCTACAAACTGCCACATCTCGCGAACGGATTGACCAATCCGCAAAATTTCTGATGCATCTGAAAGCAGAAACTCGCCCGATTACAACACTATGCGTACTTCTCCCCTAGGCCGTTCTAGTTATTCGTTTCGAGCCTCAGAACTGCGAAAATTTTTAGTTTCTCAAGCGTTTCTTACCTCCAAACTGCCATATCTCGCGAACGGTTTGACCAATCCGCAAAATTTCTGTTGCATCTGAAAGTGGAAACTCGCCCGATTACAACTGTATGCGTACTTTTCCCCTAGGCCGTTCTAGTTATGCTTGTCGAGCATCAGAACTGCGAAAATTTTGAGTTTCTCAAGCGTTTCTTACCTCCAATCTGCCATATCTCGCGAACGGATTGACCAATCCGCAAAATTTCTGTTGCATCTGAAAGTGGAAACTCGCCCGATTACAACTGTATGCGTACTTTTCCCCTAGGCCGTTCTAGTTATGCTTGTCGAGCATCAGAACTGCGAAAATTTTGAGTTCCTCAAGCGTTTCTTACCTCCAAACTGCCATATCTCGCCAACCGATTGACTAATCCACAAAATTTCTGTTGCGTCTGAAAGTAGAAACTCGCCCGATTACAACTGTATGCGTACTTTTCCCCTAGGCCGTTCTAGTTATTCGTTTCGCGCAACAGAACTGCGAAAATTTTGAGTTTCTCAAGCGTTGCTTACCTCCAAACTGCCATATTTCGCGAACGGATTGACCAATCCGCAAAATTTCTGTTGCATCTGAAAGTAGAAACTCGCCCGATTACAACGGTATGCGTACTTTTCCCCTAGGCCGTTCTAGTTATTCGTTTCGAGCGTCAGAACTGCGAAAATTTTGAGTTTCTCAAGCGTTTCTTACCTACAAACTGCCACATCTCGCGAACGGATTGACCAATCCGCAAAATTTCTGATGCATCTGAAAGCAGAAACTCGCCCGATTACAACACTATGCGTACTTCTCCCCTAGGCCGTTCTAGTTGTTCGTTTCGAGCATCAGAACTGCGAAAATTTTGAGTTTCTCAAGCGTTTCTTACCTCCAAACTGCCATATCTCGCGAACGGATTGACCAATCCGCAAAATTTCTGTTGCATCTGAAAGTAGAAACTCGCCCGATTACAACTGTATGCGTACTTTTCCCCTAGTCCGTTATAGTTATTCGTTTCGAGCATCAGAACTGCGAAAATTTTTAGTTTCTCAAGCGTTTCTTACCTCCAAACTGCCATATCTCGCGAACGAATTGACCAATCCGCAAAATTTCTGTTGCATCTGAAAGTAGAAACTCGCCCGATTACAACGGTATGCGTACTTTTCCCCTAGGCCGTTCTAGTTATGCTTGTCGAGCATCAGAACTGCGAAAATTTTGAGTTTCTCAAGCGTTTCTTACCTCCAAACTGCCATATCTCGCGAACGGATTGACCAATCCGCAAAATTTCTGTTGCATCTGAAAGTAGAAACTCGCCCGATTACAACACTATGCGTACTTTTCCCCTAGGCCGTTCTAGTTATTCGTTTCGAGCATCAGAACTACGAAAATTTTGAGTTTCTCAAGCGTTTCTTACCTCCAAACTGCCATATCTCGCGAACGGATTGACCAATCCGCAAAATTTCTGTTGCATCTGATAGTAGAAACTCGCCCGATTACAACGGTATGCGTACTTTTCCCCTAGGCCGTTTTAGTTATGCTTGTCGAGCATCAGAACTGCGAAAATTTGGAGTTTCTCAAGCGTTTCTTACCTCCAAACTGCCATATCTCGCGAACGGATTGCCAATCCGCAAAATTTCTGTTGCATCTGAAGGTAGAAACTCGCCCGATTACAACTGTATGCGTACTTTTCCCCTAGACCGTTCTAGTTATTCGTTTCGAGCATCAGAACTGCGAAAATTTTGAGTTTCTCAAGCGTTTCTTACCTCCAAACTGCCATATCTCGCGAACGGATTGACCCATCCGCAAAATTTCTGTTGCATCTGAAAGTAGAAACTCGCCCGATTACAACACTATGCGTACTTTTCCTCTAGGCCGTTCTAGTTGTTCGTTTCGAGCATCAGAACTGCGAAAATTTTGAGTTTCTCAAGCGTTTCTTACCTCCAAACTGCCATATCTGGCGAACGAATTGACCAATCCGCAAAATTTCTGTTGCATCTGAAAGTAGAAACTCGCCCGATTACAACGGTATGCGTACTTTTCCCCTAGGCCGTTCTATTTGTGCTTGTCGAGCATCAGAACTGCGAAAATTTTGAGTTCCTCAAGCGTTTCTTACCTCCAAACTGCCATATCTCGCCAACCGATTGACCAATCCACAAAATTTCTGTTGCATCTGAAAGTAGAAACTCGCCCGATTACAACTGTATGCGTACTTTTCCCCTAGGCCGTTCTAGTTATTCGTTTCGCGCAACAGAACTGCGAAAATTTTGAGTTTCTCAAGCGTTGCTTACCTCCAAACTGCCATATTTCGCGAACGGATTGACCAATCCGCAAAATTTCTGTTGCATCTGAAAGTAGAAACTCGCCCGATTACAACGGTATGCGTACTTTTCCCCTAGGCCGTTCTAGTTATTCGTTTCGAGCGTCAGAACTGCGAAAATTTTGAGTTTCTCAATCGTTTCTTACCTACAAACTGCCACATCTCGCGAACGGATTGACCAATCCGCAAAATTTCTGATGCATCTGAAAGCAGAAATTCGCCCGATTACAACACTATGCGTACTTCTCCCCTAGGCCGTTCTAGTTGTTCGTTTCGAGCATCAGAACTGCGAAAATTTTGAGTTTCTCAAGCGTTTCTTACCTCCAAACTGCCATATCTCGCGAACGGATTGACCAATCTGCAAAATTTCTGTTGCATCTGAAAGTAGAAACTCGCCCGATTACAACTGTATGCGTACTTTTCCCCTAGTCCGTTATAGTTATTCGTTTCGAGCATCAGAACTGCGAAAATTTTTAGTTTCTCAAGCGTTTCTTACCTCCAAACTGCCATATCTCGCGAACGAATTGACCAATCCGCAAAATTTCTGTTGCATCTGAAAGTAGAAACTCGCCCGATTACAACGGTATGCGTACTTTTCCCCTAGGCCGTTCTAGTTATGCTTGTCGAGCATCAGAACTGCGAAAATTTTGAGTTTCTCAAGCGTTTCTTACCTCCAAACTGCCATATCTCGCGAACGGATTGACCAATCCGCAAAATTTCTGTTGCATCTGAAAGTAGAAACTCGCCCGATTACAACACTATGCGTACTTTTCCCCTAGGCCGTTCTAGTTATTCGTTTCGAGCATCAGAACTACGAAAATTATGAGTTTCTCAAGCGTTTCTTACCTCCAAACTGCCATATCTCGCGAACGGATTGACCAATCCGCAAAATTTCTGTTGCATCTGATAGTAGAAACTCGCCCGATTACAACTGTATGCGTACTTTTCCCCTAGGCCGTTTTAGTTATGCTTGTCGAGCATCAGAACTGCGAAAATTTGGAGTTTCTCAAGCGTTTCTTACCTCCAAACTGCCATATCTCGCGAACGGATTGCCAATCCGCAAAATTTCTGTTGCATCTGAAGTTAGAAACTCGCCCGATTACAACTGTATGCGTACTTTTCCCCTAGACCGTTCTAGTTATTCGTTTCGAGCATCAGAACTGCGAAAATTTTGAGTTTCTCAAGCGTTTCTTACCTCCAAACTGCCATATCTCGCGAACGGATTGACCCATCCGCAAAATTTCTGTTGCATCTGAAAGTAGAAACTCGCCCGATTACAACACTATGCGTACTTTTCCTCTAGGCCGTTCTAGTTGTTCGTTTCGAGCATCAGAACTGCGAAAATTTTGAGTTTCTCAAGCGTTTCTTACCTCCAAACTGCCATATCTGGCGAACGAATTGACCAATCCGCAAAATTTCTGTTGCATCTGAAAGTAGAAACTCGCCCGATTACAACGGTATGCGTACTTTTCCCCTAGGCCGTTCTATTTGTGCTTGTCGAGCATCAGAACTGCGAAAATTTTGAGTTCCTCAAGCGTTTCTTACCTCCAAACTGCCATATCTCGCCAACCGATTGACCAATCCACAAAATTTCTGTTGCATCTGAAAGTAGAAACTCGCCCGATTACAACTGTATGCGTACCTTTCCCCTAGGCCGTTCTAGTTATTCGTTTCGCGCAACAGAACTGCGAAAATTTTGAGTTTCTCAAGCGTTGCTTACCTCCAAACTGCCATATTTCGCGAACGGATTGACCAATCCGCAAAATTTCTGTTGCATCTGAAAGTAGAAACTCGCCCGATTACAACGGTATGCGTACTTTTCCCCTAGGCCGTTCTAGTTATTCGTTTCGAGCGTCAGAACTGCGAAAATTTTGAGTTTCTCAATCGTTTCTTACCTACAAACTGCCACATCTCGCGAACGGATTGACCAATCCGCAAAATTTCTGATGCATCTGAAAGCAGAAACTCGCCCGATTACAACACTATGCGTACTTCTCCCCTAGGCCGTTCTAGTTGTTCGTTTCGAGCATCAGAACTGCGAAAATTTTGAGTTTCTCAAGCGTTTCTTACCTCCAAACTGCCATATCTCGCGAACGGATTGACCAATCCGCAAAATTTCTGTTGCATCTGAAAGTAGAAACTCGCCCGATTACAACTGTATGCGTACTTTTCCCCTAGTCCGTTATAGTTATTCGTTTCGAGCATCAGAACTGCGAAAATTTTTAGTTTCTCAAGCGTTTCTTACCTCCAAACTGCCATATCTCGCGAACGAATTGACCAATCCGCAAAATTTCTGTTGCATCTGAAAGTAGAAACTCGCCCGATTACAACGGTATGCGTACTTTTCCCCTAGGCCGTTCTAGTTATGCTTGTCGAGCATCAGAACTGCGAAAATTTTGAGTTTCTCAAGCGTTTCTTACCTCCAAACTGCCATATCTCGCGAACGGATTGACCAATCCGCAAAATTTCTGTTGCATCTGAAAGTAGAAACTCGCCCGATTACAACACTATGCGTACTTTTCCCCTAGGCCGTTCTAGTTATTCGTTTCGAGCATCAGAACTACGAAAATTTTGAGTTTCTCAAGCGTTTCTTACCTCCAAACTGCCATATCTCGCGAACGGATTGACCCATCCGCAAAATTTCTGTTGCATCTGAAAGTAGAAACTCGCCCGATTACAACACTATGCGTACTTTTCCTCTAGGCCGTTCTAGTTGTTCGTTTCGAGCATCAGAACTGCGAAAATTTTGAGTTTCTCAAGCGTTTCTTACCTCCAAACTGCCATATCTGGCGAACGAATTGACCAATCCGCAAAATTTCTGTTGCATCTGAAAGTAGAAACTCGCCCGATTACAACGGTATGCGTACTTTTCCCCTAGGCCGTTCTATTTGTGCTTGTCGAGCATCAGAAATGCGAAAATTTTGAGTTCCTCAAGCGTTTCTTACCTCCAAACTGCCATATCTCGCCAACCGATTGACCAATCCACAAAATTTCTGTTGCATCTGAAAGTAGAAACTCGCCCGATTACAACTGTATGCGTACCTTTCCCCTAGGCCGTTCTAGTTATTCGTTTCGCGCAACAGAACTGCGAAAATTTTGAGTTTCTCAAGCGTTGCTTACCTCCAAACTGCCATATTTCGCGAACGGATTGACCAATCCGCAAAATTTCTGTTGCATCTGAAAGTAGAAACTCGCCCGATTACAACGGTATGCGTACTTTTCCCCTAGGCCGTTCTAGTTATTCGTTTCGAGCGTCAGAACTGCGAAAATTTTGAGTTTCTCAATCGTTTCTTACCTACAAACTGCCACATCTCGCGAACGGATTGACCAATCCGCAAAATTTCTGATGCATCTGAAAGCAGAAACTCGCCCGATTACAACACTATGCGTACTTCTCCCCTAGGCCGTTCTAGTTGTTCGTTTCGAGCATCAGAACTGCGAAAATTTTGAGTTTCTCAAGCGTTTCTTACCTCCAAACTGCCATATCTCGCGAACGGATTGACCAATCCGCAAAATTTCTGTTGCATCTGAAAGTAGAAACTCGCCCGATTACAACTGTATGCGTACTTTTCCCCTAGTCCGTTATAGTTATTCGTTTCGAGCATCAGAACTGCGAAAATTTTTAGTTTCTCAAGCGTTTCTTACCTCCAAACTGCCATATCTCGCGAACGAATTGACCAATCCGCAAAATTTCCGTTGCATCTGAAAGTAGAAACTCGCCCGATTACAACGGTATGCGTACTTTTCCCCTAGGCCGTTCTAGTTATGCTTGTCGAGCATCAGAACTGCGAAAATTTTGAGTTTCTCAAGCGTTTCTTACCTCCAAACTGCCATATCTCGCGAACGGATTGACCAATCCGCAAAATTTCTGTTGCATCTGAAAGTAGAAACTCGCCCGATTACAACACTATGCGTACTTTTCCCCTAGGCCGTTCTAGTTATTCGTTTCGAGCATCAGAACTACGAAAATTTTGAGTTTCTCAAGCGTTTCTTACCTCCAAACTGCCATATCTCGCGAACGGATTGACCAATCCGCAAAATTTCTGTTGCATCTGATAGTAGAAACTCGCCCGATTACAACGGTATGCGTACTTTTCGCCTAGACCGTTTTAGTTATGCTTGTCGAGCATCAGAACTGCGAAAATTTGGAGTTTCTCAAGCGTTTCTTACCTCCAAACTGCCATATCTCGCGAACGGATTGCCAATCCGCAAAATTTCTGTTGCATCTGAAGGTAGAAACTCGCCCGATTACAACTGTATGCGTACTTTTCCCCTAGACCGATCTAGTTATTCGTTTCGAGCATCAGAACTGCGAAAATTTTGAGTTTCTCAAGCGTTTCTTACCTCCAAACTGCCATATCTCGCGAACGGATTGACCCATCCGCAAAATTTCTGTTGCATCTGAAAGTAGAAACTTGCCCGATTACAACACTATGCGTACTTTTCCCCTAGGCCGTTCTAGTTGTTCGTTTCGAGTATCAGAACTGCGAAAATTTTGAGTTTCTCAAGCGTTTCTTACCTCCAAACTGCCATATCTGGCGAACGGATTGACCAATCCGCAAAATTTCTGTTGCATCTGAGAGTAGAAACCCGCCCGATTACAACTGTATGCGTACTTTTCCCCTAGTCCGTTATAGTTATTCGTTTCGAGCCTCAGAACTGCGAAAATTTTTAGTTTCTCAAGCGTTTCTTACCTCCAAACTGCCATATCTCGCGAACGGATTGACCAATCCGCAAAATTTCTGTTGCATCTGAAAGTAGAAACTCGCCCGATTACAACACTATGCGTACTTTTCCCCTAGGCCGTTCTAGTTATTCGTTTCGAGCATCAGAACTACGAAAATTTTGAGTTTCTCAAGCGTTTCTTACCTCCAAACTGCCATATCTCGCGAACGGATTGACCAATCCGCAAAATTTCTGTTGCATCTGATAGTAGAAACTCGCCCGATTACAACGGTATGCGTACTTTTCCCCTAGGCCGTTTTAGTTATGCTTGTCGAGCATCAGAACTGCGAAAATTTGGAGTTTCTCAAGCGTTTCTTACCTCCAAACTGCCATATCTCGCGAACGGATTGCCAATCCGCAAAATTTCTGTTGCATCTGAAGGTAGAAACTCTCCCGATTACAACTGTATGCGTACTTTTCCCCTAGACCGTTCTAGTTATTCGTTTCGAGCATCAGAACTGCGAAAATTTTGAGTTTCTCAAGCGTTTCTTACCTCCAAACCGCCATATCTCGCGAACGGATTGACCCATCCGCAAAATTTCTGTTGCATCTGAAAGTAGAAACTTGCCCGATTACAACACTATGCGTACTTTTCCCCTAGGCCGTTCTAGTTGTTCGTTTCGAGCATCAGAACTGCGAAAATTTTGAGTTTCTCAAGCGTTTCTTACCTCCAAACTGCCATATCTGGCGAACGGATTGACCAATCCGCAAAATTTCTGTTGCATCTGAGAGTAGAAACCCGCCCGATTACAACTGTATGCGTACTTTTCCCCTAGTCCGTTATAGTTATTCGTTTCGAGCCTCAGAACTGCGAAAAGTTTTAGTTTCTCAAGCGTTTCTTACCTCCAAACTGCCATATCTCGCGAACGGATTGACCAATCCGCAAAATTTCTGTTGCATCTGAAAGTGGAAACTCGCCCGATTACAACTGTATGCGTACTTTTCTCCTAGGCCGTTCTAGTTATGCTTGTCGAGCATCAGAACTGCGAAAATTTTGAGTTTCTCAAGCGTTTCTTACCTCCAAACTGCCATATCTCGCGAACGGATTGACCAATCCGCAAAATTTCTGTTGCATCTGAAAGTAGAAACTCGCCCGATTACAACACTATGCGTACTTTTCCCCTAGGCCGTTCTAGTTGTGCTTGTCGAGCATCAGAACTGCGAAAATTTTGAGTTCCTCAAGCGTTTCTTACCTCCAAACTGCCATATTTCGCCAACGGATCGACCAATCCGCAAAATTTCTGTTGCATCTGAAAGTAGAAACTCGCCCGATTACAACTGTATGCGTACTTTTCCCCTAGGCCGTTCTAGTTATTCGTTTCGAGCAACAGAACTGCGAAAATTTTGAGTTTCTCAAGCGTTGCTTACCTCCAAACTGCCATATCTCGCGAACGGATTGACCAATCCGCAAAATTTCTGTTGCATCTGAAAGTAGAAACTCGCCCGATTACAACGGTATGCGTACTTTTCCCCTAGGCCGTTCTAGTTATTCGTTTCGAGCATCAGAACTGCGAAAATTTTGAGTTTCTCAAGCGTTTCTTACCTACAAACTGCCACATCTCGCGAACGGATTGACCAATCCGCAAAATTTCTGATGCATCTGAAAGCAGAAACTCGCCCGATTACAACGGTATGCGTACTTTTCCCCTAGGCCGCCCTAGTAATTCGTTTCGAGCATCAGAACTGCGAAAATTTTCAGTTTCTCAAGCGTTTCTTACTTCCAAACTGCCATATCTCGCGAACGGATTGACCAATCCGCAAAATTTCTGTTGCATCTGAAAGTAGAAACTCGCCCGATTACAACTGTATGCGTACTTTTCCCCTAGTCCGTTATAGTTATTCGTTTCGAGCATCAGAACGGCGAAAATTTTTTGTTTCTCAAGCGTTTCTTACCTCCAAACTGCCATATCTCGCGAACGAATTGACCAATCCGCAAAATTTCTGTTGCATCTGAAAGTAGAAACTCGCCCGATTACAACGGTATGCGTACTTTTCCCCTAGGCCGTTCTAGTTATGCTTGTCGCGCATCAGAACTGCGAAAATTTTGAGTTTCTCAAGCGTTTCTTACCTCCAAACTGCCATATCTCGCGAACGGATTGACCAATCCGCAAAATTTCTGTTGCATCTGAAGTCAGAATCTCGCCCGATTACAACGGTATGCGTACTTTTCCCCTAGGCCGTTCTAGTTATTCGTTTCGAGCATCAGAACTGCGAAAATTTTGAGTTTCTCAAGCGTTTCTTACATACAAACTGCCACATCTCGCGAACGGATGGACCAATCCGCAAAATTTCTGATGCATCTGAAAGCAGAAACTCGCCCGATTACAACACTATGCGTACTTTTCCCCTAGGCCGTTCTAGTTGTTCGTTTCGAGCATCAGAACTGCGAAAATTTTGAGTTTCTCAAGCGTTTCTTACCTCCAAACTGCCATATCTCGCGAACGGATTGACCAATCCGCAAAATTTCTGTTGCATCTGAAAGTAGAAACTCGCCCGATTACAACTGTATGCGTACTTTTCCCCTAGTCCGTTATAGTTATTCGTTTCGAGCATCAGAACTGCGAAAATTTTTTGTTTCTCAAGCGTTTCTTACCTCCAAACTGCCATATCTCGCGAACGAATTGACCAATCCGCAAAATTTCTGTTGCATCTGAAAGTAGAAACTCGCCCGATTACAATGGTATGCGTACTTTTCCCCTAGGCCGTTCTAGTTATGCTTGTCGAGCATCAGAACTGCGAAAATTTTGAGTTTCTCAAGCGTTTCTTACCTCCAAACTGCCATATCTCGCGAACGGATTGACCAATCCGCAAAATTTCTGTTGCATCTGAAGGTAGAATCTCGCCCGATTACACGGTATGCGTACTTTTCCCCTAGGCCGTTCTAGTTATTCGTTTCGAGCATCAGAACTGCGAAAATTTTGAGTTTCTCAAGCGTTTCTTACCTACAAACTGCCACATCTCGCGAACGGATGGACCAATCCGCAAAATTTCTGATGCATCTGAAAGCAGAAACTCGCCCGATTACAACACTATGCGTACTTTTCCCCTAGGCCGTTCTAGTTGTTCGTTTCGAGCATCAGAACTGCGAAAATTTTGAGTTTCTCAAGCGTTTCTTACCTCCAAACTGCCATATCTCGCGAACCGATTGACCAATCCGCAAAATTTCTGTTGCATCTGAAAGTAGAAACTCGCCCGATTACAACTGTATGCGTACTTTTCCCCTAGTCCGTTATAGTTATTCGTTTCGAGCATCAGAACGGCGAAAATTTTTTGTTTCTCAAGCGTTTCTTACCTCCAAACTGCCATATCTCGCGAACGAATTGACCAATCCGCAAAATTTCTGTTGCATCTGAAAGTAGAAACTCGCCCGATTACAACGGTATGCGTACTTTTCCCCTAGGCCGTTCTAGTTATGCTTGTCGAGCATCAGAACTGCGAAAATTTTGAGTTTCTCAAGCGTTTCTTACCTCCAAACTGCCATATCTCGCGAACGGATTGACCAATCCGCAAAATTTCTGTTGCATCTGAAGTCAGAATCTCGCCCGATTACAACGGTATGCGTACTTTTCCCCTAGGCCGTTCTAGTTATTCGTTTCGAGCATCAGAACTGCGAAAATTTTGAGTTTCTCAAGCGTTTCTTACCTACAAACTGCCACATCTCGCGAACGGATTGACCAATCCGCAAAATTTCTGATGCATCTGAAAGCAGAAACTCGCCCGATTACAACGGTATGCGTACTTTTCCCCTAGGCCGCCCTAGTAATTCGTTTCGAGCATCAGAACTGCGAAAATTTTGAGTTTCTCAAGCGTTTCTTACTTCCAAACTGACATATCTCGCGAACGGATTGACCAATCCGCAAAATTTCTGTTGCATCTGAAAGTAGAAACTCGCCCGATTACAAATGTATGCGTACTTTTCCCCTAGTCCGTTATAGTTATTCGTTTCGAGCATCAGAACTGCGAAAATTTTTAGTTTCTCAAGCGTTTCTTACCTCCAAACTGCCATATCTCGCGAACGAATTGACCTATCCGCAAAATTTCTGTTGCATCTGAAGGTAGAAACCCGCCCGATTATAACGGTATGCGTACTTTTCCCCTAGGCCGTTCAAGTTATTCGTTTCGTGCATCAGAACTGCGAAAATTTTGAGTTTCTCAAGCGTTTCTTACTTCCAAACTGCCATATCTCGCGAACGGATTGACCAATCCGCAAAATTTCTGTTGCATCTGAAGGTAGAATCTCGCCCGATTACAACGGTATGCATACTTTTCCCCTAGGCCGTTCTAGTTATTCGTTTCGAGCATCAGAACTGCGAAAATTTTGAGTTTCTCAAGCGTTTCTTACCTACAAACTGCCACATCTCGCGAACGGATGGACCAATCCGCAAAATTTCTGATGCATCTGAAAGCAGAAACTCGCCCGATTACAACACTATGCGTACTTTTCCCCTAGGCCGTTCTAGTTGTTCGTTTCGAGCATCAGAACTGCGAAAATTTTGAGTTTCTCAAGCGTTTCTTACCTCCAAACTGCCATATCTCGCAAACGGATTGACCAATCCGCAAAATTTCTGTTGCATCTGAAAGTAGAAACTCGCCCGATTACAACTGTATGCGTACTTTTCCCCTAGTCCGTTATAGTTATTCGTTTCGAGCATCAGAACTGCGAAAATTTTTTGTTTCTCAAGCGTTTCTTACCTCCAAACTGCCATATCTCGCGAACGAATTGACCAATCCGCAAAATTTCTGTTGCATCTGAAAGTAGAAACTCGCCCGATTACAACGGTATGCGTACTTTTCCCCTAGGCCGTTCTAGTTATGCTTGTCGAGCATCAGAACTTCGAAAATTTTGAGTTTCTCAAGCGTTTCTTACCTCCAAACTGCCATATCTCGCGAACGGATTGACCAATCCGCAAAATTTCTGTTGCATCTGAAAGTAGAAACTTGCCCGATTACAACACTATGCGTACTTTTCGCCTAGGCCGTTCTAGTTGTTCGTTTCGAGCATCAGAACTGCGAAAATTTTGAGTTTCTCAAGCGTTTCTTTCCTCCAAACTGCCATATCTCGCGAACGGATTGACCAATCCGCAAAATTTCTGTTGCATCTGAAAGTAGAAACTCGCCCGATTACAACTGTATGCGTACTTTTCCCCTAGTCCGTTATAGTTATTCGTTTCGAGCATCAGAACTGCGAAAATTTTGAGTTTCTCAAGCGTTTCTTACCTACAAACTGCCACATCTCGCGAACGGATTGACCAATCCGCAAAATTTCTGATGCATCTGAAAGCAGAAACTCGCCCGATTACAACGGTATGCGTACTTTTCCCCAAGGCCGCCCTAGTAATTCGTTTCGAGCATCAGAACTGCGAAAATTTTGAGTTTCTCAAGCGTTTCTTACTTCCAAACTGCCATATCTCGCGAACGGATTGACCAATCCGCAAAATTTCTGTTGCATCTGAAAGTAGAAACTCGCCCGATTACAAATGTATGCGTACTTTTCCCCTAGTCCGTTATAGTTATTCGTTTCGAGCATCAGAACTGCGAAAATTTTTAGTTTCTCAAGCGTTTCTTACCTCCAAACTGCCATATCTCGCGAACGAATTGACCAATCCGCAAAATTTCTGTTGCATCTGAAGGTAGAAACCCGCCCGATTATAACGGTATGCGTACTTTTCCCCTAGGCCGTTCAAGTTATTCGTTTCGTGCATCAGAACTGCGAAAATTTTGAGTTTCTCAAGCGTTTCTTACTTCCAAACTGCCATATCTCGCGAACGGATTGACCAATCCGCAAAATTTCTGTTGCATCTGAAGGTAGAATCTCGCCCGATTACAACGGTATGCGTACTTTTCCCCTAGGCCGTTCTAGTTATTCGTTTCGAGCATCAGAACTGCGAAAATTTTGAGTTTCTCAAGCGTTTCTTACCTACAAACTGCCACATCTCGCGAACGGATGGACCAATCCGCAAAATTTCTGATGCATCTGAAAGCAGAAACTCGCCCGATTACAACACTATGCGTACTTTTCCCCTAGGCCGTTCTAGTTGTTCGTTTCGAGCATCAGAACTGCGAAAATTTTGAGTTTCTCAAGCGTTTCTTACCTCCAAACTGCCATATCTCGCGAACGGATTGACCAATCCGCAAAATTTCTGTTGCATCTGAAAGTAGAAACTCGCCCGATTACAACTGTATGCGTACTTTTCCCCTAGTCCGTTATAGTTATTCGTTTCGAGCATCAGAACTGCGAAAATTTTTTGTTTCTCAAGCGTTTCTTACCTCCAAACTGCCATATCTCGCGAACGAATTGACCAATCCGCAAAATTTCTGTTGCATCTGAAAGTAGAAACTCGCCCGATTACAACGGTATGCGTACTTTTCCCCTAGGCCGTTCTAGTTATGCTTGTCGAGCATCAGAACTTCGAAAATTTTGAGTTTCTCAAGCGTTTCTTACCTCCAAACTGCCATATCTCGCGAACGGATTGACCAATCCGCAAAATTTCTGTTGCATCTGAAAGTAGAAACTTGCCCGATTACAACACTATGCGTACTTTTCGCCTAGGCCGTTCTAGTTGTTCGTTTCGAGCATCAGAACTGCGAAAATTTTGAGTTTCTCAAGCGTTTCTTTCCTCCAAACTGCCATATCTCGCGAACGAATTGACCAATCCGCAAAATTTCTGTTGCATCTGAAAGTAGAAACTCGCCCGATTACAACGGTATGCGTACTTTTCCCCTAGGCCGTTCTAGTTATGCTTGTCGAGCATCAGAACTTCGAAAATTTTGAGTTTCTCAAGCGTTTCTTACCTCCAAACTGCCATATCTCGCGAACGGATTGACCAATCCGCAAAATTTCTGTTGCATCTGAAAGTAGAAACTTGCCCGATTACAACACTATGCGTACTTTTCGCCTAGGCCGTTCTAGTTGTTCGTTTCGAGCATCAGAACTGCGAAAATTTTGAGTTTCTCAAGCGTTTCTTTCCTCCAAACTGCCATATCTCGCGAACGGATTGACCAATCCGCAAAATTTCTGTTGCATCTGAAAGTAGAAACTCGCCCGATTACAACTGTATGCGTACTTTTCCCCTAGTCCGTTATAGTTATTCGTTTCGAGCATCAGAACTGCGAAAATTTTGAGTTTCTCAAGCGTTTCTTACCTACAAACTGCCACATCTCGCGAACGGATTGACCAATCCGCAAAATTTCTGATGCATCTGAAAGCAGAAACTCGCCCGATTACAACGGTATGCGTACTTTTCCCCAAGGCCGCCCTAGTAATTCGTTTCGAGCATCAGAACTGCGAAAATTTTGAGTTTCTCAAGCGTTTCTTACTTCCAAACTGCCATATCTCGCGAACGGATTGACCAATCCGCAAAATTTCTGTTGCATCTGAAAGTAGAAACTCGCCCGATTACAAATGTATGCGTACTTTTCCCCTAGTCCGTTATAGTTATTCGTTTCGAGCATCAGAACTGCGAAAATTTTTAGTTTCTCAAGCGTTTCTTACCTCCAAACTGCCATATCTCGCGAACGAATTGACCAATCCGCAAAATTTCTGTTGCATCTGAAGGTAGAAACCCGCCCGATTATAACGGTATGCGTACTTTTCCCCTAGGCCGTTCAAGTTATTCGTTTCGTGCATCAGAACTGCGAAAATTTTGAGTTTCTCAAGCGTTTCTTACTTCCAAACTGCCATATCTCGCGAACGGATTGACCAATCCGCAAAATTTCTGTTGCATCTGAAGGTAGAATCTCGCCCGATTACAACGGTATGCGTACTTTTCCCCTAGGCCGTTCTAGTTATTCGTTTCGAGCATCAGAACTGCGAAAATTTTGAGTTTCTCAAGCGTTTCTTACCTACAAACTGCCACATCTCGCGAACGGATGGACCAATCCGCAAAATTTCTGATGCATCTGAAAGCAGAAACTCGCCCGATTACAACACTATGCGTACTTTTCCCCTAGGCCGTTCTAGTTGTTCGTTTCGAGCATCAGAACTGCGAAAATTTTGAGTTTCTCAAGCGTTTCTTACCTCCAAACTGCCATATCTCGCGAACGGATTGACCAATCCGCAAAATTTCTGTTGCATCTGAAAGTAGAAACTCGCCCGATTACAACTGTATGCGTACTTTTCCCCTAGTCCGTTATGGTTATTCGTTTCGAGCATCAGAACTGCGAAAATTTTTTGTTTCTCAAGCGTTTCTTACCTCCAAACTGCCATATCTCGCGAACGAATTGACCAAACCGCAAAATTTCTGTTGCATCTGAAAGTAGAAACTCGCCCGATTACAACGGTATGCGTACTTTTCCCCTAGGCCGTTCTAGTTATGCTTGTCGAGCATCAGAACTTCGAAAATTTTGAGTTTCTCAAGCGTTTCTTACCTCCAAACTGCCATATCTCGCGAACGGATTGACCAATCCGCAAAATTTCTGTTGCATCTGAAAGTAGAAACTTGCCCGATTACAACACTATGCGTACTTTTCGCCTAGGCCGTTCTAGTTGTTCGTTTCGAGCATCAGAACTGCGAAAATTTTGAGTTTCTCAAGCGTTTCTTTCCTCCAAACTGCCATATCTCGCGAACGGATTGACCAATCAGCAAAATTTCTGTTGCATCTGAAAGTAGAAACTCGCCCGATTACAACTGTATGCGTACTTTTCCCCTAGTCCGTTATAGTTATTCGTTTCGAGCATCAGAACTGCGAAAATTTTGAGTTTCTCAAGCGTTTCTTACCTACAAACTGCCACATCTCGCGAACGGATTGACCAATCCGCAAAATTTCTGATGCATCTGAAAGCAGAAACTCGCCCGATTACAACACTATGCGTACTTCTCCCCTAGGCCGTTCTAGTTGTTCGTTTCGAGCATCAGAACTGCGAAAATTTTGAGTTTCTCAAGCGTTTCTTACCTCCAAACTGCCATATCTCGCGAACGGATTGACCAATCCGCAAAATTTCTGTTGCATCTGAAAGTAGAAACTCGCCCGATTACAACTGTATGCGTACTTTTCCCCTAGTCCGTTATAGTTATTCGTTTCGAGCATCAGAACTGCGAAAATTTTTAGTTTCTCAAGCGTTTCTTACCTCCAAACTGCCATATCTCGCGAACGAATTGACCAATCCGCAAAATTTCTGTTGCATCTGAAAGTAGAAACTCGCCCGATTACAACGGTATGCGTACTTTTCCCCTAGGCCGTTCTAGTTATGCTTGTCGAGCATCAGAACTGCGAAAATTTTGAGTTTCTCAAGCGTTTCTTACCTCCAAACTGCCATATCTCGCGAACGGATTGACCAATCCGCAAAATTTCTGTTGCATCTGAAAGTAGAAACTCGCCCGATTACAACACTATGCGTACTTTTCCCCTAGGCCGTTCTAGTTATTCGTTTCGAGCATCAGAACTACGAAAATTTTGAGTTTCTCAAGCGTTTCTTACCTCCAAACTGCCATATCTCGCGAACGGATTGACCAATCCGCAAAATTTCTGTTGCATCTGATAGTAGAAACTCGCCCGACTACAACGGTATGCGTACTTTTCCCCTAGGCCGTTTTAGTTATGCTTGTCGAGCATCAGAACTGCGAAAATTTGGAGTTTCTCAAGCGTTTCTTACCTCCAAACTGCCATATCTCGCGAACGGATTGCCAATCCGCAAAATTTCTGTTGCATCTGAAGGTAGAAACTCGCCCGATTACAACTGTATGCGTACTTTTCCCCTAGACCGTTGTAGTTATTCGTTTCGAGCATCAGAACTGCGAAAATTTTGAGTTTCTCAAGCGTTTCTTACCTCCAAACTGCCATATCTGGCGAACGAATTGACCAATCCGCAAAATTTCTGTTGCATCTGAAAGTAGAAACTCGCCCGATTACAACGGTATGCGTACTTTTCCCCTAGGCCGTTCTATTTGTGCTTGTCGAGCATCAGAACTGCGAAAATTTTGAGTTCCTCAAGCGTTTCTTACCTCCAAACTGCCATATCTCGCCAACCGATTGACCAATCCACAAAATTTCTGTTGCATCTGAAAGTAGAAACTCGCCCGATTACAACTGTATGCGTACTTTTCCCCTAGGCCGTTCTAGTTATTCGTTTCGCGCAACAGAACTGCGAAAATTTTGAGTTTCTCAAGCGTTTCTTACCTCCAAACTGCCATATTTCGCGAACGGATTGACCAATCCGCAAAATTTCTGTTGCATCTGAAAGTAGAAACTCGCCCGATTACAACGGTATGCGTACTTTTCCCCTAGGCCGTTCTAGTTATTCGTTTCGAGCGTCAGAACTGCGAAAATTTTGAGTTTCTCAATCGTTTCTTACCTACAAACTGCCACATCTCGCGAACGGATTGACCAATCCGCAAAATTTCTGATGCATCTGAAAGCAGAAACTCGCCCGATTACAACACTATGCGTACTTCTCCCCTAGGCCGTTCTAGTTGTTCGTTTCGAGCATCAGAACTGCGAAAATTTTGAGTTTCTCAAGCGTTTCTTACCTCCAAACTGCCATATCTCGCGAACGGATTGACCAATCCGCAAAATTTCTGTTGCATCTGAAAGTAGAAACTCGCCCGATTACAACTGTATGCGTACTTTTCCCCTAGTCCGTTATAGTTATTCGTTTCGAGCATCAGAACTGCGAAAATTTTTAGTTTCTCAAGCGTTTCTTACCTCCAAACTGCCATATCTCGCGAACGAATTGACCAATCCGCAAAATTTCTGTTGCATCTGAAAGTAGAAACTCGCCCGATTACAACGGTATGCGTACTTTTCCCCTAGGCCGTTCTAGTTATGCTTGTCGAGCATCAGAACTGCGAAAATTTTGAGTTTCTCAAGCGTTTCTTACCTCCAAACTGCCATATCTCGCGAACGGATTGACCAATCCGCAAAATTTCTGTTGCATCTGAAAGTAGAAACTCGCCCGATTACAACACTATGCGTACTTTTCCCCTAGGCCTTTCTAGTTATTCGTTTCGAGCATCAGAACTACGAAAATTTTGAGTTTCTCAAGCGTTTCTTACCTCCAAACTGCCATATCTCGCGAACGGATTGACCAATCCGCAAAATTTCTGTTGCATCTGATAGTAGAAACTCGCCCGACTACAACGGTATGCGTACTTTTCCCCTAGGCCGTTTTAGTTATGCTTGTCGAGCATCAGAACTGCGAAAATTTGGAGTTTCTCAAGCGTTTCTTACCTCCAAACTGCCATATCTCGCGAACGGATTGCCAATCCGCAAAATTTCTGTTGCATCTGAAGGTAGAAACTCGCCCGATTACAACTGTATGCGTACTTTTCCCCTAGACCGTTCTAGTTATTCGTTTCGAGCATCAGAACTGCGAAAATTTTGAGTTTCTCAAGCGTTTCTTACCTCCAAACTGCCATATCTGGCGAACGGATTGACCAATCCGCAAAATTTCTGTTGCATCTGAAAGTAGAAACTCGCCCGATTACAACGGTATGCGTACTTTTCCCCTAGGCCGTTCTATTTGTGCTTGTCGAGCATCAGAACTGCGAAAATTTTGGGTTCCTCAAGCGTTTCTTACCTCCAAACTGCCATATCTCGCCAACCGATTGACCAATCCACAAAATTTCTGTTGCATCTGAAAGTAGAAACTCGCCCGATTACAACTGTATGCGTACTTTTCCCCTAGGCCGTTCTAGTTATTCGTTTCGCGCAACAGAACTGCGAAAATTTTGAGTTTCTCAAGCGTTTCTTACCTCCAAACTGCCATATTTCGCGAACGGATTGACCAATCCGCAAAATTTCTGTTGCATCTGAAAGTAGAAACTCGCCCGATTACAACGGTATGCGTACTTTTCCCCTAGGCCGTTCTAGTTATTCGTTTCGAGCGTCAGAACTGCGAAAATTTTGAGTTTCTCAATCGTTTCTTACCTACAAACTGCCACATCTCGCGAACGGATTGACCAATCCGCAAAATTTCTGATGCATCTGAAAGCAGAAACTCGCCCGATTACAACACTATGCGTACTTCTCCCCTAGGCCGTTCTAGTTGTTCGTTTCGAGCATCAGAACTGCGAAAATTTTGAGTTTCTCAAGCGTTTCTTACCTCCAAACTGCCATATCTCGCGAACGGATTGACCAATCCGCAAAATTTCTGTTGCATCTGAAAGTAGAAACTCGCCCGATTACAACTGTATGCGTACTTTTCCCCTAGTCCGTTATAGTTATTCGTTTCGAGCATCAGAACTGCGAAAATTTTTAGTTTCTCAAGCGTTTCTTACCTCCAAACTGCCATATCTCGCGAACGAATTGACCAATCCGCAAAATTTCTGTTGCATCTGAAAGTAGAAACTCGCCCGATTACAACGGTATGCGTACTTTTCCCCTAGGCCGTTCTAGTTATGCTTGTCGAGCATCAGAACTGCGAAAATTTTGAGTTTCTCAAGCGTTTCTTACCTCCAAACTGCCATATCTCGCGAACGGATTGACCAATCCGCAAAATTTCTGTTGCATCTGAAAGTAGAAACTCGCCCGATTACAACACTATGCGTACTTTTCCCCTAGGCCGTTCTAGTTATTCGTTTCGAGCATCAGAACTGCGAAAATTTTGAGTTTCTCAAGCGTTTCTTACCTCCAAACTGCCATATTTCGCGAACGGATTGACCAATCCGCAAAATTTCTGTTGCATCTGAAAGTAGAAACTCGCCCGATTACAACGGTATGCGTACTTTTCCCCTAGGCCGTTCTAGTTATTCGTTTCGAGCGTCAGAACTGCGAAAATTTTGAGTTTCTCAATCGTTTCTTACCTACAAACTGCCACATCTCGCGAACGGATTGACCAATCCGCAAAATTTCTGATGCATCTGAAAGCAGAAACTCGCCCGATTACAACACTATGCGTACTTCTCCCCTAGGCCGTTCTAGTTGTTCGTTTCGAGCATCAGAACTGCGAAAATTTTGAGTTTCTCAAGCGTTTCTTACCTCCAAACTGCCATATCTCGCGAACGGATTGACCAATCCGCAAAATTTCTGTTGCATCTGAAAGTAGAAACTCGCCCGATTACAACTGTATGCGTACTTTTCCCCTAGTCCGTTATAGTTATTCGTTTCGAGCATCAGAACTGCGAAAATTTTTAGTTTCTCAAGCGTTTCTTACCTCCAAACTGCCATATCTCGCGAACGAATTGACCAATCCGCAAAATTTCTGTTGCATCTGAAAGTAGAAACTCGCCCGATTACAACGGTATGCGTACTTTTCCCCTAGGCCGTTGTAGTTATGCTTGTCGAGCATCAGAACTGCGAAAATTTTGAGTTTCTCAAGCGTTTCTTACCTCCAAACTGCCATATCTCGCGAACGGATTGACCAATCCGCAAAATTTCTGTTGCATCTGAAAGTAGAAACTCGCCCGATTACAACACTATGCGTACTTTTCCCCTAGGCCGTTCTAGTTATTCGTTTCGAGCATCAGAACTACGAAAATTTTGAGTTTCTCAAGCGTTTCTTACCTCCAAACTGCCATATCTCGCGAACGGATTGACCAATCCGCAAAATTTCTGTTGCATCTGATAGTAGAAACTCGCCCGACTACAACGGTATGCGTACTTTTCCCCTAGGCCGTTTTAGTTATGCTTGTCGAGCATCAGAACTGCGAAAATTTGGAGTTTCTCAAGCGTTTCTTACCTCCAAACTGCCATATCTCGCGAACGGATTGCCAATCCGCAAAATTTCTGTTGCATCTGAAGGTAGAAACTCGCCCGATTACAACTGTATGCGTACTTTTCCCCTAGACCGTTCTAGTTATTCGTTTCGAGCATCAGAACTGCGAAAATTTTGAGTTTCTCAAGCGTTTCTTACCTCCAAACTGCCATATCTGGCGAACGAATTGACCAATCCGCAAAATTTCTGTTGCATCTGAAAGTAGAAACTCGCCCGATTACAACGGTATGCGTACTTTTCCCCTAGGCCGTTCTATTTGTGCTTGTCGAGCATCAGAACTGCGAAAATTTTGAGTTCCTCAAGCGTTTCTTACCTCCAAACTGCCATATCTCGCCAACCGATTGACCAATCCACAAAATTTCTGTTGCATCTGAAAGTAGAAACTCGCCCGATTACAACTGTATGCGTACTTTTCCCCTAGGCCGTTCTAGTTATTCGTTTCGCGCAACAGAACTGCGAAAATTTTGAGTTTCTCAAGCGTTTCTTACCTCCAAACTGCCATACTTCGCGAACGGATTGACCAATCCGCAAAATTTCTGTTGCATCTGAAAGTAGAAACTCGCCCGATTACAACGGTATGCGTACTTTTCCCCTAGGCCGTTCTAGTTATTCGTTTCGAGCGTCAGAACTGCGAAAATTTTGAGTTTCTCAATCGTTTCTTACCTACAAACTGCCACATCTCGCGAACGGATTGACCAATCCGCAAAATTTCTGATGCATCTGAAAGCAGAAACTCGCCCGATTACAACACTATGCGTACTTCTCCCCTAGGCCGTTCTAGTTGTTCGTTTCGAGCATCAGAACTGCGAAAATTTTGAGTTTCTCAAGCGTTTCTTACCTCCAAACTGCCATATCTCGCGAACGGATTGACCAATCCGCAAAATTTCTGTTGCATCTGAAAGTAGAAACTCGCCCGATTACAACTGTATGCGTACTTTTCCCCTAGTCCGTTATAGTTATTCGTTTCGAGCATCAGAACTGCGAAAATTTTTAGTTTCTCAAGCGTTTCTTACCTCCAAACTGCCATATCTCGCGAACGAATTGACCAATCCGCAAAATTTCTGTTGCATCTGAAAGTAGAAACTCGCCCGATTACAACGGTATGCGTACTTTTCCCCTAGGCCGTTCTAGTTATGCTTGTCGAGCATCAGAACTGCGAAAATTTTGAGTTTCTCAAGCGTTTCTTACCTCCAAACTGCCATATCTCGCGAACGGATTGACCAATCCGCAAAATTTCTGTTGCATCTGAAAGTAGAAACTCGCCCGATTACAACACTATGCGTACTTTTCCCCTAGGCCGTTCTAGTTATTCGTTTCGAGCATCAGAACTACGAAAATTTTGAGTTTCTCAAGCGTTTCTTACCTCCATACTGCCATATCTCGCGAACGGATTGACCAATCCGCAAAATTTCTGTTGCATCTGATAGTAGAAACTCGCCCGATTACAACGGTATGCGTACTTTTCCCCTAGGCCGTTTTAGTGATGCTTGTCGAGCATCAGAACTGCGAAAATTTGGAGTTTCTCAAGCGCGTCTTACCTCCAAACTGACATATCTCGCGAACGGATTGCCAATCCGCAAAATTTCTGTTGCATCTGAAGGTAGAAACTCGCCCGATTACAATTGTATGCGTACTTTTCCCCTAGACCGTTCTAGTTATTCGTTTCGAGCATCAGAACTGCGAAAATTTTGAGTTTCTCAAGCGTTTCTTACCTCCAAACTGCCATATCTCGCGAACGGATTGACCCATCCGCAAAATTTCTGTTGCATCTGAAAGTAGAAACTTGCCCGATTACAACACTATGCGTACTTTTCCCCTAGGCCGTTCTAGTTGTTCGTTTCGAGCATCAGAACTGCGAAAATTTTGAGTTTCTCAAGCGTTTCTTACCTCCAAACTGCCATATCTGGCGAACGGATTGACCAATCCGCAAAATTTCTGTTGCATCTGAGAGTAGAAACCCGCCCGATTACAACTGTATGCGTACTTTTCCCCTAGTCCGTTATAGTTATTCGTTTCGAGCCTCAGAACTGCGAAAATTTTTAGTTTCTCAAGCGTTTCTTACCTCCAAACTGCCATATCTCGCGAACGGATTGACCAATCCGCAAAATTTCTGTTGCATCTGAAAGTAGAAACTCGCCCGATTACAACACTATGCGTACTTTTCCCCTAGGCCGTTCTAGTTATTCGTTTCGAGCATCAGAACTACGAAAATTTTGAGTTTCTCAAGCGTTTCTTACCTCCAAACTGCCATATCTCTCGAACGGATTGACCAATCCGCAAAATTTCTGTTGCATCTGATAGTAGAAACTCGCCCGATTACAACGGTATGCGTACTTTTCCCCTAGGCCGTTTTAGTTATGCTTGTCGAGCATCAGAACTGCGAAAATTTGGAGTTTCTCAAGCGTTTCTTACCTCCAAACTGCCATATCTCGCGAACGGATTGCCAATCCGCAAAATTTCTGTTGCATCTGAAGGTAGAAACTCTCCCGATTACAACTGTATGCGTACTTTTCCCCTAGACCGTTCTAGTTATTCGTTTCGAGCATCAGAACTGCGAAAATTTTGAGTTTCTCAAGCGTTTCTTACCTCCAAACTGCCATATCTCGCGAACGGATTGACCCATCCGCAAAATTTCTGTTGCATCTGAAAGTAGAAACTTGCCCGATTACAACACTATGCGTACTTTTCCCCTAGGCCGTTCTAGTTGTTCGTTTCGAGCATCAGAACTGCGAAAATTTTGAGTTTCTCAAGCGTTTCTTACCTCCAAACTGCCATATCTGGCGAACGGATTGACCAATCCGCAAAATTTCTGTTGCATCTGAGAGTAGAAACCCGCCCGATTACAACTGTATGCGTACTTTTCCCCTAGGCCGTTATAGTTATTCGTTTCGAGCCTCAGAACTGCGAAAATTTTTAGTTTCTCAAGCGTTTCTTACCTCCAAACTGCCATATCTCGCGAACGGATTGACCAATCCGCAAAATTTCTGTTGCATCTGAAAGTGGAAACTCGCCCGATTACAACTGTATGCGTACTTTTCTCCTAGGCCGTTCTAGTTATGCTTGTCGAGCATCAGAACTGCGAAAATTTTGAGTTTCTCAAGCGTTTCTTACCTCCAAACTGCCATATCTCGCGAACGGATTGACCAATCCGCAAAATTTCTGTTGCATCTGAAAGTAGAAACTCGCCCGATTACAACACTATGCGTACTTTTCCCCTAGGCCGTTCTAGTTGTGCTTGTCGAGCATCAGAACTGCGAAAATTTTGAGTTTCTCAAGCGTTTCTTACCTACAAACTGCCACATCTCGCGAACGGATTGACCAATCCGCAAAATTTCTGATGCATCTGAAAGCAGAAACTCGCCCGATTACAACGGTATGCGTACTTTTCCCCTAGGCCGCCCTAGTAATTCGTTTCGAGCATCAGAACTGCGAAAATTTTCAGTTTCTCAAGCGTTTCTTACTTCCAAACTGCCATATCTCGCGAACGGATTGACCAATCCGCAAAATTTCTGTTGCATCTGAAAGTAGAAACTCGCCCGATTACAAATATATGCGTACTTTTCCCCTAGTCCGTTATAGTTATTCGTTTCGAGCATCAGAACTGCGAAAATTTTTAGTTTCTCAAGCGTTTCTTACCTCCAAACTGCCATATCTCGCGAACGAATTGACCAATCCGCAAAATTTCTGTTGCATCTGAAGGTAGAAACTCGCCCGATTATAACGGTATGCGTACTTTTCCCCTAGGCCGTTCAAGTTATTCGTTTCGTGCATCAGAACTGCGAAAATTTTGAGTTTCTCAAGCGTTTCTTACTTCCAAACTGCCATATCTCGCGAACGGATTGACCAATCCGCAAAATTTCTGTTGCATCTGAAGGTAGAATCTCGCCCGATTACACGGTATGCGTACTTTTCCCCTAGGCCGTTCTAGTTATTCGTTTCGAGCATCAGAACTGCGAAAATTTTGAGTTTCTCAAGCGTTTCTTACCTACAAACTGCCACATCTCGCGAACGGATGGACCAATCCGCAAAATTTCTGATGCATCTGAAAGCAGAAACTCGCCCGATTACAACGGTATGCGTACTTTTCCCCTAGGCCGTTCTAGTTATGCTTGTCGAGCATCAGAACTGCGAAAATTTTGAGTTTCTCAAGCGTTTCTTACCTCCAAACTGCCATATCTCGCGAACGGATTGACCAATCCGCAAAATTTCTGTTGCATCTGAAAGTAGAAACTCGCCCGATTACAACGGTATGCGTACTTTTCCCCTAGGCCGTTCTAGTTATTCGTTTCGAGCATCAGGACTGCCAAAATTTTGAGTTTCTCAAGCGTTTCTTACCTACAAACTGCCACATCTCGCGAACGGATTGACCAATCCGCAAAATTTCTGATGCATCTGAAAGCAGAAACTCGCCCGATTACAACGGTATGCGTACTTTTCCCCTAGGCCGCCCTAGTAATTCGTTTCGAGCATCAGAACTGCGAAAATTTTGAGTTTCTCAAGCGTTTCTTACTTCCAAACTGACATATCTCGCGAACGGATTGACCAATCCGCAAAATTTCTGTTGCATCTGAAAGTAGAAACTCGCCCGATTACAAATGTATGCGTACTTTTCCCCTAGTCCGTTATAGTTATTCGTTTCGAGCATCAGAACTGCGAAAATTTTGAGTTTCTCAAGCGTTTCTTACCTCCAAACTGCCATATCTGGCGAACGAATTGACCAATCCGCAAAATTTCTGTTGCATCTGAAAGTAGAAACTCGCCCGATTACAACGGTATGCGTACTTTTCCCCTAGGCCGTTCTATTTGTGCTTGTCGAGCATCAGAACTGCGAAAATTTTGAGTTCCTCAAGCGTTTCTTACCTCCAAACTGCCATATCTCGCCAACCGATTGACCAATCCACAAAATTTCTGTTGCATCTGAAAGTAGAAACTCGCCCGATTACAACTGTATGCGTACTTTTCCCCTAGGCCGTTCTAGTTATTCGTTTCGCGCAACAGAACTGCGAAAATTTTGAGTTTCTCAAGCGTTTCTTACCTCCAAACTGCCATACTTCGCGAACGGATTGACCAATCCGCAAAATTTCTGTTGCATCTGAAAGTAGAAACTCGCCCGATTACAACGGTATGCGTACTTTTCCCCTAGGCCGTTCTAGTTATTCGTTTCGAGCGTCAGAACTGCGAAAATTTTGAGTTTCTCAATCGTTTCTTACCTACAAACTGCCACATCTCGCGAACGGATTGACCAATCCGCAAAATTTCTGATGCATCTGAAAGCAGAAACTCGCCCGATTACAACACTATGCGTACTTCTCCCCTAGGCCGTTCTAGTTGTTCGTTTCGAGCATCAGAACTGCGAAAATTTTGAGTTTCTCAAGCGTTTCTTACCTCCAAACTGCCATATCTCGCGAACGGATTGACCAATCCGCAAAATTTCTGTTGCATCTGAAAGTAGAAACTCGCCCGATTACAACTGTATGCGTACTTTTCCCCTAGTCCGTTATAGTTATTCGTTTCGAGCATCAGAACTGCGAAAATTTTTAGTTTCTCAAGCGTTTCTTACCTCCAAACTGCCATATCTCGCGAACGAATTGACCAATCCGCAAAATTTCTGTTGCATCTGAAAGTAGAAACTCGCCCGATTACAACGGTATGCGTACTTTTCCCCTAGGCCGTTCTAGTTATGCTTGTCGAGCATCAGAACTGCGAAAATTTTGAGTTTCTCAAGCGTTTCTTACCTCCAAACTGCCATATCTCGCGAACGGATTGACCAATCCGCAAAATTTCTGTTGCATCTGAAAGTAGAAACTCGCCCGATTACAACACTATGCGTACTTTTCCCCTAGGCCGTTCTAGTTATTCGTTTCGAGCATCAGAACTACGAAAATTTTGAGTTTCTCAAGCGTTTCTTACCTCCATACTGCCATATCTCGCGAACGGATTGACCAATCCGCAAAATTTCTGTTGCATCTGATAGTAGAAACTCGCCCGATTACAACGGTATGCGTACTTTTCCCCTAGGCCGTTTTAGTGATGCTTGTCGAGCATCAGAACTGCGAAAATTTGGAGTTTCTCAAGCGCGTCTTACCTCCAAACTGCCATATCTCGCGAACGGATTGCCAATCCGCAAAATTTCTGTTGCATCTGAAGGTAGAAACTCGCCCGATTACAATTGTATGCGTACTTTTCCCCTAGACCGTTCTAGTTATTCGTTTCGAGCATCAGAACTGCGAAAATTTTGAGTTTCTCAAGCGTTTCTTACCTCCAAACTGCCATATCTCGCGAACGGATTGACCCATCCGCAAAATTTCTGTTGCATCTGAAAGTAGAAACTTGCCCGATTACAACACTATGCGTACTTTTCCCCTAGGCCGTTCTAGTTGTTCGTTTCGAGCATCAGAACTGCGAAAATTTTGAGTTTCTCAAGCGTTTCTTACCTCCAAACTGCCATATCTGGCGAACGGATTGACCAATCCGCAAAATTTCTGTTGCATCTGAGAGTAGAAACCCGCCCGATTACAACTGTATGCGTACTTTTCCCCTAGTCCGTTATAGTTATTCGTTTCGAGCCTCAGAACTGCGAAAATTTTTAGTTTCTCAAGCGTTTCTTACCTCCAAACTGCCATATCTCGCGAACGGATTGACCAATCCGCAAAATTTCTGTTGCATCTGAAAGTAGAAACTCGCCCGATTACAACACTATGCGTACTTTTCCCCTAGGCCGTTCTAGTTATTCGTTTCGAGCATCAGAACTACGAAAATTTTGAGTTTCTCAAGCGTTTCTTACCTCCAAACTGCCATATCTCGCGAACGGATTGACCAATCCGCAAAATTTCTGTTGCATCTGATAGTAGAAACTCGCCCGATTACAACGGTATGCGTACTTTTCCCCTAGGCCGTTTTAGTTATGCTTGTCGAGCATCAGAACTGCGAAAATTTGGAGTTTCTCAAGCGTTTCTTACCTCCAAACTGCCATATCTCGCGAACGGATTGCCAATCCGCAAAATTTCTGTTGCATCTGAAGGTAGAAACTCTCCCGATTACAACTGTATGCGTACTTTTCCCCTAGACCGTTCTAGTTATTCGTTTCGAGCATCAGAACTGCGAAAATTTTGAGTTTCTCAAGCGTTTCTTACCTCCAAACTGCCATATCTCGCGAACGGATTGACCCATCCGCAAAATTTCTGTTGCATCTGAAAGTAGAAACTTGCCCGATTACAACACTATGCGTACTTTTCCCCTAGGCCGTTCTAGTTGTTCGTTTCGAGCATCAGAACTGCGAAAATTTTGAGTTTCTCAAGCGTTTCTTACCTCCAAACTGCCATATCTGGCGAACGGATTGACCAATCCGCAAAATTTCTGTTGCATCTGAGAGTAGAAACCCGCCCGATTACAACTGTATGCGTACTTTTCCCCTAGTCCGTTATAGTTATTCGTTTCGAGCCTCAGAACTGCGAAAATTTTGAGTTTCTCAAGCGTTTCTTACCTCCAAACTGCCATATCTCGCGAACGGATTGACCAATCCGCAAAATTTCTGTTGCATCTGAAGGTAGAATCTCGCCCGATTACACGGTATGCGTACTTTTCCCCTAGGCCGTTCTAGTTATTCGTTTCGAGCATCAGAACTGCGAAAATTTTGAGTTTCTCAAGCGTTTCTTACCTACAAACTGCCACATCTCGCGAACGGATGGACCAATCCGCAAAATTTCTGATGCATCTGAAAGCAGAAACTCGCCCGATTACAACGGTATGCGTACTTTTCCCCTAGGCCGTTCTAGTTATGCTTGTCGAGCATCAGAACTGCGAAAATTTTGAGTTTCTCAAGCGTTTCTTACCTCCAAACTGCCATATCTCGCGAACGGATTGACCAATCCGCAAAATTTCTGTTGCATCTGAAAGTAGAAACTCGCCCGATTACAACGGTATGCGTACTTTTCCCCTAGGCCGTTCTAGTTATTCGTTTCGAGCATCAGGACTGCCAAAATTTTGAGTTTCTCAAGCGTTTCTTACCTACAAACTGCCACATCTCGCGAACGGATTGACCAATCCGCAAAATTTCTGATGCATCTGAAAGCAGAAACTCGCCCGATTACAACGGTATGCGTACTTTTCCCCTAGGCCGCCCTAGTAATTCGTTTCGAGCATCAGAACTGCGAAAATTTTGAGTTTCTCAAGCGTTTCTTACTTCCAAACTGACATATCTCGCGAACGGATTGACCAATCCGCAAAATTTCTGTTGCATCTGAAAGTAGAAACTCGCCCGATTACAAATGTATGCGTACTTTTCCCCTAGTCCGTTATAGTTATTCGTTTCGAGCATCAGAACTGCGGAAATTTTTAGTTTCTCAAGCGTTTCTTACCTCCAAACTGCCATATCTCGCGAACGAATTGACCAATCCGCAAAATTTCTGTTGCATCTGAAGGTAGAAACCCGCCCGATTATAACGGTATGCGTACTTTTCCCCTAGGCCGTTCAAGTTATTCGTTTCGTGCATCAGAACTGCGAAAATTTTGAGTTTCTCAAGCGTTTCTTACTTCCAAACTGCCATATCTCGCGAACGGATTGACCAATCCGCAAAATTTCTGTTGCATCTGAAGGTAGAATCTCGCCCGATTACAACGGTATGCGTACTTTTCCCCTAGGCCGTTCTAGTTATTCGTTTCGAGCATCAGAACTGCGAAAATTTTGAGTTTCTCAAGCGTTTCTTACCTACAAACTGCCACATCTCGCGAACGGATGGACCAATCCGCAAAATTTCTGATGCATCTGAAAGCAGAAACTCGCCCGATTACAACACTATGCGTACTTTTCCCCTAGGCCGTTCTAGTTGTTCGTTTCGAGCATCAGAACTGCGAAAATTTTGAGTTTCTCAAGCGTTTCTTACCTCCAAACTGCCATATCTCGCGAACGGATTGACCAATCCGCAAAATTTCTGTTGCATCTGAAAGTAGAAACTCGCCCGATTACAACTGTATGCGTACTTTTCCCCTAGTCCGTTATAGTTATTCGTTTCGAGCATCAGAACTGCGAAAATTTTTTGTTTCTCAAGCGTTTCTTACCTCCAAACTGCCACATCTCGCGAACGAATTGACCAATCCGCAAAATTTCTGTTGCATCTGAAAGTAGAAACTCGCCCGATTACAACGGTATGCGTAATTTTCCCCTAGGCCGTTCTAGTTATGCTTGTCGAGCATCAGAACTTCGAAAATTTTGAGTTTCTCAAGCGTTTCTTACCTCCAAACTGCCATATCTCGCGAACGGATTGACCAATCCGCAAAATTTCTGTTGCATCTGAAAGTAGAAACTCGCCCGATTACAACTGTATGCGTACTTTTCCCCTAGTCCGTTATAGTTATTCGTTTCGAGCATCAGAACTGCGAAAATTTTTTGTTTCTCAAGCGTTTCTTACCTCCAAACTGCCATATCTCGCGAACGAATTGACCAATCCGCAAAATTTCTGTTGCATCTGAAAGTAGAAACTCGCCCGATTACAAGGGTATGCGTACTTTTCCCCTAGGCCGTTCTAGTTATGCTTGTCGAGCATCAGAACTGCGAAAATTTTGAGTTTCTCAAGCGTTTCTTACCTCCAAACTGCCATATCTCGCGAACGGATTGACCAATCCGCAAAATTTCTGTTGCATCTGAAGGTAGAATCTCGCCCGATTACACGGTATGCGTACTTTTCCCCTAGGCCGTTCTAGTTATTCGTTTCGAGCATCAGAACTGCGAAAATTTTGAGTTTCTCAAGCGTTTCTTACCTACAAACTGCCACATCTCGCGAACGGATGGACCAATCCGCAAAATTTCTGATGCATCTGAAAGCAGAAACTCGCCCGATTACAACACTATGCGTACTTTTCCCCTAGGCCGTTCTAGTTGTTCGTTTCGAGCATCAGAACTGCGAAAATTTTGAGTTTCTCAAGCGTTTCTTACCTCCAAACTGCCATATCTCGCGAACGGATTGACCAATCCGCAAAATTTCTGTTGCATCTGAAAGTAGAAACTCGCCCGATTACAACTGTATGCGTACTTTTCCCCTAGTCCGTTATAGTTATTCGTTTCGAGCATCAGAACGGCGAAAATTTTTTGTTTCTCAAGCGTTTCTTACCTCCAAACTGCCATATCTCGCGAACGAATTGACCAATCCGCAAAATTTCTGTTGCATCTGAAAGTAGAAACTCGCCCGATTACAACGGTATGCGTACTTTTCCCCTAGGCCGTTCTAGTTATGCTTGTCGAGCATCAGAACTGCGAAAATTTTGAGTTTCTCAAGCGTTTCTTACCTCCAAACTGCCATATCTCGCGAACGGATTGACCAATCCGCAAAATTTCTGTTGCATCTGAAGTCAGAATCTCGCCCGATTACAACGGTATGCGTACTTTTCCCCTAGGCCGTTCTAGTTATTCGTTTCGAGCATCAGAACTGCGAAAATTTTGAGTTTCTCAAGCGTTTCTTACATACAAACTGCCACATCTCGCGAACGGATGGACCAATCCGCAAAATTTCTGATGCATCTGAAAGCAGAAACTCGCCCGATTACAACACTATGCGTACTTTTCCCCTAGGCCGTTCTAGTTGTTCGTTTCGAGCATCAGAACTGCGAAAATTTTGAGTTTCTCAAGCGTTTCTTACCTCCAAACTGCCATATCTCGCGAACGGATTGACCAATCCGCAAAATTTCTGTTGCATCTGAAAGTAGAAACTCGCCCGATTACAACTGTATGCGTACTTTTCCCCTAGTCCGTTATAGTTATTCGTTTCGAGCATCAGAACTGCGAAAATTTTTTGTTTCTCAAGCGTTTCTTACCTCCAAACTGCCATATCTCGCGAACGAATTGACCAATCCGCAAAATTTCTGTTGCATCTGAAAGTAGAAACTCGCCCGATTACAACGGTATGCGTACTTTTCCCCTAGGCCGTTCTAGTTATGCTTGTCGAGCATCAGAACTGCGAAAATTTTGAGTTTCTCAAGCGTTTCTTACCTCCAAACTGCCATATCTCGCGAACGGATTGACCAATCCGCAAAATTTCTGTTGCATCTGAAAGTAGAAACTCGCCCGATTACAACGGTATGCGTACTTTTCCCCTAGGCCGTTCTAGTTATTCGTTTCGAGCATCAGGACTGCGAAAATTTTGAGTTTCTCAAGCGTTTCTTACCTACAAACTGCCACATCTCGCGAACGGATTGACCAATCCGCAAAATTTCTGATGCATCTGAAAGCAGAAACTCGCCCGATTACAACGGTATGCGTACTTTTCCCCTAGGCCGCCCTAGTAATTCGTTTCGAGCATCAGAACTGCGAAAATTTTGAGTTTCTCAAACGTTTCTTACTTCCAAACTGACATATCTCGCGAACGGATTGACCAATCCGCAAAATTTCTGTTGCATCTGAAAGTAGAAACTCGCCCGATTACAAATGTATGCGTACTTTTCCCCTAGTCCGTTATAGTTATTCGTTTCGAGCATCAGAACTGCGAAAATTTTTAGTTTCTCAAGCGTTTCTTACCTCCAAACTGCCATATCTCGCGAACGAATTGACCAATCCGCAAAATTTCTGTTGCATCTGAAGGTAGAAACCCGCCCGATTATAACGGTATGCGTACTTTTCCCCTAGGCCGTTCAAGTTATTCGTTTCGAGCATCAGAACTGCGAAAATTTTGAGTTTCTCAAGCGTTTCTTACCTACAAACTGCCACATCTCGCGAACGGATGGACCAATCCGCAAAATTTCTGATGCATCTGAAAGCAGAAACTCGCCCGATTACAACACTATGCGTACTTTTCCCCTAGGCCGTTCTAGTTGTTCGTTTCGAGCATCAGAACTGCGAAAATTTTGAGTTTCTCAAGCGTTTCTTACCTCCAAACTGCCATATCTCGCGAACGGATTGACCAATCCGCAAAATTTCTGTTGCATCTGAAAGTAGAAACTCGCCCGATTACAACTGTGTGCGTACTTTTCCCCTAGTCCGTTATAGTTATTCGTTTCGAGCATCAGAACTGCGAAAATTTTTTGTTTCTCAAGCGTTTCTTACCTCCAAACTGCCACATCTCGCGAACGAATTGACCAATCCGCAAAATTTCTGTTGCATCTGAAAGTAGAAACTCGCCCGATTACAACGGTATGCGTAATTTTCCCCTAGGCCGTTCTAGTTATGCTTGTCGAGCATCAGAACTTCGAAAATTTTGAGTTTCTCAAGCGTTTCTTACCTCCAAACTGCCATATCTCGCGAACGGATTGACCAATCCGCAAAATTTCTGTTGCATCTGAAAGTAGAAACTCGCCCGATTACAACTGTATGCGTACTTTTCCCCTAGTCCGTTATAGTTATTCGTTTCGAGCATCAGAACTGCGAAAATTTTTTGTTTCTCAAGCGTTTCTTACCTCCAAACTGCCATATCTCGCGAACGAATTGACCAATCCGCAAAATTTCTGTTGCATCTGAAAGTAGAAACTCGCCCGATTACAATGGTATGCGTACTTTTCCCCTAGGCCGTTCTAGTTATGCTTGTCGAGCATCAGAACTGCGAAAATTTTGAGTTTCTCAAGCGTTTCTTACCTCCAAACTGCCATATCTCGCGAACGGATTGACCAATCCGCAAAATTTCTGTTGCATCTGAAGGTAGAATCTCGCCCGATTACACGGTATGCGTACTTTTCCCCTAGGCCGTTCTAGTTATTCGTTTCGAGCATCAGAACTGCGAAAATTTTGAGTTTCTCAAGCGTTTCTTACCTACAAACTGCCACATCTCGCGAACGGATGGACCAATCCGCAAAATTTCTGATGCATCTGAAAGCAGAAACTCGCCCGATTACAACACTATGCGTACTTTTCCCCTAGGCCGTTCTAGTTGTTCGTTTCGAGCATCAGAACTGCGAAAATTTTGAGTTTCTCAAGCGTTTCTTACCTCCAAACTGCCATATCTCGCGAACCGATTGACCAATCCGCAAAATTTCTGTTGCATCTGAAAGTAGAAACTCGCCCGATTACAACTGTATGCGTACTTTTCCCCTAGTCCGTTATAGTTATTCGTTTCGAGCATCAGAACGGCGAAAATTTTTTGTTTCTCAAGCGTTTCTTACCTCCAAACTGCCATATCTCGCGAACGAATTGACCAATCCGCAAAATTTCTGTTGCATCTGAAAGTAGAAACTCGCCCGATTACAACGGTATGCGTACTTTTCCCCTAGGCCGTTCTAGTTATGCTTGTCGAGCATCAGAACTGCGAAAATTTTGAGTTTCTCAAGCGTTTCTTACCTCCAAACTGCCATATCTCGCGAACGGATTGACCAATCCGCAAAATTTCTGTTGCATCTGAAGTCAGAATCTCGCCCGATTACAACGGTATGCGTACTTTTCCCCTAGGCCGTTCTAGTTATTCGTTTCGAGCATCAGAACTGCGAAAATTTTGAGTTTCTCAAGCGTTTCTTACATACAAACTGCCACATCTCGCGATCGGATGGACCAATCCGCAAAATTTCTGATGCATCTGAAAGCAGAAACTCGCCCGATTACAACACTATGCGTACTTTTCCCCTAGGCCGTTCTAGTTGTTCGTTTCGAGCATCAGAACTGCGAAAATTTTGAGTTTCTCAAGCGTTTCTTACCTCCAAACTGCCATATCTCGCGAACGGATTGACCAATCCGCAAAATTTCTGTTGCATCTGAAAGTAGAAACTCGCCCGATTACAACTGTATGCGTACTTTTCCCCTAGTCCGTTATAGTTATTCGTTTCGAGCATCAGAACTGCGAAAATTTTTTGTTTCTCAAGCGTTTCTTACCTCCAAACTGCCATATCTCGCGAACGAATTGACCAATCCGCAAAATTTCTGTTGCATCTGAAAGTAGAAACTCGCCCGATTACAACGGTATGCGTACTTTTCCCCTAGGCCGTTCTAGTTATGCTTGTCGAGCATCAGAACTGCGAAAATTTTGAGTTTCTCAAGCGTTTCTTACCTCCAAACTGCCATATCTCGCGAACGGATTGACCAATCCGCAAAATTTCTGTTGCATCTGAAAGTAGAAACTCGCCCGATTACAACGGTATGCGTACTTTTCCCCTAGGCCGTTCTAGTTATTCGTTTCGAGCATCAGGACTGCGAAAATTTTGAGTTTCTCAAGCGTTTCTTACCTACAAACTGCCACATCTCGCGAACGGATTGACCAATCCGCAAAATTTCTGATGCATCTGAAAGCAGAAACTCGCCCGATTACAACGGTATGCGTACTTTTCCCCTAGGCCGCCCTAGTAATTCGTTTCGAGCATCAGAACTGCGAAAATTTTGAGTTTCTCAAGCGTTTCTTACTTCCAAACTGACATATCTCGCGAACGGATTGACCAATCCGCAAAATTTCTGTTGCATCTGAAAGTAGAAACTCGCCCGATTACAAATGTATGCGTACTTTTCCCCTAGTCCGTTATAGTTATTCGTTTCGAGCATCAGAACTGCGAAAATTTTTAGTTTCTCAAGCGTTTCTTACCTCCAAACTGCCATATCTCGCGAACGAATTGACCAATCCGCAAAATTTCTGTTGCATCTGAAGGTAGAAACCCGCCCGATTATAACGGTATGCGTACTTTTCCCCTAGGCCGTTCAAGTTATTCGTTTCGTGCATCAGAACTGCGAAAATTTTGAGTTTCTCAAGCGTTTCTTACTTCCAAACTGCCATATCTCGCGAACGGATTGACCAATCCGCAAAATTTCTGTTGCATCTGAAGGTAGAATTTCGCCCGATTACAACGGTATGCGTACTTTTCCCCTAGGCCGTTCTAGTTATTCGTTTCGAGCATCAGAACTGCGAAAATTTTGAGTTTCTCAAGCGTTTCTTACCTACAAACTGCCACATCTCGCGAACGGATGGACCAATCCGCAAAATTTCTGATGCATCTGAAAGCAGAAACTCGCCCGATTACAACACTATGCGTACTTTTCCCCTAGGCCGTTCTAGTTGTTCGTTTCGAGCATCAGAACTGCGAAAATTTTGAGTTTCTCAAGCGTTTCTTACCTCCAAACTGCCATATCTCGCGAACGGATTGACCAATCCGCAAAATTTCTGTTGCATCTGAAAGTAGAAACTCGCCCGATTACAACTGTATGCGTACTTTTCCCCTAGTCCGTTATAGTTATTCGTTTCGAGCATCAGAACTGCGAAAATTTTTTGTTTCTCAAGCGTTTCTTACCTCCAAACTGCCACATCTCGCGAACGAATTGACCAATCCGCAAAATTTCTGTTGCATCTGAAAGTAGAAACTCGCCCGATTACAACGGTATGCGTAATTTTCCCCTAGGCCGTTCTAGTTATGCTTGTCGAGCATCAGAACTTCGAAAATTTTGAGTTTCTCAAGCGTTTCTTACCTCCAAACTGCCATATCTCGCGAACGGATTGACCAATCCGCAAAATTTCTGTTGCATCTGAAAGTAGAAACTCGCCCGATTACAACTGTATGCGTACTTTTCCCCTAGTCCGTTATAGTTATTCGTTTCGAGCATCAGAACTGCGAAAATTTTTTGTTTCTCAAGCGTTTCTTACCTCCAAACTGCCATATCTCGCGAACGAATTGACCAATCCGCAAAATTTCTGTTGCATCTGAAAGTAGAAACTCGCCCGATTACAACGGTATGCGTACTTTTCCCCTAGGCCGTTCTAGTTATGCTTGTCGAGCATCAGAACTGCGAAAATTTTGAGTTTCTCAAGCGTTTCTTACCTCCAAACTGCCATATCTCGCGAACGGATTGACCAATCCGCAAAATTTCTGTTGCATCTGAAAGTAGAAACTCGCCCGATTACAACGGTATGCGTACTTTTCCCCTAGGCCGTTCTAGTTATTCGTTTCGAGCATCAGGACTGCGAAAATTTTGAGTTTCTCAAGCGTTTCTTACCTACAAACTGCCACATCTCGCGAACGGATTGACCAATCCGCAAAATTTCTGATGCATCTGAAAGCAGAAACTCGCCCGATTACAACGGTATGCGTACTTTTCCCCTAGGCCGCCCTAGTAATTCGTTTCGAGCATCAGAACTGCGAAAATTTTGAGTTTCTCAAGCGTTTCTTACTTCCAAACTGACATATCTCGCGAACGGATTGACCAATCCGCAAAATTTCTGTTGCATCTGAAAGTAGAAACTCGCCCGATTACAAATGTATGCGTACTTTTCCCCTAGTCCGTTATAGTTATTCGTTTCGAGCATCAGAACTGCGAAAATTTTTAGTTTCTCAAGCGTTTCTTACCTCCAAACTGCCATATCTCGCGAACGAATTGACCAATCCGCAAAATTTCTGTTGCATCTGAAGGTAGAAACCCGCCCGATTATAACGGTATGCGTACTTTTCCCCTAGGCCGTTCAAGTTATTCGTTTCGTGCATCAGAACTGCGAAAATTTTGAGTTTCTCATGCGTTTCTTACTTCCAAACTGCCATATCTCGCGAACGGATTGACCAATCCGCAAAATTTCTGTTGCATCTGAAGGTAGAATCTCGCCCGATTACAACGGTATGCGTACTTTTCCCCTAGGCCGTTCTAGTTATTCGTTTCGAGCATCAGAACTGCGAAAATTTTGAGTTTCTCAAGCGTTTCTTACCTACAAACTGCCACATCTCGCGAACGGATGGACCAATCCGCAAAATTTCTGATGCATCTGAAAGCAGAAACTCGCCCGATTACAACACTATGCGTACTTTTCCCCTAGGCCGTTCTAGTTGTTCGTTTCGAGCATCAGAACTGCGAAAATTTTGAGTTTCTCAAGCGTTTCTTACCTCCAAACTGCCATATCTCGCGAACGGATTGACCAATCCGCAAAATTTCTGTTGCATCTGAAAGTAGAAACTCGCCCGATTACAACTGTATGCGTACTTTTCCCCTAGTCCGTTATAGTTATTCGTTTCGAGCATCAGAACTGCGAAAATTTTGAGTTTCTCAAGCGTTTCTTTCCTCCAAACTGCCATATCTCGCGAACGGATTGACCAATCCGCAAAATTTCTGTTGCATCTGAAAGTAGAAACTCGCCCGATAACAACTGTATGCGTACTTTTCCCCTAGTCCGTTATAGTTATTCGTTTCGAGCATCAGAACTGCGAAAATTTTGAGTTTCTCAAGCGTTTCTTACCTACAAACTGCCACATCTCGCGAACGGATTGACCAATCCGCAAAATTTCTGATGCATCTGAAAGCAGAAACTCGCCCGATTACAACGGTATGCGTACTTTTCCCCTAGGCCGCCCTAGTAATTCGTTTCGAGCATCAGAACTGCGAAAATTTTGAGTTTCTCAAGCGTTTCTTACCTCCAAACTGCCATATCTCGCGAACGGATTGACCAATCCGCAAAATTTCTGTTGCATCTGAAGGTAGAAACTCGCCCGATTACAACGGTATGCGTACTTTTCCCCTAGGCCGTTCTGGTTATTCGTTTCGAGCATCAGAACTGTGAAAATTTTGAGTTTCTCAAGCGTTTCTTACCTCCAAACTGCCATATCTCGCGAACGGATTGACCAATCCGCAAAATTTCTGTTGCATCTGAAGGTAGAAACTCGCCCGATTACAACGGTATGCGTACTTTTCCCCTAGGCAGTTCTAGTTATTCGTTTCGAGCATCAGAACTGCGAAAATTTTGAGTTTCTCAAGCGTTTCTTACCTACAAACTGCCACATCTCGCGAACGGATTGACCAATCCGCAAAATTTCTGTTGCATCTGAAAGCAGAAACTCGCCCGATTACAACGGTATGCGTACTTTTCCCCTAGGCCGCCCTAGTAATTCGTTTCGAGCATCAGAACTGCGAAAATTTTGAGTTTCTCAAGCGTTTCTTACTTCCAAACTGCCATATCTCGCGAACGGATTGACCAATCCGCAAAATTTCTGTTGCATCTGAAAGTGGAAACTCGCCCGATTACAACTGTATGCGTACTTTTCCCCTAGTCCGTTATAGTTATTCGTTTCGAGCATCAGAACTGCGAAAATTTTTAGTTTCTCAAGCGTTTCTTACCTCCAAACTGCCATATCTCGCGAACGGATTGACCAATCCGCAAAATTTCTGTTGCATCTGAAAGTAGAAACTCGCCCGATTACAACACTATGCGTACTTTTCGCCTAGGCCGTTCTAGTTGTTCGTTTCGAGCATCAGAACTGCGAAAATTTTGAGTTTCTCAAGCGTTTCTTACCTCCAAACTGCCATATCTCGCGAACGGATTGACCAATCCGCAAAATTTCTGTTGCACCTGAAAGTAGAAACTCGCCCGATTACAACTGTATGCGTACTTTTCCCCCAGTCCGTTCTAGTTATTCGTTTCGGGCATCAGAACTGCGAAAATTTGGAGTTTCTCAAGCGTTTCTTACCTCCAAACTGCCATATCTCGCGAACGGATTGACCAATCCGCAAAATTTCTGTTGCATCTGAAGGTAGAAACTCGCCCGATTACAACGGTATGCGTACTTTTCCCCTAGGCCGCCCTAGTAATTCGTTTCGAGCATCAGAACTGCGAAAATTTTGAGTTTCTCAAGCGTTTCTTACTTCCAAACTGCCATATCTCGCGAACGGATTGACCAATCCGCAAAATTTCTGTTGCATCTGAAAGTGGAAACTCGCCCGATTACAACTGTATGCGTACTTTTCCCCTAGTCCGTTATAGTTATTCGTTTCGAGCATCAGAACTGCGAAAATTTTTAGTTTCTCAAGCGTTTCTTACCTCCAAACTGCCATATCTCGCGAACGGATTGACCAATCCGCAAAATTTCTGTTGCATCTGAAAGTAGAAACTCGCCCGATTACAACACTATGCGTACTTTTCGCCTAGGCCGTTCTAGTTGTTCGTTTCGAGCATCAGAACTGCGAAAATTTTGAGTTTCTCAAGCGTTTCTTACCTCCAAACTGCCATATCTCGCGAACGGATTGACTAATCCGCAAAATTTCTGTTGCATCTGAAAGTAGAAACTCGCCCGATTACAACTGTATGCGTACTTTTCCCCCAGTCCGTTCTAGTTATTCGTTTCGGGCATCAGAACTGCGAAAATTTGGAGTTTCTCAAGCGTTTCTTACCTCCAAACTGCCATATCTCGCGAACGGATTGACCAATCCGCAAAATTTCTGTTGCATCTGAAGGTAGAAACTCGCCCGATTACAACGGTATGCGTACTTTTCCCCTAGGCCGCCCTAGTAATTCGTTTCGAGCATCAGAACTGCGAAAATTTTGAGTTTCTCAAGCGTTTCTTACTTCCAAACTGCCATATCTCGCGAACGGATTGACCAATCCGCAAAATTTCTGTTGCATCTGAAAGTAGAAACTCGCCCGATTACAAATGTATGCGTACTTTTCCCCTAGTCCGTTATAGTTATTCGTTTCGAGCATCAGAACTGCGAAAATTTTGAGTTTCTCAAGCGTTTCTTACCTCCAAACTGCCATATCTCGCGAACGAATTGACCAATCCGCAAAATTTCTGTTGCATCTGAAAGTAGAAACTCGCCCGATTACAACGGTATGCGTACTTTTCCCCTAGGCCGCCCTAGTAATTCGTTTCGAGCATCAGAACTGCGAAAATTTTGAGTTTCTCAAGCGTTTCTTACTTCCAAACTGCCATATCTCGCGAACGGATTGACCAATCCGCAAAATTTCTGTTGCATCTGAAAGTAGAAACTCGCCCGATTACAAATGTATGCGTACTTTTCCCCTAGTCCGTTATAGTTATTCGTTTCGAGCATCAGAACTGCGAAAATTTTGAGTTTCTCAAGCGTTTCTTACCTCCAAACTGCCATATCTCGCGAACGGATTGACCAATCCGCAAAATTTCTGTTGCATCTGAAAGTAGAAACTCGCCCGATTACAAATGTATGCGTACTTTTCCCCTAGTCCGTTATAGTTATTCGTTTCGAGCATCAGAACTGCGAAAATTTTGAGTTTCTCAAGCGTTTCTTACCTCCAAACTGCCATATCTCGCGAACGGATTGACCAATCCGCAAAATTTCTGTTGCATCTGAAGGTAGAAACTCGCCCGATTACAAATGTATGCGTACTTTTCCCCTAGTCCGTTATAGTTATTCGTTTCGAGCATCAGATCTGCGAAAATTTTGAGTTTCTCAAGCGTTTCTTTCCTCCAAACTGCCATATCTCGCGAACGGATTGACCAATCCGCAAAATTTCTGTTGCATCTGAAAGTAGAAACTCGCCCGATTACAACACTATGCGTACTTTTCCCCTAGGCCGTTCTAGTTGTTCGTTTCGAGCATCAGAACTGCGAAAATTTTGAGTTTCTCAAGCGTTTCTTACCTCCAAACTGCCATATCTCGCGAACGGATTGACCAATCCGCAAAATTTCTGTTGCATCTGAGAGTAGAAACCCGCCCGATTACAACTGTATGCGTACTTTTCCCCTAGTCCGTTATAGTTATTCGTTTCGAGCATCTGAACTGCGAAAATTTTGAGTATCTCAAGCGTTTCTTACTTCCAAACTGCCATATCTCGCGAACGGATTGACCAATCCGCAAAATTTCTGTTGCATCTGAAGGTAGAAACTCGCCCGATTACAACGGTATGCGTACTTTTCCCCTAGGCCGTTCTAGTTATTCGTTTCGAGCATCAGAACTGCGAAAATTTTGAGTTTCTCAAGCGTTTCTTACCTACAAACTGCCACATCTCGCGAACGGATTGACCAATCCGCAAAATTTCTGATGCATCTGAAAGCAGAAACTCGCCCGATTACAACGGTATGCGTACTTTTCCCCTAGGCCGCCCTAGTAATTCGTTTCGAGCATCAGAACTGCGAAAATTTTGAGTTTCTCAAGCGTTTCTTACTTCCAGACTGCCATATCTCGCGAACGGATTGACCAATCCGCAAAATTTCTGTTGCATCTGAAAGTGGAAACTCGCCCGATTACAACTGTATGCGTACTTTTCCCCTAGTCCGTTATAGTTATTCGTTTCGAGCATCAGAAATGCGAAAATTTTTAGTTTCTCAAGCGTTTCTTACCTCCAAACTGCCATATCTCGCGAACGGATTGACCAATCCGCAAAATTTCTGTTGCATCTGAAAGTAGAAACTCGCCCGATTACAACTGTATGCGTACTTTTCCCCCAGTCCGTTCTAGTTATTCGTTTCGGGCATCAGAACTGCGAAAATTTGGAGTTTCTCAAGCGTTTCTTACCTCCAAACTGCCATATCTCGCGAACGGATTGACCAATCCGCAAAATTTCTGTTGCATCTGAAGGTAGAAACTCGCCCGATTACAACGCTATGCGTACTTTTCCCCTAGGCCGTTCTGGTTATTCGTTTCGAGCATCAGAACTGTGAAAATTTTGAGTTTCTCAAGCGTTTCTTACCTCCAAACTGCCATATCTCGCGAACGGATTGACCAATCCGCAAAATTTCTGTTGCATCTGAAAGTAGAAACTCGCCCGATTACAACACTATGCGTACTTTTCCCCTTGGCCGTTCTAGTTGTTCGTTTCGAGCATCAGAACTGCGAAAATTTTGAGTTTCTCAAGCGTTTCTTACCTCCAAACTGCCATATCTCGCGAACGGATTGACCAATCCGCAAAATTTCTGTTGCATCTGAGAGTAGAAACCCGCCCGATTACAACTGTATGCGTACTTTTCCCCTAGTCCGTTATAGTTATTCGTTTCGAGCATCAGAACTGCGAAAATTTTTAGTTTCTCAAGCGTTTCTTACCTCCAAACTGCCATATCTCGCGAACGTATTGACCAATCCGCAAAATTTCTGTTGCATCTGAAAGTAGAAACTCGCCCGATTACAACGGTATGCGTACTTTTCCCCTAGGCCGTTCTAGTTGTGCCTGTCGAGCATCAGAACTGCGAAAATTTTGAGTTCATCAAGCGTTTCTTACCTCCAAACTGCCATATCTCGCGAACGGATTGACCAATCCGCAAAATTTCGGTTGCATCTGAAAGTAGAAACTCGCCCGATTACAACGGGATACGTACTTTTCGCCTAGGCCGTTCTAGTTATTCGCTTCGAGCATCAGAACTGCGAAAATTTTGAGTTTCTCAAGCGTTTCTTACCTCCAAACTGCCATATCTCGCGAACGGATTGACCAATCCGCAAAATTTCTGTTGCATCTGAAAGTAGAAACTCGCCCGATTACAACGGTATGCGTACTTTTCCCCTAGGCCGTTCTAGTTCTTCGTTTCGAGCATCAGAACTGCGAAAATTTTGAGTATCTCAAGCGTTTCTTACTTCCAAACTGCCATATCTCGCGAACGGATTGACCAATCCGCAAAATTTCTGTTGCATCTGAAGGTAGAAACTCGCCCGATTACAACGGTATGCGTACTTTTCCCCTAGGCCGTTGTAGTTATTCGTTTCGAGCATCAGAACTGCTAAAATTTTGAGTTTCTCAAGCGTTTCTTACCTACAAACTGCCACATCTCGCGAACGGATTGACCAATCCGCAAAATTTCTGATGCATCTGAAAGCAGAAACTCGCCCGATTACAACGGTATGCGTACTTTTCCCCTAGGCCGCCCTAGTAATTCGTTTCGAGCATCAGAACTGCGAAAATTTTGAGTTTCTCAAGCGTTTCTTACTTCCAAACTGCCATATCTCGCGAACGGATTGACCAATCCGCAAAATTTCTGTTGCATCTGAAAGTGGAAACTCGCCCGATTAAAACTGTATGCGTACTTTTCCCCTAGGCCGTTCTAGTTATGCTTGTCGAGCATCAGAACTGCGAAAATTTTGAGTTTCTCAAGCGTTTCTTACCTCCAAACTGCCATCTCTCGCGAACGGATTGACCAATCCGCAAAATTTCTGTTGCATCTGAAGGTAGAAACTCGCCCGATTACAACGGTACGCGTACTTTTCCCCTAGGCCGTTCTAGTTATTCGTTTCGTGCATCAGAACTGCGAAAATTTTGAGTTTCTCAAGCGTTTCTTACTTCCAAACTGCCATATCTCGCGAACGGATTGACCAATCCGCAAAATTTCTGTTGCATCTGAAAGTAGAAACTCGCCCGATTACAACGGTATGCGTACTTTTCCCCTAGGCCGCCCTAGTAATTCGTTTCGAGCACCAGAACTGCGAAAATTTTGAGTTTCTCAAGCGTTTCTTTCATCCAAGCTGCCATATCTCGCGAACGGATTGACCAATCCGCAAAATTTCTGTTGCATCTGAAAGTGGAAACTCGCCCGATTAAAACCGTATGCGTACTTTTCCCCTAGGCCGTTCTAGTTATTCGTTTCGAGCAACAGAACTGCGAAAATTTTGAGTTTCTCAAGCGTTGCTTACCTCCAAACTGCCATATCTCGCGAACGGATTGACCAATCCGCAAAATTTCTGTTGCATCTGAAAGTAGAAACTCGCCCGATTACCACGGTATGCGTACTTTTCCCCTAGGCCGTTCTAGTTATTCGTTTCGAGCATCAGAACTGCGAAAATTTTGAGTTTCTCAAGCGTTTCTTACTTCCAAACTGCCATATCTCGCGAACGGATTGACCAATCCGCAAAATTTCTGTTGCATCTGAAAGTGGAAACTCGCCCGATTACAACTGTATGCGTACTTTACCCCTAGGCCGTTCTAGTTATGCTTGTCGAGCATCAGAACTGCGAAAATTTTGAGTTTCTCAAGCGTTTCTTACCTCCAAACTGCCATATCTCGCGAACGGATTGACCAATCCGCAAAATTTCTGTTGCATCTGAAAGTAGAAACTCGCCCGATTACAACTGTATGCGTACTTTTCCCCTAGGCCGTTCTAGTTATTCGTTTCGAGCAACAGAACTGCGAAAATTTTGAGTTTCTCAAGCGTTGCTTACCTCCAAATTGCCATATCTCGCGAACGGATTGACCAATCCGCAAAATTTCTGTTGCATCTGAAACTAGAAACTCGCCCGATTACAACGGTATACGTACTTTTCCCCTAGGCCGTTCTAGTTATTCGCTTCGAGCATCAGAACTGCGATAATTTTGAGTTTCTCAAGCGTTTCTTACCTCCAAACTGCCATATCTCGCGAACGGATTGACCAATCCGCAAAATTTCTGTTGCATCTGAAAGTAGAAATTCGCCCGATTACAACGGTATGCGTACTTTTCCCCTAGGCGGTTCTAGTTATTCGTGTCGAGCAACAGAACTGCGAAAATTTTGAGTTTCTCAAGCGTTGCTTACCTCCAAACTGCCATATCTCGCGAACGGATTGACCAATCCGCAAAATTTCTGTTGCATCTGAAAGTAGAAACTCGCCCGATTACCACGGTATGCGTACTTTTCCCCTAGGCCGTTCTAGTTATTCGTTTCGAGCATCAGAACTGCGAAAATTTTGAGTTTCTCAAGCGTTTCTTACTTCCAAACTGCCATATCTCGCGAACGGATTGACCAATCCGCAAAATTTCTGTTGCATCTGAAAGTGGAAACTCGCCCGATTACAACTGTATGCGTACTTTACCCCTAGGCCGTTCTAGTTATGCTTGTCGAGCATCAGAACTGCGAAAATTTTGAGTTTCTCAAGCGTTCCTTACCTCCAAACTGCCATATCTCGCGAACGGATTGACCAATCCGCAAAATTTCTGTTGCATCTGAAAGTAGAAACTCGCCCGATTACAACTGTATGCGTACTTTTCCCCTAGGCCGTTCTAGTTATTCGTTTCGAGCAACAGAACTGCGAAAATTTTGAGTTTCTCAAGCGTTGCTTACCTCCAAATTGCCATATCTCGCGAACGGATTGACCAATCCGCAAAATTTCTGTTGCATCTGAAACTAGAAACTCGCCCGATTACAACGGTATACGTACTTTTCCCCTAGGCCGTTCTAGTTATTCGCTTCGAGCATCAGAACTGCGAAAATTTTGAGTTTCTCAAGCGTTTCTTACCTCCAAACTGCCATATCTCGCGAACGGATTGACCAATCCGCAAAATTTCTGTTGCATCTGAAAGTAGAAATTCGCCCGATTACAACGGTATGCGTACTTTTCCCCTAGGCGGTTCTAGTTATTCGTGTCGAGCATCAGAACTGCGAAAATTTTCAGTTTCTCAAGCGTTTCTTACCTCCAAACTGCCATATCTCGCGAACGGATTGACCAATCCGCAAAATTTCTGTTGCATCTGAAAGTGGAAACTCGCCCGATTACAACTGTATGCGTACTTTACCCCTAGGCCGTTCTAGTTATGCTTGTCGAGCATCAGAACTGCGAAAATTTTGAGTTTCTCAAGCGTTCCTTACCTCCAAACTGCCATATCTCGCGAACGGATTGACCAATCCGCAAAATTTCTGTTGCATCTGAAAGTAGAAATTCGCCCGATTACAACGGTATGCGTACTTTTCCCCTAGGCGGTTCTAGTTATTCGTGTCGAGCATCAGAACTGCGAAAATTTTCAGTTTCTCAAGCGTTTCTTACCTCCAAACTGCCATATCTCGCGAACGGATTGACCAATCCGCAAAATTTCTGTTGCATCTGAAAGTAGAAACTCGCCCGATTACAGCGGTACGCGTACCTTTCCCCTAGGCCGTTCTAGTTATTCGTTTCGTGCATCAGAACTGCGAAAATTTTGAGTTTCTCAAGCGTTTCTTACCTCCAAACTGCCATATCTCGCGAACGGATTGACCAATCCGCAAAATTTCTGTTGCATCTGAAAGTAGAAACTCGCCCGATTACAACGGTGTGCGTACTTTTCCCCTAGGCCGTTCTTGTTATTCGTTTCGAGCATCAGAACCGCGAAAATTTTGAGTTTCTCAAGCGTTTCTTACCTCCAAACTGCCATATCTCGCGAACGGATTGAACAATCCGCAAAATTTCTGTTGCATCTGAAGGTAGAAACTCGCCCGATTACAACGGTACGCGTACTTTTCCCCTAGGCCGTTCTAGTTATTCGTTTCGTGCATCAGAACTGCGAAAATTTTGAGTTTCTCAAGCGTTTCTTACTTCCAAACTGCCATATCTCGCGAACGGATTGACCAATCCGCAAAATTTCTGTTGCATCTGAAAGTAGAAACTCGCCCGATTACAACGGTATGCGTACTTTTCCCCTAGGCCGCCCTAGTAATTCGTTTCGAGCATCAGAACTGCGAAAATTTTGAGTTTCTCAAGCGTTTCTTTCATCCAAACTGCCATATCTCGCGAACGGATTGACCAATCCGCAAAATTTCTGTTGCATCTGAAAGTGGAAACTCGCCCGATTAAAACTGTATGCGTACTTTTCCCCTAGGCCGTTCTAGTTATTCGTTTCGAGCAACAGAACTGCGAAAATTTTGAGTTTCTCAAGCGTTGCTTACCTCCAAACTGCCATATCTCGCGAACGGATTGACCAATCCGCAAAATTTCTGTTGCATCTGAAAGTAGAAACTCGCCCGATTACCACGGTATGCGTACTTTTCCCCTAGGCCGCTCTAGTTATTCGTTTCGAGCATCAGAACTGCGAAAATTTTGAGTTTCTCAAGCGTTTCTTACTTCCAAACTGCCATATCTCGCGAACGGATTGACCAATCCGCAAAATTTCTGTTGCATCTGAAAGTGGAAACTCGCCCGATTACAACTGTATGCGTACTTTACCCCTAGGCCGTTCTAGTTATGCTTGTCGAGCATCAGAACTGCGAAAATTTTGAGTTTCTCAAGCGTTCCTTACCTCCAAACTGCCATATCTCGCGAACGGATTGACCAATCCGCAAAATTTCTGTTGCATCTGAAAGTAGAAACTCGCCCGATTACAACTGTATGCGTACTTTTCCCCTAGGCCGTTCTAGTTATTCGTTTCGAGCAACAGAACTGCGAAAATTTTGAGTTTCTCAAGCGTTGCTTACCTCCAAATTGCCATATCTCGCGAACGGATTGACCAATCCGCAAAATTTCTGTTGCATCTGAAACTAGAAACTCGCCCGATTACAACGGTATACGTACTTTTCCCCTAGGCCGTTCTAGTTATTCGCTTCGAGCATCAGAACTGCGAAAATTTTGAGTTTCTCAAGCGTTTCTTACCTCCAAACTGCCATATCTCGCGAACGGATTGACCAATCCGCAAAATTTCTGTTGCATCTGAAAGTAGAAATTCGCCCGATTACAACGGTATGCGTACTTTTCCCCTAGGCGGTTCTAGTTATTCGTGTCGAGCATCAGAACTGCGAAAATTTTGAGTTTCTCAAGCGTTTCTTACCTCCAAACTGCCATATCTCGCGAACGGATTGACCAATCCGCAAAATTTCTGTTGCATCTGAAAGTAGAAACTCGCCCGATTACAGCGGTACGCGTACCTTTCCCCTAGGCCGTTCTAGTTATTCGTTTCGTGCATCAGAACTGCGAAAATTTTGAGTTTCTCAAGCGTTTCTTACCTCCAAACTGCCATATCTCGCGAACGGATTGACCAATCCGCAAGATTTCTGTTGCATCTGAAAGTAGAAACTCGCCCGATTACAACGGTGTGCGTACTTTTCCCCTAGGCCGTTCTTGTTATTCGTTTCGAGCATCAGAACCGCGAAAATTTTGAGTTTCTCAAGCGTTTCTTACCTCCAAACTGCCATATCTCGCGAACGGATTGAACAATCCGCAAAATTTCTGTTGCATCTGAAAGTAGAAACTCGCCCGATTACAACTGTGTGCGTACTTTTCGCCTAGGCCGTTCTAGTTATTCGTTTTGAGCAACAGAACTGCGAAAATTTTGAGTTTCTCAAGCGTTGCTTACCTCCAAACTGCCATATCTCGCGAACGGATTAACCAATCCGCAAAATTTCTGTTGCATCTGAAAGTAGAAACTCGCCCGATTACCACGGTATGCTTACTTTTCCCCTAGGCCGTTCTAGTTATTCGTTTCGAGCATCAGAACTGCGAAAATTTTGAGTTTCTCAAGCGTTTCTTACTTCCAAACTGCCATATCTCGCGAACGGATTGACCAATCCGCAAAATTTCTGTTGCATCTGAAGGTAGAAACTCGCCCGATTACAACGGTATGAGTACTTTTCCCCTAGGCCGTTCGAGTTATTCGTTTCGAGCATCAGAACTGCGAAAATTTTGAGTATCTCAAGCGTTTCTTACTTCCAAACTGCCATATCTCGCGAACGGATTGACCAGTCCGCAAAATTTCTGTTGCATCTGAAGGTAGAAACTCGCCCGATTACAACGGTATGCGTACTTTTCCCCTAGGCCGTTCTAGTTATTCGTTTCGAGCATCAGAACTGCGAAAATTTTGAGTTTCTCAAGCGTTTCTTACCTACAAACTGCCACATCTCGCGAACGGATTGACCAATCCGCAAAATTTCTGATGCATCTGAAAGCAGAAACTCGCCCGATTACAACGGTATGAGTACTTTTCCCCTAGGCAGCCCTAGTAATTCGTTTCGAGCATCAGAACTGCGAAAATTTTGAGTTTCTCAAGCGTTTCTTACTTCCAAACTGCCATATCTCGCGAACGGATTGACCAATCCGCAAAATTTCTGTCGCATCTGAAAGTGGAAACTCGCCCGATTAAAACTGTATGCGTACTTTTCCCCTAGGCCGTTCTAGTTATTCGTTTCGAGCAACAGAACTGCGAAAATTTTGAGTTTCTCAAGCGTTTCTTACTTCCAAACTGCCATATCTCGCGAACGGATTGACCAATCCGCAAAATTTCTGTTGCATCTGAAGTTAGAATCTCGCCCGATTACAACGGTATGCGTACTTTTCCCCTAGGCCGTTCTAGTTATTCGTTTCGTGCATCAGAACTGCGAAAATTTTGAGTTTCTCAAGCGTTTCTTACTTCCAAACTGCCATATCTCGCGAACGGATTGACCAATCCGCAAAATTTCTGTTGCATCTGAAGGTAGAATCTCGCCCGATTACAACGGTATGCGTACTTTTCCCCTAGGCGGTTCTAGTTATTCGTGTCGAGCATCAGAACTGCGAAAATTTTGAGTTTCTCAAGCGTTTCTTACCTCCAAACTGCCATATCTCGCGAACGGATTGACCAATCCGCAAAATTTCTGTTGCATCTGAAAGTAGAAACTCGCCCGATTACAGCGGTACGCGTACCTTTCCCCTAGGCCGTTCTAGTTATTCGTTTCGTGCATCAGAACTGCGAAAATTTTGAGTTTCTCAAGCGTTTCTTACCTCCAAACTGCCATATCTCGCGAACGGATTGACCAATCCGCAAAATTTCTGTTGCATCTGAAAGTAGAAACTCGCCCGATTACAACGGTGTGCGTACTTTTCCCCTAGGCCGTTCTTGTTATTCGTTTCGAGCATCAGAACCGCGAAAATTTTGAGTTTCTCAAGCGTTTCTTACCTCCAAACTGCCATATCTCGCGAACGGATTGAACAATCCGCAAAATTTCTGTTGCATCTGAAAGTAGAAACTCGCCCGATTACAACTGTGTGCGTACTTTTCGCCTAGGCCGTTCTAGTTATTCGTTTTGAGCAACAGAACTGCGAAAATTTTGAGTTTCTCAAGCGTTGCTTACCTCCAAACTGCCATATCTCGCGAACGGATTAACCAATCCGCAAAATTTCTGTTGCATCTGAAAGTAGAAACTCGCCCGATTACCACGGTATGCGTACTTTTCCCCTAGGCCGTTCTAGTTATTCGTTTCGAGCATCAGAACTGCGAAAATTTTGAGTTTCTCAAGCGTTTCTTACTTCCAAACTGCCATATCTCGCGAACGGATTGACCAATCCGCAAAATTTCTGTTGCATCTGAAGGTAGAAACTCGCCCGATTACAACGGTATGCGTACTTTTCCCCTAGGCCGTTCGAGTTATTCGTTTCGAGCATCAGAACTGCGAAAATTTTGAGTATCTCAAGCGTTTCTTACTTCCAAACTGCCATATCTCGCGAACGGATTGACCAGTCCGCAAAATTTCTGTTGCATCTGAAGGTAGAAACTCGCCCGATTACAACGGTATGCGTACTTTTCCCCTAGGCCGTTCTAGTTATTCGTTTCGAGCATCAGAACTGCGAAAATTTTGAGTTTCTCAAGCGTTTCTTACCTACAAACTGCCACATCTCGCGAACGGATTGACCAATCCGCAAAATTTCTGATGCATCGGAAAGCAGAAACTCGCCCGATTACAACGGTATGAGTACTTTTCCCCTAGGCAGCCCTAATAATTCGTTTCGAGCATCAGAACTGCGAAAATTTTGAGTTTCTCAAGCGTTTCTTACTTCCAAACTGCCATATTTCGCGAACGGATTGACCAATCCGCAAAATTTCTGTCGCATCTGAAAGTGGAAACTCGCCCGATTAAAACTGTATGCGTACTTTTCCCCTAGGCCGTTCTAGTTATTCTTTTCGAGCAACAGAACTGCGAAAATTTTGGGTTTCTCAAGCGTTTCTTACTTCCAAACTGCCATATCTCGCGAACGGATTGACCAATCCGCAAAATTTCTGTTGCATCTGAAGGTAGAAACTCGCCCGATTACAACGGTATGCGTACTTTTCCCCTAGGCCGTTCGAGTTATTCGTTTCGAGCATCAGAACTGCGAAAATTTTGAGTATCTCAAGCGTTTCTTACTTCCAAACTGCCATATCTCGCGAACGGATTGACCAGTCCGCAAAATTTCTGTTGCATCTGAAGGTAGAAACTCGCCCGATTACAACGGTATGCGTACTTTTCCCCTAGGCCGTTCTAGTTATTCGTTTCGAGCATCAGAACTGCGAAAATTTTGAGTTTCTCAAGCGTTTCTTACCTACAAACTGCCACATCTCGCGAACGGATTGACCAATCCGCAAAATTTCTGATGCATCTGAAAGCAGAAACTCGCCCGATTACAACGGTATGAGTACTTTTCCCCTAGGCAGCCCTAGTAATTCGTTTCGAGCATCAGAACTGCGAAAATTTTGAGTTTCTCAAGCGTTTCTTACTTCCAAACTGCCATATTTCGCGAACGGATTGACCAATCCGCAAAATTTCTGTCGCATCTGAAAGTGGAAACTCGCCCGATTAAAACTGTATGCGTACTTTTCCCCTAGGCCGTTCTAGTTATTCGTTTCGAGCAACAGAACTGCGAAAATTTTGAGTTTCTCAAGCGTTTCTTACTTCCAAACTGGAATATCTCGCGAACGGATTGACCAATCCGCAAAATTTCTGTTGCATCTGAAGTTAGAATCTCGCCCGATTACAACGGTATGCGTACTTTTCCCCTAGGCCGTTCTAGTTATTCGTTTCGTGCATCAGAACTGCGAAAATTTTGAGTTTCTCAAGCGTTTCTTACTTCCAAACTGCCATATCTCGCGAACGGATTGACCAATCCGCAAAATTTCTGTTGCATCTGAAGGTAGAATCTCGCCCGATTACAACGGTATGCGTACTTTTCCCCTAGGCCGTTCTAGTTATTCGTTTCGAGCATCAGAACTGCGAAAATTTTGAGTTTCTCAAGCGTTTCTTACCTCCAAACTGCCATATCTCGCGAACGGATTGACCAATCCGCAAAATTTCTGTTGCATCTGAGAGTAGAAACCCGCCCGATTACAACTGTATGCGTACTTTTCCCCTAGTCCGTTATAGTTATTCGTTTCGAGCATCAGAACTGCGAAAATTCTTAGTTTCTCAAGCGTTTCTTACCTCCAAACTGCCATATCTCGCGAACGGATTGAACAATCCGCAAAATTTCTGTTGCATCTGAAAGTAGAAACTCGCCCGATTACAACTGTGTGCGTACTTTTCGCCTAGGCCGTTCTAGTTATTCGTTTTGAGCAACAGAACTGCGATAATTTTGACTTCATCAAGCGTTTCTTACCTCCAAACTGCCATATCTCGCGAACGGATTGACCAATCCGCAAAATTTCTGTTGCATGTGAAAGTAGAAACTCGCCCGATTACAACTGTATGCGTACTTTTCCCCTAGGCCGTTGTAGTTATTCGTTTCGTGCAACAGAACGGCGAAAATTTTGAGTTTCTCAAGCGTTGCTTACCTCCAAACTGCCATATCTCGCGAACGGATTGACCAATCCGCAAAATTTCTGTTGCATCTGAAAGTAGAAACTCGCCCGATTACAACGGTATACGTACTTTTCGCCTAGGCCGTTCTAGTTATTCGCTTCGAGCATCAGAGCTGCGAAAATTTTGAGTTTCTCAAGCGTTTCCTACCTCCAAACTGCCTTATCTCGCGAACGTATTGACCAATCCGCAAAATTTCTGTTGCATCTGAAAGTAGAAACTCGCCCGATTACAACGGTATGCGTACTTTTCCCCTAGGCCGTTCTAGTTATTCGTTTCAAGCATCACAACTGCGAAAATTTTGAGTTTCTCAAGCGTTTCTTACTTCCAAACTGCCATATCTCGCGAACAGATTGACCAATCCGCAAAATTTCTTTTGCATCTGAAGGTAGAAACTCGCCCGATTACAACGGTATGCGTACTTTTCCCCTAGGCCGTTCTAGTTATTCGTTTCGAGCAACAGAACTGCGAAAATTTTGAGTTTCTCAAGCGTTTCTTACTTCCAAACTGCCATATCTCGCGAACGGATTGACCAATCCGCAAAATTTCTGTTGCATCTGAAAGTAGAAACTCGCCCGATTACAACACTATGCGCACTTTTCCCCTAGGCCGTTCTAGTTATTCGTTTCGAGCATCAGAACTGCGAAAATTTTGAGTTTCTCAAGCGTTTCTTACTTCCAAACTGCCATATCTCGCGAACGGATTGACCAATCCGCAAAATTTCTGTTGCATCTGAAAGTAGAAACTCGCCCGATTACAACACTATGCGTACTTTTCCCCTAGGCCGTTCTAGTTATTCGTTTCGAGCAACAGAACTGCGAAAATTTCGAGTTTCTCAAGCGTTGCTTACCTCCAAACTGCCATATCTCGCGAACGGATTAACCAATCCGCAAAATTTATGTTGCATCTGAAAGTAGAAACTCGCCCGATTACCACGGTATGCGTACTTTTCCCCTAGGCCGTTCTAGTTATTCGTTTCGAGCATCAGAACTGCGAAAATTTTGAGTTTCTCAAGCGTTTCTTACTTCCAAACTGCCATATTTCGCGAACGGATTGACCAATCCGCAAAATTTCTGTCGCATCTGAAAGTGGAAACTCGCCCGATTAAAACTGTATGCGTACTTTTCCCCTAGGCCGTTCTAGTTATTCGTTTCGAGCAACAGAACTGCGAAAAATTTGAGTTTCTCAAGCGTTTCTTACTTCCAAACTGCCATATCTCGCGAACGGATTGACCAATCCGCAAAATTTCTGTTGCATCTGAAAGTAGAAACTCGCCCGATTACAACACTATGCGCACTTTTCCCCTAGGCCGTTCTAGTTATTCGTTTCGAGCATCAGAACTGCGAAAATTTTAAGTTTCTCAAGCGTTTCTTACTTCCAAACTGCCATATCTCGCGAACGGATTGACCAATCCGCAAAATTTCTGTTGCATCTGAAAGTAGAAACTCGCCCGATTACAACACTATGCGTACTTTTCCCCTAGGCCGTTCTAGTTATTCGTTTCGAGCATCAGAACTGCGAAAATTTTGAGTTTCTCAAGCGTTTCTTACTTCCAAACTGCCATATCTCGCGAACGGATTGACCAATCCGCAAAATTTCTGTTGCATCTGAAGGTAGAAACTCGCCCGATTACAACGGTATGCGTACTTTTCCCCTAGGCCGTTCGAGTTATTCGTTTCGAGCATCAGAACTGCGAAAATTTTGAGTATCTCAAGCGTTTCTTACTTCCAAACTGCCATATCTCGCGAACGGATTGACCAGTCCGCAAAATTTCTGTTGCATCTGAAGGTAGAAACTCGCCCGATTACAACGGTATGCGTACTTTTCCCCTAGGCCGTTCTAGTTATTCGTTTCGAGCATCAGAACTGCGAAAATTTTGAGTTTCTCAAGCGTTTCTTACCTACAAACTGCCACATCTCGCGAACGGATTGACCAATCCGCAAAATTTCTGATGCATCTGAAAGCAGAAACTCGCCCGATTACAACGGTATGAGTACTTTTCCCCTAGGCAGCCCTAGTAATTCGTTTCGAGCATCAGAACTGCGAAAATTTTGAGTTTCTCAAGCGTTTCTTACTTCCAAACTGCCATATTTCGCGAACGGATTGACCAATCCGCAAAATTTCTGTCGCATCTGAAAGTGGAAACTCGCCCGATTACAACTGTATGCGTACTTTTCCCCTAGGCCGTTCTAGTTATTCGTTTCGAGCATCAGAACTGCGAAAATTTTGAGTTTCTCAAGCGTTTCTTACCTCCAAACTGCCATATCTCGCGAACGAATTGACCAATCCGCAAAATTTCTGTTGCATCTGAAAGTAGAAACTCGCCCGATTACAACGGTATACGTACTTTTCCCCTAGGCCGTTCTAGTTGCGCCTGTCGAGCATCAGAACTGCGATAATTTTGACTTCATCAAGCGTTTCTTACCTCCAAACTGCCATATCTCGCGAACGGATTGACCAATCCTCAAAATTTCTGTTGCATCTGAAAGTAGAAATTCGCCCGATTACAACGGTATGCGTACTTTTCCCCTAGGCGGTTCTAGTTATTCGTGTCGAGCATCAGAACTGCGAAAATTTTGAGTTTCTCAAGCGTTTCTTACCTCCAAACTGCCATATCTCGCGAACGGATTGACCAATCCGCAAAATTTCTGTTGCATCTGAAAGTAGAAACTCGCCCGATTACAGCGGTACGCGTACCTTTCCCCTAGGCCGTTCTAGTTATTCGTTTCGTGCATCAGAACTGCGAAAATTTTGAGTTTCTCAAGCGTTTCTTACCTCCAAACTGCCATATCTCGCGAACGGATTGACCAATCCGCAAAATTTCTGTTGCATCTGAAAGTAGAAACTCGCCCGATTACAACGGTGTGCGTACTTTTCCCCTAGGCCGTTCTTGTTATTCGTTTCGAGCATCAGAACCGCGAAAATTTTGAGTTTCTCAAGCGTTTCTTACCTCCAAACTGCCATATCTCGCGAACGGATTGAACAATCCGCAAAATTTCTGTTGCATCTGAAAGTAGAAACTCGCCCGATTACAACTGTGTGCGTACTTTTCGCCTAGGCCGTTCTAGTTATTCGTTTTGAGCAACAGAACTGCGAAAATTTTGAGTTTCTCAAGCGTTGCTTACCTCCAAACTGCCATATCTCGCGAACGGATTAACCAATCCGCAAAATTTCTGTTGCATCTGAAAGTAGAAACTCGCCCGATTACCACGGTATGCGTACTTTTCCCCTAGGCCGTTCTAGTTATTCGTTTCGAGCATCAGAACTGCGAAAATTTTGAGTTTCTCAAGCGTTTCTTACTTCCAAACTGCCATATCTCGCGAACGGATTGACCAATCCGCAAAATTTCTGTTGCATCTGAAGGTAGAAACTCGCCCGATTACAACGGTATGCGTACTTTTCCCCTAGGCCGTTCGAGTTATTCGTTTCGAGCATCAGAACTGCGAAAATTTTGAGTATCTCAAGCGTTTCTTACTTCCAAACTGCCATATCTCGCGAACGGATTGACCAGTCCGCAAAATTTCTGTTGCATCTGAAGGTAGAAACTCGCCCGATTACAACGGTATGCGTACTTTTCCCCTAGGCCGTTCTAGTTATTCGTTTCGAGCATCAGAACTGCGAAAATTTTGAGTTTCTCAAGCGTTTCTTACCTACAAACTGCCACATCTCGCGAACGGATTGACCAATCCGCAAAATTTCTGATGCATCTGAAAGCAGAAACTCGCCCGATTACAACGGTATGAGTACTTTTCCCCTAGGCAGCCCTAGTAATTCGTTTCGAGCATCAGAACTGCGAAAATTTTGAGTTTCTCAAGCGTTTCTTACTTCCAAACTGCCATATTTCGCGAACGGATTGACCAATCCGCAAAATTTCTGTCGCATCTGAAAGTGGAAACTCGCCCGATTAAAACTGTATGCGTACTTTTCCCCTAGGCCGTTCTAGTTATTCGTTTCGAGCAACAGAACTGCGAAAATTTTGAGTTTCTCAAGCGTTTCTTACTTCCAAACTGCCATATCTCGCGAACGGATTGACCAATCCGCAAAATTTCTGTTGCATCTGAAAGTAGAAACTCGCCCGATTACAACACTATGCGCACTTTTCCCCTAGGCCGTTCTAGTTATTCGTTTCGAGCATCAGAACTGCGAAAATTTTGAGTTTCTCAAGCGTTTCTTACTTCCAAACTGCCATATCTCGCGAACGGATTGACCAATCCGCAAAATTTCTGTTGCATCTGAAAGTAGAAACTCGCCCGATTACAACACTATGCGTACTTTTCCCCTAGGCCGTTCTAGTTATTCGTTTCGAGCATCAGAACTGCGAAAATTTTGAGTTTCTCAAGCGTTTCTTACTTCCAAACTGCCATATCTCGCGAACGGATTGACCAATCCGCAAAATTTCTGTTGCATCTGAAGGTAGAAACTCGCCCGATTACAACGGTATGCGTACTTTTCCCCTAGGCCGTTCGAGTTATTCGTTTCGAGCATCAGAACTGCGAAAATTTTGAGTATCTCAAGCGTTTCTTACTTCCAAACTGCCATATCTCGCGAACGGATTGACCAGTCCGCAAAATTTCTGTTGCATCTGAAGGTAGAAACTCGCCCGATTACAACGGTATGCGTACTTTTCCCCTAGGCCGTTCTAGTTATTCGTTTCGAGCATCAGAACTGCGAAAATTTTGAGTTTCTCAAGCGTTTCTTACCTACAAACTGCCACATCTCGCGAACGGATTGACCAATCCGCAAAATTTCTGATGCATCTGAAAGCAGAAACTCGCCCGATTACAACGGTATGAGTACTTTTCCCCTAGGCAGCCCTAGTAATTCGTTTCGAGCATCAGAACTGCGAAAATTTTGAGTTTCTCAAGCGTTTCTTACTTCCAAACTGCCATATTTCGCGAACGGATTGACCAATCCGCAAAATTTCTGTCGCATCTGAAAGTGGAAACTCGCCCGATTAAAACTGTATGCGTACTTTTCCCCTAGGCCGTTCTAGTTATTCGTTTCGAGCAACAGAACTGCGAAAATTTTGAGTTTCTCAAGCGTTTCTTACTTCCAAACTGCCATATCTCGCGAACGGATTGACCAATCCGCAAAATTTCTGTTGCATCTGAAGTTAGAATCTCGCCCGATTACAACGGTATGCGTACTTTTCCCCTAGGCCGTTCTAGTTATTCGTTTCGTGCATCAGAACTGCGATAATTTTGAGTTTCTCAAGCGTTTCTTACTTCCAAACTGCCATATCTCGCGAACGGATTGACCAATCCGCAAAATTTCTGTTGCATCTGAAGGTAGAATCTCGCCCGATTACAACGGTATGCGTACTTTTCCCCTAGGCCGTTCTAGTTATTCGTTTCGAGCATCAGAACTGCGAAAATTTTGAGTTTCTCAAGCGTTTCTTACCTCCAAACTGCCATATCTCGCGAACGGATTGACCAATCCGCAAAATTTCTGTTGCATCTGAGAGTAGAAACCCGCCCGATTACAACTGTATGCGTACTTTTCCCCTAGTCCGTTATAGTTATTCGTTTCGAGCATCAGAACTGCGAAAATTCTTAGTTTCTCAAGCGTTTCTTACCTCCAAACTGCCATATCTCGCGAACGGATTGAACAATCCGCAAAATTTCTGTTGCATCTGAAAGTAGAAACTCGCCCGATTACAACTGTGTGCGTACTTTTCGCCTAGGCCGTTCTAGTTATTCGTTTTGAGCAACAGAACTGCGATAATTTTGACTTCATCAAGCGTTTCTTACCTCCAAACTGCCATATCTCGCGAACCGATTGACCAATCCGCAAAATTTCTGTTGCATGTGAAAGTAGAAACTCGCCCGATTACAACTGTATGCGTACTTTTCCCCTAGGCCGTTGTAGTTATTCGTTTCGTGCAACAGAACGGCGAAAATTTTGAGTTTCTCAAGCGTTGCTTACCTCCAAACTGCCATATCTCGCGAACGGATTGACCAATCCGCAAAATTTCTGTTGCATCTGAAAGTAGAAACTCGCCCGATTACAACGGTATACGTACTTTTCGCCTAGGCCGTTCTAGTTATTCGCTTCGAGCATCAGAGCTGCGAAAATTTTGAGTTTCTCAAGCGTTTCCTACCTCCAAACTGCCTTATCTCGCGAACGTATTGAACAATCCGCAAAATTTCTGTTGCATCTGAAAGTAGAAACTCGCCCGATTACAACGGTATGCGTACTTTTCCCCTAGGCCGTTCTAGTTATTCGTTTCAAGCATCACAACTGCGAAAATTTTGAGTTTCTCAAGCGTTTCTTACTTCCAAACTGCCATATCTCGCGAACAGATTGACCAATCCGCAAAATTTCTGTTGCATCTGAAGGTAGAAACTCGCCCGATTACAACGGTATGCGTACTTTTCCCCTAGGCCGTTCTAGTTATTCGTTTAGAGCATCAGAACTGTGAAAATTTTGAGTTTCTCAAGCGTTTCTTACCTCCAAACTGCCATATCTCGCGAACGGATTGACCAATCCGCAAAATTTCTGTTGCATCTGAAAGTAGAAACTCGCCCGATTACAACTGTGTGCGTACTTTTCGCCTAGGCCGTACTAGTTATTCGTTTCGAGCAACAGAACTGCGAAAATTTCGAGTTTCTCAAGCGTTTCTTACTTCCAAACTGCCATATCTCGCGAACGGATTGACCAATCCGCAAAATTTCTGTTGCATCTGAAAGTAGAAACTCGCCCGATTACAACACTATGCGCACTTTTCCCCTAGGCCGTTCTAGTTATTCGTTTCGAGCATCAGAACTGCGAAAATTTTGTGTTTCTCAAGCGTTTCTTACTTCCAAACTGCCATATCTCGCGAACGGATTGACCAATCCGCAAAATTTCTGTTGCATCTGAAAGTAGAAACTCGCCCGATTACAACACTATGCGTACTTTTCCCCTAGGCCGTTCTAGTTATTCGTTTCGAGCATCAGAACTGCGAAAATTTTGAGTTTCTCAAGCGTTTCTTACTTCCAAACTGCCATATCTCGCGAACGGATTGACCAATCCGCAAAATTTCTGTTGCATCTGAAGGTAGAAACTCGCCCGATTACAACGGTATGCGTACTTTTCCCCTAGGCCGTTCGAGTTATTCGTTTCGAGCATCAGAACTGCGAAAATTTTGAGTATCTCAAGCGTTTCTTACTTCCAAACTGCCATATCTCGCGAACGGATTGACCAGTCCGCAAAATTTCTGTTGCGTCTGAAGGTAGAAACTCGCCCGATTACAACGGTATGCGTACTTTTCCCCTAGGCCGTTCTAGTTATTCGTTTCGAGCATCAGAACTGCGAAAATTTTGAGTTTCTCAAGCGTTTCTTACCTACAAACTGCCACATCTCGCGAACGGATTGACCAATCCGCAAAATTTCTGATGCATCTGAAAGCAGAAACTCGCCCGATTACAACGGTATGAGTACTTTTCCCCTAGGCAGCCCTAGTAATTCGTTTCGAGCATCAGAACTGCGAAAATTTTGAGTTTCTCAAGCGTTTCTTACTTCCAAACTGCCATATTTCGCGAACGGATTGACCAATCCGCAAAATTTCTGTCGCATCTGAAGGTAGAATCTCGCCCGATTACAACGGTATGCGTACTTTTCCCCTAGGCCGTTCTAGTTATTCGTTTCGAGCATCAGAACTGCGAAAATTTTGAGTTTCTCAAGCGTTTCTTACTTCCAAACTGCCATATCTCGCGAACGGATTGACCAATCCGCAAAATTTCTGTTGCATCTGAAGTTAGAATCTCGCCCGATTACAACGGTATGCGTACTTTTCCCCTAGGCCGTTCTAGTTATTCGTTTCGTGCATCAGAACTGCGAAAATTTTGAGTTTCTCAAGCGTTTCTTACTTCCAAACTGCCATATCTCGCGAACGGATTGACCAATCCGCAAAATTTCTGTTGCATCTGAAGGTAGAATCTCGCCCGATTACAACGGTATGCGTACTTTTCCCCTAGGCCGTTCTAGTTATTCGTTTCGAGCATCAGAACTGCGAAAATTTTGAGTTTCTCAAGCGTTTCTTACCTCCAAACTGCCATATCTCGCGAACGGATTGACCAATCCGCAAAATTTCTGTTGCATCTGAGAGTAGAAACCCGCCCGATTACAACTGTATGCGTACTTTTCCCCTAGTCCGTTATAGTTATTCGTTTCGAGCATCAGAACTGCGAAAATTCTTAGTTTCTCAAGCGTTTCTTACCTCCAAACTGCCATATCTCGCGAACGGATTGAACAATCCGCAAAATTTCTGTTGCATCTGAAAGTAGAAACTCGCCCGATTACAACTGTGTGCGTACTTTTCGCCTAGGCCGTTCTAGTTATTCGTTTTGAGCAACAGAACTGCGATAATTTTGACTTCATCAAGCGTTTCTTACCTCCAAACTGCCATATCTCGCGAACGGATTGACCAATCCGCAAAATTTCTGTTGCATGTGAAAGTAGAAACTCGCCCGATTACAACTGTATGCGTACTTTTCCCCTAGGCCGTTGTAGTTATTCGTTTCGTGCAACAGAACGGCGAAAATTTTGAGTTTCTCAAGCGTTGCTTACCTCCAAACTGCCATATCTCGCGAACGGATTGACCAATCCGCAAAATTTCTGTTGCATCTGAAAGTAGAAACTCGCCCGATTACAACGGTATACGTACTTTTCGCCTAGGCCGTTCTAGTTATTCGCTTCGAGCATCAGAGCTGCGAAAATTTTGAGTTTCTCAAGCGTTTCCTACCTCCAAACTGCCTTATCTCGCGAACGTATTGACCAATCCGCAAAATTTCTGTTGCATCTGAAAGTAGAAACTCGCCCGATTACAACGGTATGCGTACTTTTCCCCTAGGCCGTTCTAGTTATTCGTTTCAAGCATCACAACTGCGAAAATTTTGAGTTTCTCAAGCGTTTCTTACTTCCAAACTGCCATATCTCGCGAACAGATTGACCAATCCGCAAAATTTCTGTTGCATCTGAAGGTAGAAACTCGCCCGATTACAACGGTATGCGTACTTTTCCCCTAGGCCGTTCTAGTTATTCGTTTAGAGCATCAGAACTGTGAAAATTTTGAGTTTGTCAAGCGTTTCTTACCTCCAAACTGCCATATCTCGCGAACGGATTGACCAATCCGCAAAATTTCTGTTGCATCTGAAAGTAGAAACTCGCCCGATTACAACTGTGTGCGTACTTTTCGCCTAGGCCGTACTAGTTATTCGTTTCGAGCAACAGAACTGCGAAAATTTCGAGTTTCTCAAGCGTTGCTTACCTCCAAACTGGAATATCTCGCGAACGGATTGACCAATCCGCAAAATTTCTGTTGCATCTGAAGTTAGAATCTCGCCCGATTACAACGGTATGCGTACTTTTCCCCTAGGCCGTTCTAGTTATTCGTTTCGTGCATCAGAACTGCGAAAATTTTGAGTTTCTCAAGCGTTTCTTACTTCCAAACTGCCATATCTCGCGAACGGATTGACCAATCCGCAAAATTTCTGTTGCATCTGAAGGTAGAAACTCGCCCGATTACAACGGTATGCGTACTTTTCCCCTAGGCCGTTCGAGTTATTCGTTTCGAGCATCAGAACTGCGAAAATTTTGAGTATCTCAAGCGTTTCTTACTTCCAAACTGCCATATCTCGCGAACGGATTGACCAATCCGCAAAATTTCTGTTGCATCTGAAGGTAGAAACTCGCCCGATTACAACGGTATGCGTACTTTTCCCCTAGGCCGTTCTAGTTATTCGTTTCGAGCATCAGAACTGCGAAAATTTTGAGTTTCTCAAGCGTTTCTTACCTACAAACTGCCACATCTCGCGAACGGATTGACCAATCCGCAAAATTTCTGATGCATCTGAAAGCAGAAACTCGCCCGATTACAACGGTATGAGTACTTTTCCCCTAGGCAGCCCTAGTAATTCGTTTCGAGCATCAGAACTGCGAAAATTTTGAGTTTCTCAAGCGTTTCTTACTTCCAAACTGCCATATTTCGCGAACGGATTGACCAATCCGCAAAATTTCTGTCGCATCTGAAAGTGGAAACTCGCCCGATTACAACTGTATGCGTACTTTTCCCCTAGGCCGTTCTAGTTATTCGTTTCGAGCAACAGAACTGCGAAAATTTTGAGTTTCTCAAGCGTTTCTTACTTCCAAACTGCCATATCTCGCGAACGGATTGACCAATCCGCAAAATTTCTGTTGCATCTGAAGTTAGAATCTCGCCCGATTACAACGGTATGCGTACTTTTCCCCTAGGCCGTTCTAGTTATTCGTTTCGTGCATCAGAACTGCGAAAATTTTGAGTTTCTCAAGCGTTTCTTACTTCCAAACTGCCATATCTCGCGAACGGATTGACCAATCCGCAAAATTTCTGTTGCATCTGAAGGTAGAATCTCGCCCGATTACAACGGTATGCGTACTTTTCCCCTAGGCCGTTCTAGTTATTCGTTTCGAGCATCAGAACTACGAAAATTTTGAGTTTCTCAAGCGTTTCTTACCTCCAAACTGCCATATCTCGCGAACGGATTGACCAATCCGCAAAATTTCTGTTGCATCTGAGAGTAGAAACCCGCCCGATTACAACTGTATGCGTACTTTTCCCCTAGTCCGTTATAGTTATTCGTTTCGAGCATCAGAACTGCGAAAATTCTTAGTTTCTCAAGCGTTTCTTACCTCCAAACTGCCATATCTCGCGAACGGATTGAACAATCCGCAAAATTTCTGTTGCATCTGAAAGTAGAAACTCGCCCGATTACAACTGTGTGCGTACTTTTCGCCTAGGCCGTTCTAGTTGTTCGTTTTGAGCAACAGAACTGCGATAATTTTGACTTCATCAAGCGTTTCTTACCTCCAAACTGCCATATCTCGCGAACGGATTGACCAATCCGCAAAATTTCTGTTGCATGTGAAAGTAGAAACTCGCCCGATTACAACTGTATGCGTACTTTTCCCCTAGGCCGTTGTAGTTATTCGTTTCGTGCAACAGAACGGCGAAAATTTTGAGTTTCTCAAGCGTTGCTTACCTCCAAACTGCCATATCTCGCGAACGGATTGACCAATCCGCAAAATTTCTGTTGCATCTGAAAGTAGAAACTCGCCCGATTACAACGGTATACGTACTTTTCGCCTAGGCCGTTCTAGTTATTCGCTTCGAGCATCAGAGCTGCGAAAATTTTGAGTTTCTCAAGCGTTTCCTACCTCCAAACTGCCTTATCTCGCGAACGTATTGACCAATCCGCAAAATTTCTGTTGCATCTGAAAGTAGAAACTCGCCCGATTACAACGGTATGCGTACTTTTCCCCTAGGCCGTTCTAGTTATTCGTTTCAAGCATCACAACTGCGAAAATTTTGAGTTTCTCAAGCGTTTCTTACTTCCAAACTGCCATATCTCGCGAACAGATTGACCAATCCGCAAAATTTCTGTTGCATCTGAAGGTAGAAACTCGCCCGATTACAACGGTATGCGTACTTTTCCCCTAGGCCGTTCTAGTTATTCGTTTAGAGCATCAGAACTGTGAAAATTTTGAGTTTCTCAAGCGTTTCTTACCTCCAAACTGCCATATCTCGCGAACGGATTGACCAATCCGCAAAATTTCTGTTGCATCTGAAAGTAGAAACTCGCCCGATTACAACTGTGTGCGTACTTTTCGCCTAGGCCGTACTAGTTATTCGTTTCGAGCAACAGAACTGCGAAAATTTCGAGTTTCTCAAGCGTTGCTTACCTCCAAACTGCCATATCTCGCGAACGGATTAACCAATCCGCAAAATTTCTGTTGCATCTGAAAGTAGAAACTCGCCCGATTACCACGGTATGCGTACTTTTCCCCTAGGCCGTTCTAGTTATTCGTTTCGAGCATCAGAACTGCGAAAATTTTGAGTTTCTCAAGCGTTTCTTACTTCCAAACTGCCATATCTCGCGAACGGATTGACCAATCCGCAAAATTTCTGTTGCATCTGAAGGTAGAAACTCGCCCGATTACAACGGTATGCGTACTTTTCCCCTAGGCCATTCGAGTTATTCGTTTCGAGCATCAGAACTGCGAAAATTTTGAGTATCTCAAGCGTTTCTTACTTCCAAACTGCCATATCTCGCGAACGGATTGACCAATCCGCAAAATTTCTGTTGCATCTGAAGGTAGAAACTCGCCCGATTACAACGGTATGCGTACTTTTCCCCTAGGCCGTTCTAGTTATTCGTTTCGAGCATCAGAACTGCGAAAATTTTGAGTTTCTCAAGCGTTTCTTACCTACAAACTGCCACATCTCGCGAACGGATTGACCAATCCGCAAAATTTCTGATGCATCTGAAAGCAGAAACTCGCCCGATTACAACGGTATGAGTACTTTTCCCCTAGGCAGCCCTAGTAATTCGTTTCGAGCATCAGAACTGCGAAAATTTTGAGTTTCTCAAGCGTTTCTTACTTCCAAACTGCCATATTTCGCGAACGGATTGACCAATCCGCAAAATTTCTGTCGCATCTGAAAGTGGAAACTCGCCCGATTACAACTGTATGCGTACTTTTCCCCTAGGCCGTTCTAGTTATTCGTTTCGAGCAACAGAACTGCGAAAATTTTGAGTTTCTCAAGCGTTTCTTACTTCCAAACTGCCATATCTCGCGAACGGATTGACCAATCCGCAAAATTTCTGTTGCATCTGAAGTTAGAATCTCGCCCGATTACAACGGTATGCGTACTTTTCCCCTAGGCCGTTCTAGTTATTCGTTTCGTGCATCAGAACTGCGAAAATTTTGAGTTTCTCAAGCGTTTCTTACTTCCAAACTGCCATATCTCGCGAACGGATTGACCAATCCGCAAAATTTCTGTTGCATCTGAAGGTAGAATCTCGCCCGATTACAACGGTATGCGTACTTTTCCCCTAGGCCGTTCTAGTTATTCGTTTCGAGCATCAGAACTACGAAAATTTTGAGTTTCTCAAGCGTTTCTTACCTCCAAACTGCCATATCTCGCGAACGGATTGACCAATCCGCAAAATTTCTGTTGCATCTGAGAGTAGAAACCCGCCCGATTACAACTGTATGCGTACTTTTCCCCTAGTCCGTTATAGTTATTCGTTTCGAGCATCAGAACTGCGAAAATTCTTAGTTTCTCAAGCGTTTCTTACCTCCAAACTGCCATATCTCGCGAACGGATTGAACAATCCGCAAAATTTCTGTTGCATCTGAAAGTAGAAACTCGCCCGATTACAACTGTGTGCGTACTTTTCGCCTAGGCCGTTCTAGTTATTCGTTTTGAGCAACAGAACTGCGATAATTTTGACTTCATCAAGCGTTTCTTACCTCCAAACTGCCATATCTCGCGAACGGATTGACCAATCCGCAAAATTTCTGTTGCATGTGAAAGTAGAAACTCGCCCGATTACAACTGTATGCGTACTTTTCCCCTAGGCCGTTGTAGTTATTCGTTTTGTGCAACAGAACGGCGAAAATTTTGAGTTTCTCAAGCGTTGCTTACCTCCAAACTGCCATATCTCGCGAACGGATTGACCAATCCGCAAAATTTCTGTTGCATCTGAAAGTAGAAACTCGCCCGATTACAACGGTATACGTACTTTTCGCCTAGGCCGTTCTAGTTATTCGCTTCGAGCATCAGAGCTGCGAAAATTTTGAGTTTCTCAAGCGTTTCCTACCTCCAAACTGCCTTATCTCGCGAACGTATTGACCAATCCGCAAAATTTCTGTTGCATCTGAAAGTAGAAACTCGCCCGATTACAACGGTATGCGTACTTTTCCCCTAGGCCGTTCTAGTTATTCGTTTCAAGCATCACAACTGCGAAAATTTTGAGTTTCTCAAGCGTTTCTTACTTCCAAACTGCCATATCTCGCGAACAGATTGACCAATCCGCAAAATTTCTGTTGCATCTGAAGGTAGAAACTCGCCCGATTACAACGGTATGCGTACTTTTCCCCTAGGCCGTTCTAGTTATTCGTTTAGAGCATCAGAACTGTGAAAATTTTGAGTTTCTCAAGCGTTTCTTACCTCCAAACTGCCATATCTCGCGAACGGATTGACCAATCCGCAAAATTTTTGTTGCATCTGAAAGTAGAAACTCGCCCGATTACAACTGTGTGCGTACTTTTCGCCTAGGCCGTACTAGTTATTCGTTTCGAGCAACAGAACTGCGAAAATTTCGAGTTTCTCAAGCGTTGCTTACCTCCAAACTGCCATATCTCGCGAACGGATTAACCAATCCGCAAAATTTCTGTTGCATCTGAAAGTAGAAACTCGCCCGATTACCACGGTATGCGTACTTTTCCCCTAGGCCGTTCTAGTTATTCGTTTCGAGCATCAGAACTGCGAAAATTTTGAGTTTCTCAAGCGTTTCTTACTTCCAAACTGCCATATCTCGCGAACGGATTGACCAATCCGCAAAACTTCTGTTGCATCTGAAGGTAGAAACTCGCCCGATTACAACGGTATGCGTACTTTTCCCCTAGGCCGTTCGAGTTATTCGTTTCGAGCATCAGAACTGCGAAAATTTTGAGTATCTCAAGCGTTTCTTACTTCCAAACTGCCATATCTCGCGAACGGATTGACCAATCCGCAAAATTTCTGTTGCATCTGAAGGTAGAAACTCGCCCGATTACAACGGTATGCGTACTTTTCCCCTAGGCCGTTCTAGTTATTCGTTTCGAGCATCAGAACTGCGAAAATTTTGAGTTTCTCAAGCGTTTCTTACCTACAAACTGCCACATCTCGCGAACGGATTGACCAATCCGCAAAATTTCTGATGCATCTGAAAGCAGAAACTCGCCCGATTACAACGGTATGCGTACTTTTCCCCTAGGCAGCCCTAGTAATTCGTTTCGAGCATCAGAACTGCGAAAATTTTGAGTTTCTCAAGCGTTTCTTACTTCCAAACTGCCATATCTCGCGAACGGATTGACCAATCCGCAAAATTTCTGTTGCATCTGAAAGTGGAAACTCGCCCGATTAAAACTGTATGCGTACTTTTCCCCTAGGCCGTTCTAGTTATTCGTTTCGTGCAACAGAACGGCGAAAATTTTGAGTTTCTCAAGCGTTGCTTACCTCCAAACTGCCATATCTCGCGAACGGATTGACCAATCCGCAAAATTTCTGTTGCATCTGAAAGTAGAAACTCGCCCGATTACAACGGTATACGTACTTTTCGCCTAGGCCGTTCTAGTTATTCGCTTCGAGCATCAGAGCTGCGAAAATTTTGAGTTTCTCAAGCGTTTCCTACCTCCAAACTGCCTTATCTCGCGAACGTATTGACCAATCCGCAAAATTTCTGTTGCATCTGAAAGTAGAAACTCGCCCGATTACAACGGTATGCGTACTTTTCCCCTAGGCCGTTCTAGTTATTCGTTTCAAGCATCACAACTGCGAAAATTTTGAGTTTCTCAAGCGTTTCTTACTTCCAAACTGCCATATCTCGCGAACAGATTGACCAATCCGCAAAATTTCTGTTGCATCTGAAGGTAGAAACTCGCCCGATTACAACGGTATGCGTACTTTTCCCCTAGGCCGTTCTAGTTATTCGTTTAGAGCATCAGAACTGTGAAAATTTTGAGTTTCTCAAGCGTTTCTTACCTCCAAACTGCCATATCTCGCGAACGGATTGACCAATCCGCAAAATTTCTGTTGCATCTGAAAGTAGAAACTCGCCCGATTACAACTGTGTGCGTACTTTTCGCCTAGGCCGTACTAGTTATTCGTTTCGAGCAACAGAACTGCGAAAATTTCGAGTTTCTCAAGCGTTGCTTACCTCCAAACTGCCATATCTCGCGAACGGATTAACCAATCCGCAAAATTTCTGTTGCATCTGAAAGTAGAAACTCGCCCGATTACCACGGTATGCGTACTTTTCCCCTAGGCCGTTCTAGTTATTCGTTTCGAGCATCAGAACTGCGAAAATTTTGAGTTTCTCAAGCGTTTCTTACTTCCAAACTGCCATATCTCGCGAACGGATTGACCAATCCGCAAAATTTCTGTTGCATCTGAAGGTAGAAACTCGCCCGATTACAACGGTATGCGTACTTTTCCCCTAGGCCATTCGAGTTATTCGTTTCGAGCATCAGAACTGCGAAAATTTTGAGTATCTCAAGCGTTTCTTACTTCCAAACTGCCATATCTCGCGAACGGATTGACCAATCCGCAAAATTTCTGTTGCATCTGAAGGTAGAAACTCGCCCGATTACAACGGTATGCGTACTTTTCCCCTAGGCCGTTCTAGTTATTCGTTTCGAGCATCAGAACTGCGAAAATTTTGAGTTTCTCAAGCGTTTCTTACCTACAAACTGCCACATCTCGCGAACGGATTGACCAATCCGCAAAATTTCTGATGCATCTGAAAGCAGAAACTCGCCCGATTACAACGGTATGAGTACTTTTCCCCTAGGCAGCCCTAGTAATTCGTTTCGAGCATCAGAACTGCGAAAATTTTGAGTTTCTCAAGCGTTTCTTACTTCCAAACTGCCATATTTCGCGAACGGATTGACCAATCCGCAAAATTTCTGTCGCATCTGAAAGTGGAAACTCGCCCGATTACAACTGTATGCGTACTTTTCCCCTAGGCCGTTCTAGTTATTCGTTTCGAGCAACAGAACTGCGAAAATTTTGAGTTTCTCAAGCGTTTCTTACTTCCAAACTGCCATATATCGCGAACGGATTGACCAATCCGCAAAATTTCTGTTGCATCTGAAGTTAGAATCTCGCCCGATTACAACGGTATGCGTACTTTTCCCCTAGGCCGTTCTAGTTATTCGTTTCGTGCATCAGAACTGCGAAAATTTTGAGTTTCTCAAGCGTTTCTTACTTCCAAACTGCCATATCTCGCGAACGGATTGACCAATCCGCAAAATTTCTGTTGCATCTGAAGGTAGAATCTCGCCCGATTACAACGGTATGCGTACTTTTCCCCTAGGCCGTTCTAGTTATTCGTTTCGAGCATCAGAACTACGAAAATTTTGAGTTTCTCAAGCGTTTCTTACCTCCAAACTGCCATATCTCGCGAACGGATTGACCAATCCGCAAAATTTCTGTTGCATCTGAGAGTAGAAACCCGCCCGATTACAACTGTATGCGTACTTTTCCCCTAGTCCGTTATAGTTATTCGTTTCGAGCATCAGAACTGCGAAAATTCTTAGTTTCTCAAGCGTTTCTTACCTCCAAACTGCCATATCTCGCGAACGGATTGAACAATCCGCAAAATTTCTGTTGCATCTGAAAGTAGAAACTCGCCCGATTACAACTGTGTGCGTACTTTTCGCCTAGGCCGTTCTAGTTATTCGTTTTGAGCAACAGAACTGCGATAATTTTGACTTCATCAAGCGTTTCTTACCTCCAAACTGCCATATCTCGCGAACGGATTGACCAATCCGCAAAATTTCTGTTGCATGTGAAAGTAGAAACTCGCCCGATTACAACTGTATGCGTACTTTTCCCCTAGGCCGTTGTAGTTATTCGTTTTGTGCAACAGAACGGCGAAAATTTTGAGTTTCTCAAGCGTTGCTTACCTCCAAACTGCCATATCTCGCGAACGGATTGACCAATCCGCAAAATTTCTGTTGCATCTGAAAGTAGAAACTCGCCCGATTACAACGGTATACGTACTTTTCGCCTAGGCCGTTCTAGTTATTCGCTTCGAGCATCAGAGCTGCGAAAATTTTGAGTTTCTCAAGCGTTTCCTACCTCCAAACTGCCTTATCTCGCGAACGTATTGACCAATCCGCAAAATTTCTGTTGCATCTGAAAGTAGAAACTCGCCCGATTACAACGGTATGCGTACTTTTCCCCTAGGCCGTTCTAGTTATTCGTTTCAAGCATCACAACTGCGAAAATTTTGAGTTTCTCAAGCGTTTCTTACTTCCAAACTGCCATATCTCGCGAACAGATTGACCAATCCGCAAAATTTCTGTTGCATCTGAAGGTAGAAACTCGCCCGATTACAACGGTATGCGTACTTTTCCCCTAGGCCGTTCTAGTTATTCGTTTAGAGCATCAGAACTGTGAAAATTTTGAGTTTCTCAAGCGTTTCTTACCTCCAAACTGCCATATCTCGCGAACGGATTGACCAATCCGCAAAATTTTTGTTGCATCTGAAAGTAGAAACTCGCCCGATTACAACTGTGTGCGTACTTTTCGCCTAGGCCGTACTAGTTATTCGTTTCGAGCATCAGAACTGCGAAAATTTTGAGTTTCTCAAGCGTTTCTTACTTCCAAACTGCCATATCTCGCGAACGGATTGACCAATCCGCAAAATTTCTGTTGCATCTGAAAGTAGAAACTCTCCCGATTACAACGGTATACGTACTTTTCCCCTAGGCCGTTCTAGTTGTGCCTGTCGAGCATCAGAACTGCGATAATTTTGAGTTCATCAAGCGTTTCTTACCTCCAAACTGCCATATCTCGCGAACGGATTTACCCTTCCGCAAAATTTCTGTTGCATGTGAAAGTAGAAACTCGCGCGATTACAACTGTATGCGTACTTTTCCCCTAGGCCGTTCTAGTTATTCGTTTCGAGCAACAGAACTGCGAAAATTTTGAGTTTCTCAAGCGTTGCTTACCTCCAAACTGCCATATCTCGCGAACGGATTGACCAATCCGCAAAATTTCTGTTGCATCTGAAGGTAGAAACTCGCCCGATTACAACGGTATGCGTACTTTTCCCCTAGGCCGTTCTAGTTATGCTTGTCGAGCATCAGAACTGTGAAAATTTTGAGTTTCTCAAGCGTTTCTTACTTCCAAACTGCCATATCTCGCGAACGGATTGACCAATCCGCAAAATTTCTGTTGCATCTGAAGGTAGAAACTCGCCCGATTACAACGGTATGCGTACTTTTCCCCTAGGCCGTTCGAGTTATTCGTTTCGAGCATCAGAACTGCGAAAATTTTGAGTATCTCAAGCGTTTCTTACTTCCAAACTGCCATATCTCGCGAACGGATTGACCAATCCTCAAAATTTCTGTTGCATCTGAAGGTAGAAACTCGCCCGATTACAACGGTATGCGTACTTTTCCCCTAGGCCGTTCTAGTTATTCGTTTCGAGCATCAGAACTGCGAAAATTTTGAGTTTCTCAAGCGTTTCTTACCTACAAACTGCCACATCTCGCGAACGGATTGACCAATCCGCAAAATTTCTGATGCATCTGAAAGCAGAAACTCGCCCGATTACAACGGTATGCGTACTTTTCCCCTAGGCAGCCCTAGTAATTCGTTTCGAGCATCAGAACTGCGAAAATTTTGAGTTTCTCAAGCGTTTCTTACTTCCAAACTGCCATATCTCGCGAACGGATTGACCAATCCGCAAAATTTCTGTTGCATCTGATAGTGGAAACTCGCCCGATTAAAACTGTATGCGTACTTTTCCCCTAGGCCGTTCTAGTTATTCGTTTCGAGCAACAGAACTGCGAAAATTTTGAGTTTCTCAAGCGTTTCTTACTTCCAAGCTGCCATATCTCGCGAACGGATTGACCAATCCGCAAAATTTCTGCTGCATCTGAAGGTAGAATCTCGCCCGATTACAACGGTATGCGTACTTTTCCCCTAGGCCGTTCTAGTTATTCGTTTCGAGCATCAGAACTGCGAAAATTTTGAGTTTCTCAAGCGTTTCTTACCTCCAAACTGCCATATCTCGCGAACGGATTGACCAATCCGCAAAATTTCTGTTGCATCTGAGGGTGGAAACCCGCCCGATTACAACTGTATGCGTACTTTTCCCCTAGTCCGTTATAGTTATTCGTTTCGAGCATCAGAACTGCGAAAATTCTTAGTTTCTCAAGCGTTTCTTACCTCCAAACTGCCATATCTCGCGAACGAATTGACCAATCCGCAAAATTTCTGTTGCATCTGAAAGTAGAAACTCGCCCGATTACAACGGTGTACGTACTTTTCCCCTAGGCCGTTCTAGTTGTGCCTGTCGAGCATCAGAACTGCGATAATTTTGAGTTCATCAAGCGTTTCTTACCTCCAAACTGCCATATCTCGCGAACGGATTGACCAATCCGCAAAATTTCTGTTGCATCTGAAGGTAGAAACTCGCCCGATTACAACGGTATGCGTACTTTTACCCTAGGCCGTTCTAGTTATTCGTTTCGAGCATCAGAACTGCGAAAATTTTGAGTTTCTCAAGCGTTTCTTACTTCCAAACTGCCATATCTCGCGAACGGATTGACCAATCCGCAAAATTTCTGTTGCATCTGATAGTGGAAACTCGCCCGATTAAAACTGTATGCGTACTTTTCCCCTAGGCCGTTCTAGTTATGCTTGTCGAGCATCAGAACTGCGAAAATTTTGAGTTTCTCAAGCGTTTCATACTTCCAAACTGCCATATCTCGCCAACGGATTGACCAATCCGCAAAATTTCTGTTGCATCTGAAGGTAGAATCTCGCCCGATTACAACGGTATGCGTACTTTTCCCCTAGGCCGTTCTAGTTATTCGTTTCGAGCATCAGAACTGCGAAAATTTTGAGTTTCTCAAGCGTTTCTTACCTCCAAACTGCCACATCTCGCGAACGGATTGACCAATCCGCAAAATTTCTGTTGCATCTGAAGGTAGAAACTCGCCCGATTACAACGGTATGCGTACTTTTCCCCTAGGCCGTTCTAGTTATTCGTTTCGAGCATCAGAACTGCGAAAATTTTGAGTTTCTCAAGCGTTTCTTTCTTCCAAACTGCCATATCTCGCGAACGGATTGACCAATCCGCAAAATTTCTGTTGCATCTGAAGGTAGAAACTCGCCCGATTACAACGGTATGCGTACTTTTCCCCTAGGCCGTTCGAGTTATTCGTTTCGAGCATCAGAACTGCGAAAATTTTGAGTTTCTCAAGCGTTTCTTACTTCCAAACTGCCATATCTCGCGAACGGATTGACCAATCCGCAAAATTTCTGTTGCATCTGAAAGTGGAAACTCGCCCGATTACAACTGTATGCGTACTTTACCCCTAGGCCGTTCTAGTTATTCGTTTCGAGCATCAGAACTGCGAAAATTTTGAGTTTCTCAAGCGTTTCTTACCTACAAACTGCCACATCTCGCGAACGGATTGACCAATCCGCAAAATTTCTGATGCATCTGAAAGCAGAAACTCGCCCGATTACAACGGTATGCGTACTTTTCCCCTAGGCAGCCCTAGTAATTCGTTTCGAGCATCAGAACTGCGAAAATTTTGAGTTTCTCAAGCGTTTCTTACTTCCAAACTGCCATATCTCGCGAACGGATTGACCAATCCGCAAAATTTCTGTTGCATCTGATAGTGGAAACTCGCCCGATTAAAACTGTATGCGTACTTTTCCCCTAGGCCGTTCTAGTTATTCGTTTCGAGCAACAGAACTGCGAAAATTTTGAGTTTCTCAAGCGTTTCTTACTTCCAAGCTGCCATATCTCGCGAACGGATTGACCAATCCGCAAAATTTCTGCTGCATCTGAAGGTAGAATCTCGCCCGATTACAACGGTATGCGTACTTTTCCCCTAGGCCGTTCTAGTTATTCGTTTCGAGCATCAGAACTGCGAAAATTTTGAGTTTCTCAAGCGTTTCTTACCTCCAAACTGCCATATCTCGCGAACGGATTGACCAATCCGCAAAATTTCTGTTGCATCTGAGGGTGGAAACCCGCCCGATTACAACTGTATGCGTACTTTTCCCCTAGTCCGTTATAGTTATTCGTTTCGAGCATCAGAACTGCGAAAATTCTTAGTTTCTCAAGCGTTTCTTACCTCCAAACTGCCATATCTCGCGAACGAATTGACCAATCCGCAAAATTTCTGTTGCATCTGAAAGTAGAAACTCGCCCGATTACAACGGTGTACGTACTTTTCCCCTAGGCCGTTCTAGTTGTGCCTGTCGAGCATCAGAACTGCGATAATTTTGAGTTCATCAAGCGTTTCTTACCTCCAAACTGCCATATCTCGCGAACGGATTGACCAATCCGCAAAATTTCTGTTGCATCTGAAGGTAGAAACTCGCCCGATTACAACGGTATGCGTACTTTTACCCTAGGCCGTTCTAGTTATTCGTTTCGAGCATCAGAACTGCGAAAATTTTGAGTTTCTCAAGCGTTTCTTACTTCCAAACTGCCATATCTCGCGAACGGATTGACCAATCCGCAAAATTTCTGTTGCATCTGATAGTGGAAACTCGCCCGATTAAAACTGTATGCGTACTTTTCCCCTAGGCCGTTCTAGTTATGCTTGTCGAGCATCAGAACTGCGAAAATTTTGAGTTTCTCAAGCGTTTCATACTTCCAAACTGCCATATCTCGCCAACGGATTGACCAATCCGCAAAATTTCTGTTGCATCTGAAGGTAGAATCTCGCCCGATTACAACGGTATGCGTACTTTTCCCCTAGGCCGTTCTAGTTATTCGTTTCGAGCATCAGAACTGCGAAAATTTTGAGTTTCTCAAGCGTTTCTTACCTCCAAACTGCCACATCTCGCGAACGGATTGACCAATCCGCAAAATTTCTGTTGCATCTGAAGGTAGAAACTCGCCCGATTACAACGGTATGCGTACTTTTCCCCTAGGCCGTTCTAGTTATTCGTTTCGAGCATCAGAACTGCGAAAATTTTGAGTTTCTCAAGCGTTTCTTTCTTCCAAACTGCCATATCTCGCGAACGGATTGACCAATCCGCAAAATTTCTGTTGCATCTGAAGGTAGAAACTCGCCCGATTACAACGGTATGCGTACTTTTCCCCTAGGCCGTTCGAGTTATTCGTTTCGAGCATCAGAACTGCGAAAATTTTGAGTATCTCAAGCGTTTCTTACTTCCAAACTGCCATATCTCGCGAACGGATTGACCAATCCTCAAAATTTCTGTTGCATCTGAAGGTAGAAACTCGCCCGATTACAACGGTATGCGTACTTTTCCCCTAGGCCGTTCTAGTTATTCGTTTCGAGCATCAGAACTGCGAAAATTTTGAGTTTCTCAAGCGTTTCTTACCTACAAACTGCCACATCTCGCGAACGGATTGACCAATCCGCAAAATGTCTGATGCATCTGAAAGCAGAAACTCGCCCGATTACAACGGTATGCGTACTTTTCCCCTAGGCAGCCCTAGTAATTCGTTTCGAGCATCAGAACTGCGAAAATTTTGAGTTTCTCAAGCGTTTCTTACTTCCAAACTGCCATATCTCGCGAACGGATTGACCAATCCGCAAAATTTCTGTTGCATCTGATAGTGGAAACTCGCCCGATTAAAACTGTATGCGTACTTTTCCCCTAGGCCGTTCTAGTTATTCGTTTCGAGCAACAGAACTGCGAAAATTTTGAGTTTCTCAAGCGTTTCTTACTTCCAAGCTGCCATATCTCGCGAACGGATTGACCAATCCGCAAAATTTCTGCTGCATCTGAAGGTAGAATCTCGCCCGATTACAACGGTATGCGTACTTTTCCCCTAGGCCGTTCTAGTTATTCGTTTCGAGCATCAGAACTGCGAAAATTTTGAGTTTCTCAAGCGTTTCTTACCTTCAAACTGCCATATCTCGCGAACGGATTGACCAATCCGCAAAATTTCTGTTGCATCTGAGGGTGGAAACCCGCCCGATTACAACTGTATGCGTACTTTTCCCCTAGTCCGTTATAGTTATTCGTTTCGAGCATCAGAACTGCGAAAATTCTTAGTTTCTCAAGCGTTTCTTACCTCCAAACTGCCATATCTCGCGAACGAATTGACCAATCCGCAAAATTTCTGTTGCATCTGAAAGTAGAAACTCGCCCGATTACAACGGTGTACGTACTTTTCCCCTAGGCCGTTCTAGTTGTGCCTGTCGAGCATCAGAACTGCGATAATTTTGAGTTCATCAAGCGTTTCTTACCTCCAAACTGCCATATCTCGCGAACGGATTGACCAATCCGCAAAATTTCTGTTGCATCTGAAGGTAGAAACTCGCCCAATTACAACGGTAGGCGTACTTTTCCCCTAGGCCGTTCTAGTTATTCGTTTCGTGCATCAGATCTGCGAAAATTTTGAGTTTCTCAAGCGTTTCTTACTTCCAAACTGCCATATCTCGCGAACGGATTGACCAATCCGCAAAATTTCTGTTGCATCTGAAAGTAGAAACTCGCCCGATTACAACGGTATGCGTACTTTTCCCCTAGGCCGTTCTAGTTATTCGTTTCAAGCATCACAACTGCGAAAATTTTGAGTTTCTCAAGCGTTTCTTACTTCCAAACTGCCATATCTCGCGAACGGATTGACCAATCCGCAAAATTTCTGTTGCATCTGAAGGTAGAATCTCGACCGATTACAACGGTATGCGTACTTTTCCCCTAGGCCGTTCTAGTTATTCGTTTCGAGCATCAGAACTGCGAAAATTTTGAGTATCTCAAGCGTTTCTTACCTACAAACTGCCACATCTGGCGAACGGATTGACCAATCCGCAAAATTTCTGATGCATCTGAAAGCAGAAACTCGCCCGATTACAACGGTATGCGTACTTTTCCCCTAGGCAGCCCTAGTAATTCGTTTCGAGCATCAGAACTGCGAAAATTTTGAGTTTCTCAAGCGTTTCTTACTTCCAAACTGCCATATCTCGCGAACGGATTGACCAATCCGCAAAATTTCTGTTGCATCTGATAGTGGAAACTCGCCCGATTAAAACTGTATGCGTACTTTTCCCCTAGGCCGTTCTAGTTATTCGTTTCGAGCAACAGAACTGCGAAAATTTTGAGCTCCTCAAGCGTTTCTTACTTCCAAACTGCCATATGTCGCGAACGGATTGACCAATCCGCAAAATTTCTGTTGCATCTGAAGGTAGAATCTCGCCCGATTACAACGGTATGCGTACTTTTCCCCTAGGCCGTTCTAGTTATTCGTTTCGAGCATCAGAACTGCGAAAATTTTGAGTTTCTCAAGCGTTTCTTACCTCCAAACTGCCATATCTCGCGAACGGATTGACCAATCCGCAAAATTTCCGTTGCATCTGAAAGTGGAAACTCGCCCGATTAAAACTGTATGCGTACTTTTCCCCTAGGCCGTTCTAGTTATTCGTTTCGAGCAACAGAACTGCAAAAATTTTGAGTTTCTCAAGCGTTTCTTACTTCCAAACTGCCATATCTCGCGAACGGATTGACCAATCCGCAAAATTTCTGTTGCATCTGAAGGTAGAATCTCGCCCGATTACAACGGTATGCGTACTTTTCCCCTAGGCCGTTCTAGTTATTCGTTTCGAGCAACAGAACTGCGAAAATTTTGAGTTTCTCAAGCGTTTCTTACCTCCAAACAGCCATATCTCGCGAACGGATTGACCAATCCGCAAAATTTCTGTTGCATCTGAGAGTAGAAACCCGCCCGATTACAACTGTATGCGTACTTTTCCCCTAGGCCGTTCTAGTTATTCGTTTCGAGCATCAGAACTGCGAAAATTTTGAGTTTCTCAAGCGTTTCTTACCTACAAACTGCCACATCTCGCGAACGGATTGACCAATCCCGAAAATTTCTGATGCATCTGAAAGCAGAAACTCGCCCGATTACAACGGTATGCGTACTTTTCCCCTAGGCAGCCCTAGTAATTCGTTTCGAGCATCAGAACTGCGAAAATTTTGAGTTTCTCAAGCGTTTCTTACTTCCAAACTGCCATATCTCGCGAACGGATTGACCAATCCGCAAAATTTCTGTTGCATCTGAAAGTAGAAACCCGCCCGATTACAACTGTATGCGTACTTTTCCCCTAGGCCGTTCTAGTTATTCGTTTCGAGCATCAGAACTGCGAAAATTTTGAGTTTCTCAAGCGTTTCTTACCTACAAACTGCCACATCTCGCGAACGGATTGACCAATCCCGAAAATTTCTGATGCATCTGAAAGCAGAAACTCGCCCGATTACAACGGTATGCGTACTTTTCGCCTAGGCCGTTCTAGTTGTGCCTGTCGAGCATCAGAACTGCGATAATTTTGAGTTTCTCAAGCGTTTCTTACCTCCAAACTGCCATATCTCGCGAACGGATTGACCAATCCGCAAAATTTCTGTTGCATCTGAAGGTAGAAACTCGCCCGATTACAACGGTAGGCGTACTTTTCCCCTAGGCCGTTCTAGTTATTCGTTTCGTGCATCAGAACTGCGAAAATTTTGAGTTTCTCAAGCGTTTCTTACTTCCAAACTGCCATATCTCGCGAACGGATTGACCAATCCGCAAAATTTCTGTTGCATCTGAAAGTAGAAACTCGCCCGATTACAACGGTATGCGTACTTTTCCCCTAGGCCGTTCTAGTTATTCGTTTCAAGCATCACAACTGCGAAAATTTTGAGTTTCTCAAGCGTTTCTTACTTCCAAACTGCCATATCTCGCGAACGGATTGACCAATCCGCAAAATTTCTGTTGCATCTGAAGGTAGAATCTCGCCCGATTACAACGGTATGCGTACTTTTCCCCTAGGCCGTTCTAGTTATTCGTTTCGAGCATCAGAACTGCGAAAATTTTGAGTATCTCAAGCGTTTCTTACCTACAAACTGCCACATCTGGCGAACGGATTGACCAATCCGCAAAATTTCTGATGCATCTGAAAGCAGAAACTCGCCCGATTACAACGGTATGCGTACTTTTCCCCTAGGCAGCCCTAGTAATTCGTTTCGAGCATCAGAACTGCGAAAATTTTGAGTTTCTCAAGCGTTTCTTACTTCCAAACTGCCATATCTCGCGAACGGATTGACCAATCCGCAAAATTTCTGTTGCATCTGATAGTGGAAACTCGCCCGATTAAAACTGTATGCGTACTTTTCCCCTAGGCCGTTCTAGTTATTCGTTTCGAGCAACAGAACTGCGAAAATTTTGAGCTTCTCAAGCGTTTCTTACTTCCAAACTGCCATATGTCGCGAACGGATTGACCAATCCGCAAAATTTCTGTTGCATCTGAAGGTAGAATCTCGCCCGATTACAACGGTATGCGTACTTTTCCCCTAGGCCGTTCTAGTTATTCGTTTCGAGCATCAGAACTGCGAAAATTTTGAGTTTCTCAAGCGTTTCTTACCTCCAAACTGCCATATCTCGCGAACGGATTGACCAATCCGCAAAATTTCCGTTGCATCTGAAAGTGGAAACTCGCCCGATTAAAACTGTATGCGTACTTTTCCCCTAGGCCGTTCTAGTTATTCGTTTCGAGCAACAGAACTGCAAAAATTTTGAGTTTCTCAAGCGTTTCTTACTTCCAAACTGCCATATCTCGCGAACGGATTGACCAATCCGCAAAATTTCTGTTGCATCTGAAGGTAGAATCTCGCCCGATTACAACGGTATGCGTACTTTTCCCCTAGGCCGTTCTAGTTATTCGTTTCGAGCAACAGAACTGCGAAAATTTTGAGTTTCTCAAGCGTTTCTTACCTCCAAACAGCCATATCTCGCGAACGGATTGACCAATCCGCAAAATTTCTGTTGCATCTGAGAGTAGAAACCCGCCCGATTACAACTGTATGCGTACTTTTCCCCTAGGCCGTTCTAGTTATTCGTTTCGAGCATCAGAACTGCGAAAATTTTGAGTTTCTCAAGCGTTTCTTACCTACAAACTGCCACATCTCGCGAACGGATTGACCAATCCCGAAAATTTCTGATGCATCTGAAAGCAGAAACTCGCCCGATTACAACGGTATGCGTACTTTTCCCCTAGGCAGCCCTAGTAATTCGTTTCGAGCATCAGAACTGCGAAAATTTTGAGTTTCTCAAGCGTTTCTTACTTCCAAACTGCCATATCTCGCGAACGGATTGACCAATCCGCAAAATTTCTGTTGCATCTGAAAGTAGAAACCCGCCCGATTACAACTGTATGCGTACTTTTCCCCTAGGCCGTTCTAGTTATTCGTTTCGAGCATCAGAACTGCGAAAATTTTGAGTTTCTCAAGCGTTTCTTACCTACAAACTGCCACATCTCGCGAACGGATTGACCAATCCCGAAAATTTCTGATGCATCTGAAAGCAGAAACTCGCCCGATTACAACGGTATGCGTACTTTTCGCCTAGGCCGTTCTAGTTGTGCCTGTCGAGCATCAGAACTGCGATAATTTTGAGTTTCTCAAGCGTTTCTTACCTCCAAACTGCCATATCTCGCGAACGGATTGACCAATCCGCAAAATTTCTGTTGCATCTGAAGGTAGAAACTCGCCCGATTACAACGGTATGCGTACTTTTCCCCTAGGCCGTTCTAGTTATTCGTTTCGAGCATCAGAACTGCGAAAATTTTGAGTATCTCAAGCGTTTCTTATCTCCAAACTGCCATATCTCGCGAACGGATTGACCAATCCGCAAAATTTCTGTTGCATCTGAAAGTAGAAACTCGCCCGATTACAACGGTATGCGTACTTTTCCCCTAGGCCGTTCTAGTTATTCGTGTCGAGCATCAGAACTGCGAAAATTTTGAGTTTCTCAAGCGTTTCTTACCTCCAAACTGCCATATCTCGCGAACGGATTGACCAATCCGCAAAATTTCTGTTCCATCTGAAGGTAGAAACTCGCCCGATTACAACGGTACGCGTACTTTTCCCCTAGGCCGTTCTAGTTATTCGTTTCGAGCATCAGAACTGCGAAAATTTTGAGTTTCTCAAGCGTTTCTTACTTCCAAACTGCCATATCTCGCGAACGGATTGACCAATCCGCAAAATTTCTGTTCCATCTGAAGGTAGAAACTCGCCCGATTACAACGGTACGCGTACTTTTCCCCTAGGCCGTTCTAGTTATTCGTTTCGAGCATCAGAACTGCGAAAATTTTGAGTTTCTCAAGCGTTTCTTACCTCCAAACCGCCATATCTCGCGAACGGATTGGCCAATCCGCAAAATTTCTGTTGCATCTGAGAGTAGAAACCCGCCCGATTACAACTGTATGCGTACTTTTCCCCTGGGCCGTTCTAGTTATTCGTTTCGAGCAACAGAACTGCGAAAATTTTGAGTTTCTCAAGCGTTGCTTACCTCCAAACTGCCATATCTCGCGAACGGATTGACCAATCCGCAAAATTTTTACTGCATCTGAAAGTAGAAACTCGCCCGATTACAACGGTATACGTACTTTTCCCCTAGGCCGTTCTAGTTGTGCGTTTCGAGCATCAGAACTGCGAAAATTTGGAGTTTCTCAAGCGTTTCTTATTTCCAAACTGCCATATCTCGCGAACGGATTGACCAATCCGCAAAATTTCTGTTGCATCTGAAAGTAGAAACTCGCCCGATTACAACGGTATGCGTACTTCTCCCCTAGGTCGTTCTGGTTATTCGTTTCGAGCATCAGAACTGTGAAAATTTTGAGTTTCTCAACCGTTTCTTACCTCCAAACTGCCATATCTCGCGAACGGAATCACCAATCCGCAAAATTTCTGTTGCATCTGAAAGTAGAAACTCGCCCGATTACAACGGTATGCGTACTTTTCCCCTCGGCCGATCTAGTTATTCGTTTCGAGCAACAGAATTGCTAAAATTTTGAGTTTCTCAAGCGTTTCTTACTTCCAAACTGCCATATCTCGCGAACGGATTGACCAATCCGCAAAATTTCTGTTGCATCTGAAAGTAGAAACTCGCCCGATTACAACGGTATGCGTACTTTTCCCCTAGACCGTTCTAGTTATTCGTTTCGAGCATCAGAACTGCGAAAATTTTGAGTTTTTCAAGCGTTTCTTATTTCCAAATTGCCATACCTCTCGAACGGATTGAGCAATCCGCAAAATTTCTGTTGCATCTGAAGGTAGAAACTCGCCCGATTACAACGGTATGCGTACCATTCCCCTAGGCCGCTCTAGTTATTCGTTTCGAGCATCAGAACTGCGAAAATTTTGAGTTTCTCAAGCGTTTCTTACTTCCAAACTGCCATATCTCGCGAACGGATTGACCAATCCGCAAAATTTCTGTTGCATCTGAAAGTAGAAACTCGCCCGATTACAACGGTATGCGCACTTTTCACGTAGTCCGTTCTAGTTATTCGTTTCGAGCATCAGAACTGCGAAAATTTTGAGTTTCTCAAGCGTTTCTTACCTCCAAACTGCCATATCTCGCGAACGGATTGACCAATCCGCAAAATTTCTGTTGCATCTGAAAGTAGAAACTCGCCCGATTACAACGGTATGCGTACTTTTCCCCTAGACCGTTCTAGTTATTCGTTTCGAGCATCAGAACTGCGAAAATTTTGAGTTTTTCAAGCGTTTCTTATTTCCAAATTGCCATACCTCTCGAACGGATAGAGCAATCCGCAAAATTTCTGTTGCATCTGAAGGTAGAAACTCGCCCGATTACAACGGTATGCGTATTTTTCCCCTAGGCCGTTCTAGTTATTCGGTTCGAGCATCAGAACTGCGAAAATTTTGAGTTTCTCAAGCGTTTCTTACCTCCAAACTGCCATATCTCGCGAACGGATTGACCAATCCGCAAAATTTCTGTTGCATCTGAAAGTAGAAACTCGCCCGATTACAACTGTATGCGCACTTTTCCCCTAGTCCGTTCTACTTATTCGTTTCGAGCATCAGAACTGCGAAAATTTTGAGTTTCTGAAGCGTTCCCTACCTCCAAACTGCCGTATCTCGCGAACGGATTGACCAATCCGCAAAATTTCTGTTGCATCTGAAGGTAGAAACTCGCCCGATTACAACGGTATGCGTACTTTTCCCCTAGGCCGTTCTAGTTATTCGGTTCGAGCATCAGAACTGCGAAAATTTTGAGTTTCTGAAGCGTTTCCTACCTCCAAACTGCCATATCTCGCGAACGGATTGACCAATCCGCAAAATTTCTGATGCATCTGAAAGTAGAAACTCGCCCGATTACAACGGTATGCGTACTTTTCCCCTACGCCGTTCTAGTTATTCGTTTTGAGCATCAGAACTGCGAAAATTTTGAGTTTCTCAAGCGTTTCTTACCTACAAACTGCCACATCTCGCGAACGGATTGACCAATCCGCCAAATTTTTGATGCAGCTGAAAGTAGAAACTCGCCCGATTACAACGGTATGCGTACAATTCCCCTAGGCCGCTCTAGTTATTCGTTTCGAGCATCAGAACTGCGAAAATTTTGAGTTTCTCAAGCGTTTCTTACTTCCAAACTGCCATATTTCGCGAACGGATTGACCAATCCGCAAAATTTCTGTTGCATCTGAAAGTAGAAACTCGCCCGATTACAACGGTATGCGCACTTTTCCCGTAGTCCGTTCTAGTTATTCGTTTCGAGCATCAGAACTGCGAAAATTTTGAGTTTCTCAAGCGTTTCTTACCTCCAAACTGCCATATCTCGCGAACGGATTGACCAATCCGCAAAATTCATGTTGCATCTGAAAGTAGAAACTCGCCCGATTACAACGGTATGCGTACTTTTCCCCTAGGCCGTTCTGGTTATTCGTTTCGAGCATCAGAACTGTGAAAATTTTGAGTTTCTCAACCGTTTCTTACCTCCAAACTGCCATATCTCGCGAACGGATTGACCAATCCGCAAAATTTCTGTTGCATCTGAAAGTAGAAACTCGCCCGATTACAACGGTATGCGTACTTTTCCCCTCGGCCGCTCTAGTTATTCGTTTCGAGCAACAGAATTGCTAAACTTTTGAGTTTCTCAAGCGTTTCTTACTTCCAAACTGCCATATCTCGCGAACGGATTGACCAATCCGCAAAATTTCTGTTGCATCTGAAAGTAGAAACTCGCCCGATTACAACTGTATGCGTACTTTTCCCCTAGCCCGTTCTAGTTATTCGTTTCGAGCATCAGAACTGCGAAAATTTTGAGTTTCTGAAGCGTTTCCTACCTCCAAACTGCCATATCTCGCAAACGGATTGACCAATCCGCAAAATTTCTGATGCATCTGAAAGTAGAAACTCGCCCGATTACAACGGTATGCGTACTTTTCCCCTAGGCCGTTCTAGTTATGCTTGTCGAGCATCAGAACTGCGAAAATTTTGAGTTTCTCAAGCGTTTCTTACTTCCAAACTGCCATATCTCGCGAACGGATTGACCAATCCGCAAAATTTCTGTTGCATCTGAAAGTAGAAACTCGCCCGATTACAACTGTATGCGTACTTTTCCCCTAGCCCGTTCTAGTTATTCGTTTCGAGCATCAGAACTGCGAAAATTTTGAGTTTCTGAAGCGTTTCCTACCTCCAAACTGCCATATCTCGCGAACGGATTGACCAATCCGCAAAATTTCTGATGCATCTGAAAGTAGAAACTCGCCCGATTACAACGGTATGCGTACTTTTCCCCTACGCCGTTCTAGTTATTCGTTCTGAGCATCAGAACTGCGAAAATGTTGAGTTTCTCAAGCGTTTCTTACCTACAAACTGCCACATCTCGCGAATGGATTGACCAATCCGCCAAATTTTTGATGCAGCTGAAAGTAGAAACTCGCCCGATTACAACGGTATGCGCACTTTTCCCGTAGTCCGTTCTAGTTATTCGTTTCGAGCATCAGAACTGCGAAAATTTTGAGTTTCTCAAGCGTTTCTTATCTCCAAACTGCCATATCTCGCGAACGGATTGACCAATCCGCAAAATTTCTGTTGCATCTGAAAGTAGAAACTCGCCCGATTACAACGGTATGCGCACTTTTCACGTAGTCCGTTCTAGTTATTCGTTTCGAGCATCAGAACTGCGAAAATTTTGAGTTTCTCAAGCGTTTCTTACCTCCAAACTGCCATATCTCGCGAACGGATTGACCAATCCGCAAAATTTCTGTTGCATCTGAAAGTAGAAACTCGCCCGATTACAACGGTATGCGTACTTCTCCCCTAGGTCGTTCTGGTTATTCGTTTCGAGCATCAGAACTGTGAAAATTTTGAGTTTCTCAACCGTTTCTTACCTCCAAACTGCCATATCTCGCGAACGGAATCACCAATCCGCAAAATTTCTGTTGCATCTGAAAGTAGAAACTCGCCCGATTACAACGGTATGCGTACTTTTCCCCTCGGCCGCTCTAGTTATTCGTTTCGAGCAACAGAATTGCTAAAATTTTGAGTTTCTCAAGCGTTTCTTACTTCCAAACTGCCATATCTCGCGAACGGATTGACCAATCCGCAAAATTTCTGTTGCATCTGAAAGTAGAAACTCGCCCGATTACAACGGTATGCGTACTTTTCCCCTAGACCGTTCTAGTTATTCGTTTCGAGCATCAGAACTGCGAAAATTTTGAGTTTTTCAAGCGTTTCTTATTTCCAAATTGCCATACCTCTCGAACGGATTGAGCAATCCGCAAAATTTCTGTTGCATCTGAAGGTAGAAACTCGCCCGATTACAACGGTATGCGTACCATTCCCCTAGGCCGCTCTAGTTATTCGTTTCGAGCATCAGAACTGCGAAAATTTTGAGTTTCTCAAGCGTTTCTTACTTCCAAACTGCCATATCTCGCGAACGGATTGACCAATCCGCAAAATTTCTGTTGCATCTGAAAGTAGAAACTCGCCCGATTACAACGGTATGCGCACTTTTCCCGTAGTCCGTTCTAGTTATTCGTTTCGAGCATCAGAACTGCGAAAATTTTGAGTTTCTCAAGCGTTTCTTACCTCCAAACTGCCATATCTCGCGAACGGATTGACCAATCCGCAAAATTTCTGTTGCATCTGAAAGTAGAAACTCGCCCGATTACAACGGTATGCGCACTTTTCACGTAGTCCGTTCTAGTTATTCGTTTCGAGCATCAGAACTGCGAAAATTTTGAGTTTCTCAAGCGTTTCTTACCTCCAAACTGCCATATCTCGCGAACGGATTGACCAATCCGCAAAATTTCTGTTGCATCTGAAAGTAGAAACTCGCCCGATTACAACGGTATGCGTACTTCTCCCCTAGGTCGTTCTGGTTATTCGTTTCGAGCATCAGAACTGTGAAAATTTTGAGTTTCTCAACCGTTTCTTACCTCCAAACTGCCATATCTCGCGAACGGAATCACCAATCCGCAAAATTTCTGTTGCATCTGAAAGTAGAAACTCGCCCGATTACAACGGTATGCGTACTTTTCCCCTCGGCCGCTCTAGTTATTCGTTTCGAGCAACAGAATTGCTAAAATTTTGAGTTTCTCAAGCGTTTCTTACTTCCAAACTGCCATATCTCGCGAACGGATTGACCAATCCGCAAAATTTCTGTTGCATCTGAAAGTAGAAACTCGCCCGATTACAACGGTATGCGTACTTTTCCCCTAGACCGTTCTAGTTATTCGTTTCGAGCATCAGAACTGCGAAAATTTTGAGTTTTTCAAGCGTTTCTTATTTCCAAATTGCCATACCTCTCGAACGGATTGAGCAATCCGCAAAATTTCTGTTGCATCTGAAGGTAGAAACTCGCCCGATTACAACGGTATGCGTACCATTCCCCTAGGCCGCTCTAGTTATTCGTTTCGAGCATCAGAACTGCGAAAATTTTGAGTTTCTCAAGCGTTTCTTACTTCCAAACTGCCATATCTCGCGAACGGATTGACCAATCCGCAAAATTTCTGTTGCATCTGAAAGTAGAAACTCGCCCGATTACAACGGTATGCGCACTTTTCCCGTAGTCCGTTCTAGTTATTCGTTTCGAGCATCAGAACTGCGAAAATTTTGAGTTTCTCAAGCGTTTCTTACCTCCAAACTGCCATATCTCGCGAACGGATTGACCAATCCGCAAAATTTCTGTTGCATCTGAAAGTAGAAACTCGCCCGATTACAACGGTATGCGTACTTTTCCCCTAGGCCGTTCTGGTTATTCGTTTCGAGCATCAGAACTGTGAAAATTTTGAGTTTCTCAACCGTTTCTTACCTCCAAACTGCCATATCTCGCGAACGGATTGACCAATCCGCAAAATTTCTGTTGCATCTGAAAGTAGAAACTCGCCCGATTACAACGGTATGCGTACTTTTCCCCTAGGCCGTTCTAGTTATTCGTTTCGAGCATCAGAACTGCGAAAATTTTGAGTTTTTCAAGCGTTTCTTATTTCCAAATTGCCATACCTCTTGAACGGATTGAGCAATCCGCAAAATTTCTGTTGCATCTGAAGGTAGAAACTCGCCCGATTACAACGGTATGCGCACTTTTCCCCTAGTCCGTTCTAGTTATTCGTTTCGAGCATCAGAACTGCGAAAATTTTGAGTTTCTGAAGCGTTTCCTACCTCCAAACTGCCATATCTCGCGAACGGATTGACCAATCCGCAAAATTTCTGATGCATCTGAAAGTAGAAACTCGCCCGATTACAACGGTATGCGTACTTTTCCCCTAGGCCGTTCTAGTTATGCTTGTCGAGCATCAGAACTGCGAAAATTTTGAGTTTCTCAAGCGTTTCTTACTTCCAAACTGCCATATCTCGCGAACGGATTGACCAATCCGCAAAATTTCTGTTGCATCTGAAAGTAGAAACTCGCCCGATTACAACTGTATGCGTACTTTTCCCCTAGCCCGTTCTAGTTATTCGTTTCGAGCATCAGAACTGCGAAAATTTTGAGTTTCTGAAGCGTTTCCTACCTCCAAACTGCCATATCTCGCGAAGGGATTGACCAATCCGCAAAATTTCTGATGCATCTGAAAGTAGAAACTCGCCCGATTACAACTGTATGCGTACTTTTCCCCTAGCCCGTTCTAGTTATTCGTTTCGAGCATCAGAACTGCGAAAATTTTGAGTTTCTGAAGCGTTTCCTACCTCCAAACTGCCATATCTCGCGAAGGGATTGACCAATCCGCAAAATTTCTGATGCATCTGAAAGTAGAAACTCGCCCGATTACAACTGTATGCGTACTTTTCCCCTAGCCCGTTCTAGTTATTCGTTTCGAGCATCAGAACTGCGAAAATTTTGAGTTTCTGAAGCGTTTCCTACCTCCAAACTGCCATATCTCGCGAAGGGATTGACCAATCCGCAAAATTTCTGTTGCATCTGAAAGTAGAAACTCGCCCGATTACAACGGTATGCGTACTTTTCCCCTAGGCCGTTCTAGTTATTCGTTTCGAGCATCAGAACTGCGAAAATTTTGAGTTTTTCAAGCGTTTCTTATTTCCAAATTGCCATACCTCTTGAACGGATTGAGCAATCCGCAAAATTTCTGTTGCATCTGAAGGTAGAAACTCGCCCGATTACAACGGTATGCGCACTTTTCCCCTAGTCCGTTCTAGTTATTCGTTTCGAGCATCAGAACTGCGAAAATTTTGAGTTTCTGAAGCGTTTCCTACCTCCAAACTGCCATATCTCGCGAACGGATTGACCAATCCGCAAAATTTCTGATGCATCTGAAAGTAGAAACTCGCCCGATTACAACGGTATGCGTACTTTTCCCCTAGGCCGTTCTAGTTATGCTTGTCGAGCATCAGAACTGCGAAAATTTTGAGTTTCTCAAGCGTTTCTTACTTCCAAACTGCCATATCTCGCGAACGGATTGACCAATCCGCAAAATTTCTGTTGCATCTGAAAGTAGAAACTCGCCCGATTACAACTGTATGCGTACTTTTCCCCTACGCCGTTCTAGTTATTCGTTTTGAGCATCAGAACTGCGAAAATTTTGAGTTTCTCAAGCGTTTCTTACCTACAAACTGCCACATCTCGCGAACGGATTGACCAATCCGCCAAATTTTTGATGCAGCTGAAAGTAGAAACTCGCCCGATTACAACGGTATGCGTACCTTTCTCCTGGGCCGCTCTAGTTATTCGTTTCGAGCATCAGAACTGCGAAAATTTTGAGTTTCTCAAGCGTTTCTTACTTCCAAACTGCCATATCTCGCGAACGGATTGACCAATCCGCAAAATTTCTGTTGCATCTGAAAGTAGAAACTCGCCCGATTACAACGGTATGCGCACTTTTCACGTAGTTCGTTCTAGTTATTCGTTTCGAGCATCAGAACTGCGAAAATTTTGAGTTTCTCAAGCGTTTCTTACCTCCAAACTGCCATATCTCGCGAACTGATTGACCAATCCGCAAAATTTCTGTTGCATCTGAAAGTAGAAACTCGCCCAATTACAACGGAATGCGTACTTTTCCCCTAGACCGTCCTAGTTATTCGTTTCGAGCATCAGAACTGCGAAAATTTTGAGTTTTTCAAGCGTTTCTTATTTCCAAATTGCCATACCTCTCGAACGGATTGAGCAATCCGCAAAATTTCTGTTGCATCTGAAGGTAGAAACTCGCCCGATTACAACGGTATGCGTACCATTCCCCTAGGCCGCTCTAGTTATTCGTTTCGAGCATCAGAACTGCGAAAATTTTGAGTTTCTCAAGCGTTTCTTACTTCCAAACTGCCATATCTCGCGAACGGATTGACCAATCCGCAAAATTTCTGTTGCATCTGAAAGTAGAAACTCGCCCGATTACAACGGTATGCGCACTTTTCCCGTAGTCCGTTCTAGTTATTCGTTTCGAGCATCAGAACTGCGAAAATTTTGAGTTTCTCAAGCGTTTCTTACCTCCAAACTGCCATATCTCGCGAACGGATTGACCAATCCGCAAAATTTCTGTTGCATCTGAAAGTAGAAACTCGCCCGATTACAACGGTATGCGTACTTTTCCCCTAGGCCGTTCTGGTTATTCGTTTCGAGCATCAGAACTGTGAAAATTTTGAGTTTCTCAACCGTTTCTTACCTCCAAACTGCCATATCTCGCGAACGGATTGACCAATCCGCAAAATTTCTGTTGCATCTGAAAGTAGAAACTCGCCCGATTACAACGGTATGCGTACTTTTCCCCTAGGCCGTTCTAGTTATTCGTTTCGAGCATCAGAACTGCGAAAATTTTGAGTTTTTCAAGCGTTTCTTATTTCCAAATTGCCATACCTCTTGAACGGATTGAGCAATCCGCAAAATTTCTGTTGCATCTGAAGGTAGAAACTCGCCCGATTACAACGGTATGCGCACTTTTCCCCTAGTCCGTTCTAGTTATTCGTTTCGAGCATCAGAACTGCGAAAATTTTGAGTTTCTGAAGCGTTTCCTACCTCCAAACTGCCATATCTCGCGAACGGATTGACCAATCCGCAAAATTTCTGATGCATCTGAAAGTAGAAACTCGCCCGATTACAACGGTATGCGTACTTTTCCCCTAGGCCGTTCTAGTTATGCTTGTCGAGCATCAGAACTGCGAAAATTTTGAGTTTCTCAAGCGTTTCTTACTTCCAAACTGCCATATCTCGCGAACGGATTGACCAATCCGCAAAATTTCTGTTGCATCTGAAAGTAGAAACTCGCCCGATTACAACTGTATGCGTACTTTTCCCCTAGCCCGTTCTAGTTATTCGTTTCGAGCATCAGAACTGCGAAAATTTTGAGTTTCTGAAGCGTTTCCTACCTCCAAACTGCCATATCTCGCGAAGGGATTGACCAATCCGCAAAATTTCTGATGCATCTGAAAGTAGAAACTCGCCCGATTACAACTGTATGCGTACTTTTCCCCTAGCCCGTTCTAGTTATTCGTTTCGAGCATCAGAACTGCGAAAATTTTGAGTTTCTGAAGCGTTTCCTACCTCCAAACTGCCATATCTCGCGAAGGGATTGACCAATCCGCAAAATTTCTGATGCATCTGAAAGTAGAAACTCGCCCGATTACAACTGTATGCGTACTTTTCCCCTAGCCCGTTCTAGTTATTCGTTTCGAGCATCAGAACTGCGAAAATTTTGAGTTTCTGAAGCGTTTCCTACCTCCAAACTGCCATATCTCGCGAAGGGATTGACCAATCCGCAAAATTTCTGTTGCATCTGAAAGTAGAAACTCGCCCGATTACAACGGTATGCGTACTTTTCCCCTAGGCCGTTCTAGTTATTCGTTTCGAGCATCAGAACTGCGAAAATTTTGAGTTTTTCAAGCGTTTCTTATTTCCAAATTGCCATACCTCTTGAACGGATTGAGCAATCCGCAAAATTTCTGTTGCATCTGAAGGTAGAAACTCGCCCGATTACAACGGTATGCGCACTTTTCCCCTAGTCCGTTCTAGTTATTCGTTTCGAGCATCAGAACTGCGAAAATTTTGAGTTTCTGAAGCGTTTCCTACCTCCAAACTGCCATATCTCGCGAACGGATTGACCAATCCGCAAAATTTCTGATGCATCTGAAAGTAGAAACTCGCCCGATTACAACGGTATGCGTACTTTTCCCCTAGGCCGTTCTAGTTATGCTTGTCGAGCATCAGAACTGCGAAAATTTTGAGTTTCTCAAGCGTTTCTTACTTCCAAACTGCCATATCTCGCGAACGGATTGACCAATCCGCAAAATTTCTGTTGCATCTGAAAGTAGAAACTCGCCCGATTACAACTGTATGCGTACTTTTCCCCTACGCCGTTCTAGTTATTCGTTTTGAGCATCAGAACTGCGAAAATTTTGAGTTTCTCAAGCGTTTCTTACCTACAAACTGCCACATCTCGCGAACGGATTGACCAATCCGCCAAATTTTTGATGCAGCTGAAAGTAGAAACTCGCCCGATTACAACGGTATGCGTACCTTTCTCCTGGGCCGCTCTAGTTATTCGTTTCGAGCATCAGAACTGCGAAAATTTTGAGTTTCTCAAGCGTTTCTTACTTCCAAACTGCCATATCTCGCGAACGGATTGACCAATCCGCAAAATTTCTGTTGCATCTGAAAGTAGAAACTCGCCCGATTACAACGGTATGCGCACTTTTCACGTAGTTCGTTCTAGTTATTCGTTTCGAGCATCAGAACTGCGAAAATTTTGAGTTTCTCAAGCGTTTCTTACCTCCAAACTGCCATATCTCGCGAACTGATTGACCAATCCGCAAAATTTCTGTTGCATCTGAAAGTAGAAACTCGCCCAATTACAACGGAATGCGTACTTTTCCCCTAGGTCGTTCTGGTTATTCGTTTCGAGCATCAGAACTGTGAAAATTTTGAGTTTCTCAACCGTTTCTTACTTCCAAACTGCCATATCTCGCGAACGGAATCACCAATCCGCAAAATTTCTGTTGCATCTGAAAGTAGAAACTCGCCCGATTACAACGGTATGCGTACTTTTCCCCTCGGCCGCTCTAGTTATTCGTTTCGAGCAACAGAATTGCTAAAATTTTGAGTTTCTCAAGCGTTTCTTACTTCCAAACTGCCATATCTCGCGAACGGATTGACCAATCCGCAAAATTTCTGTTGCATCTGAAAGTAGAAACTCGCCCGATTACAACGGTATGCGCACTTTTCCCGTAGTCCGTTCTAGTTATTCGTTTCGAGCATCAGAACTGCGAAAATTTTGAGTTTCTCAAGCGTTTCTTACCTCCAAACTGCCATATCTCGCGAACGGATTGACCAATCCGCAAAATTTCTGTTGCATCTGAAAGTAGAAACTCGCCCGATTACAACGGTATGCGTACTTTTCCCCTAGGCCGTTCTGGTTATTCGTTTCGAGCATCAGAACTGTGAAAATTTTGAGTTTCTCAACCGTTTCTTACCTCCAAACTGCCATATCTCGCGAACGGATTGACCAATCCGCAAAATTTCTGTTGCATCTGAAATTAGAAACTCGCCCGATTACAACGGTATGCGTACTTTTCCCCTAGGCCGTTCTGGTTATTCGTTTCGAGCATCAGAACTGTGAAAATTTTGAGTTTCTCAACCGTTTCTTACCTCCAAACTGCCATATCTCGCGAACGGATTGACCAATCCGCAAAATTTCTGTTGCATCTGAAGGTAGAAACTCGCCCGATTACAACGGTATGCGTACTTTTCCCCTAGGCCGTTCGAGTTATTCGTTTCGAGCATCAGAACTGCGAAAATTTTGAGTTTCTCAAGCGTTTCTTACTTCCAAACTGCCATATCTCGCGAACGGATTGACCAATCCGCAAAATTTCTGTTGCATCTGAAAGTAGAAACTCGCCCGATTACAACTGTATGCGTAGTTTTCCCCTAGCCCGTTCTAGTTATTCGTTTCGAGCATCTGAACTGCGAAAATTTTGAGTTTCTGAAGCGTTTCCTACCTCCAAACTGCCATACCTCGCGAAGGGATTGACCAATCCGCAAAATTTCTGATGCATCTGAAAGTAGAAACTCGCCCGATTACAACGGTATGCGTACTTTTCCCCTAGGCCGTTCTAGTTATGCTTGTCGAGCATCAGAACTGCGAAAATTTTGAGTTTCTCAAGCGTTTCTTACTTCCAAACTGCCATATCTCGCGAACTGATTGACCAATCCGCAAAATTTCTGTTGCATCTGAAAGTAGACACTCGCCCGATTACAACTGTATGCGTACTTTTCCCCTAGCCCGTTCTAGTTATTCGTTTCGAGCATCAGAACTGCGAAAATTTTGAGTTTCTGAAGCGTTTCCTACCTCCAAACTGCCATATCTCGCGAACGGATTGACCGATTCCCAAAATTTCTGATGCATCTGAAAGTAGAAACTCGCCCGATTACAACGGTATGCGTACTTTTCCCCTACGCCGTTCTAGTTATTCGTTCTGAGCATCAGAACTGCGAAAATTTTGAGTTTCTCAAGCGTTTCTTACCTACAAACTGCCACATCTCGCGAACGGATTGACCAATCCGCCAAATTTTTGATGCAGCTGAAAGTAGAAACTCGCCCGATTACAACGGTATGCGCACTTTTCCCGTAGTCCGTTCTAGTTATTCGTTTCGAGCATCAGAACTGCGAAAATTTTGAGTTTCTCAAGCGTTTCTTATCTCCAAACTGCCATATCTCGCGAACGGATTGACCAAACCGCAAAATTTCTGTTGCATCTGAAAGTAGAAACTCGCCCGATTACAACGGTATGCGTACTTTTCCCCTAGGCCGTTCTAGTTATTCGTTTCGAGCATCAGAACTGCGAAAATTTTGAGTTTTTCAAGCGTTTCTTATTTCCAAATTGCCATACCTCTTGAACGGATTGAGCAATCCGCAAAATTTCTGATGCATCTGAAAGTAGAAACTCGCCCGATTACAACGGTATGCGTACTTTTCCCCTAGGCCGTTCTAGTTATGCTTGTCGAGCATCAGAACTGCGAAAATTTTGAGTTTCTCAAGCGTTTCTTACTTCCAAACTGCCATATCTCGCGAACGGATTGACCAATCCGCAAAATTTCCGTTGCATCTGAAAGTAGAAACTCGCCCGATTACAACACTGTCCGTACTTTTCCCCTAGGCCGTTCTAGTTATTCGTTTCGAGCATCAGAACTGCGAAAATTTTGAGTTTCTCAAGCGTTTCTTACCTCCAAACTGCCATATCTCGCGAACGGATTGACCAATCCGCAAAATTTCTGTTGCAACTGAAAGTAGAAACTCGCCCGATTACAACACTATGCGTACTTTTCCCCTAGGCCGCCCTAGTTATTCGTTTCGAGCATCAGAACTGTGAAAATTTTGAGTTTCTCAACCGTTTCTTACTTCCAAACTGCCATATCTCGTGAACGGAATCACCAATCCGCAAAATTTCTGTTGCATCTGAAAGTAGAAACTCGCCCGATTACAACGGTATGCGTACTTTTCCCCTCGGCCGCTCTAGTTATTCGTTTCGAGCAACAGAATTGCTAAAATTTTGAGTTTCTCAAGCGTTTCTTACTTCCAAACTGCCATATCTCGCGAACGGATTGACCAATCCGCAAAATTTCTGTTGCATCTGAAAGTAGAAACTCGCCCGATTACAACGGTATGCGCACTTTTCCCGTAGTCCGTTCTAGTTATTCGTTTCGAGCATCAGAACTGCGAAAATTTTGAGTTTCTCAAGCGTTTCTTACCTCCAAACTGCCATATCTCGCGAACGGATTGACCAATCCGCAAAATTTCTGTTGCATCTGAAAGTAGAAACTCGCCCGATTACAACGGTATGCGTACTTTTCCCCTAGGCCGTTCTGGTTATTCGTTTCGAGCATCAGAACTGTGAAAATTTTGAGTTTCTCAACCGTTTCTTACCTCCAAACTGCCATATCTCGCGAACGGATTGACCAATCCGCAAAATTTCTGTTGCATCTGAAAGTAGAAACTCGCCCGATTACAACGGTATGCGTACTTTTCCCCTAGGCCGTTCTGGTTATTCGTTTCGAGCATCAGAACTGTGAAAATTTTGAGTTTCTCAACCGTTTCTTACCTCCAAACTGCCATATCTCGCGAACGGATTGACCAATCCGCAAAATTTCTGTTGCATCTGAAGGTAGAAACTCGCCCGATTACAACGGTATGCGTACTTTTCCCCTAGGCCGTTCGAGTTCTTCGTTTCGAGCATCAGAACTGCGAAAATTTTGAGTTTCTCAAGCGTTTCTTACTTCCAAACTGCCATATCTCGCGAACGGATTGACCAATCCGCAAAATTTCTGTTGCATCTGAAAGTAGAAACTCGCCCGATTACAACTGTATGCGTACTTTTCCCCTAGCCCGTTCTAGTTATTCGTTTCGAGCATCAGAACTGCGAAAATTTTGAGTTTCTGAAGCGTTTCCTACCTCCAAACTGCCATATCTCGCGAACGGATTGACCAATCCGCAAAATTTCTGATGCATCTGAAAGTAGAAACTCGCCCGATTACAACGGTATGCGTACTTTTCCCCTAGGCCGTTCTAGTTATGCTTGTCGAGCATCAGAACTGCGAAAATTTTGAGTTTCTCAAGCGTTTCTTACTTCCAAACTGCCATATCTCGCGAACGGATTGACCAATCCGCAAAATTTCTGTTGCATCTGAAAGTAGAAACTCGCCCGATTACAACGGTATGCGTACTTTTCCCCTAGGCCGTTCTGGTTATTCGTTTCGAGCATCAGAACTGTGAAAATTTTGAGTTTCTCAACCGTTTCTTACCTCCAAACTGCCATATCTCGCGAACGGATTGACCAATCCGCAAAATTTCTGTTGCATCTGAAAGTAGAAACTCGCCCGATTACAACGGTATGCGTACTTTTCCCCTAGGCCGTTCTGGTTATTCGTTTCGAGCATCAGAACTGTGAAAATTTTGAGTTTCTCAACCGTTTCTTACCTCCAAACTACCATATCTCGCGAACGGATTGACCAATCCGCAAAATTTCTGTTGCATCTGAAGGTAGAAACTCGCCCGATTACAACGGTATGCGTACTTTTCCCCTAGGCCGTTCGAGTTCTTCGTTTCGAGCATCAGAACTGCGAAAATTTTGAGTTTCTCAAGCGTTTCTTACTTCCAAACTGCCATATCTCGCGAACGGATTGACCAATCCGCAAAATTTCTGTTGCATCTGAAAGTAGAAACTCGCCCGATTACAACTGTATGCGTACTTTTCCCCTAGCCCGTTCTAGTTATTCGTTTCGAGCATCAGAACTGCGAAAATTTTGAGTTTCTGAAGCGTTTCCTACCTCCAAACTGCCATATCTCGCGAACGGATTGACCAATCCGCAAAATTTCTGATGCATCTGAAAGTAGAAACTCGCCCGATTACAACGGTATGCGTACTTTTCCCCTAGGCCGTTCTAGTTATGCTTGTCGAGCATCAGAACTGCGAAAATTTTGAGTTTCTCAAGCGTTTCTTACTTCCAAACTGCCATATCTCGCGAACGGATTGACCAATCCGCAAAATTTCTGTTGCATCTGAAAGTAGAAACTCGCCCGATTACAACTGTATGCGTACTTTTCCCCTAGCCCGTTCTAGTTATTCGTTTCGAGCATCAGAACTGCGAAAATTTTGAGTTTCTGAAGCGTTTCCTACCTCCAAACTGCCATATCTCGCGAAGGGATTGACCAATCCGCAAAATTTCTGTTGCATCTGAAAGTAGAAACTCGCCCGATTACAACGGTATGCGTACTTTTCCCCTAGGCCGTTCTAGTTATTCGTTTCGAGCATCAGAACTGCGAAAATTTTGAGTTTTTCAAGCGTTTCTTATTTCCAAATTGCCATACCTCTTGAACGGATTGAGCAATCCGCAAAATTTCTGTTGCATCTGAAGGTAGAAACTCGCCCGATTACAACGGTATGCGCACTTTTCCCCTAGTCCGTTCTAGTTATTCGTTTCGAGCATCAGAACTGCGAAAATTTTGAGTTTCTGAAGCGTTTCCTATCTCCAAACTGCCATATCTCGCGAACGGATTGACCAATCCGCAAAATTTCTGATGCATCTGAAAGGAGAAACTCGCCCGATTACAACGGTATGCGTACTTTTCCCCTAGGCCGTTCTAGTTATGCTTGTCGAGCATCAGAACTGCGAAAATTTTGAGTTGCTCAAGCGTTTCTTACTTCCAAACTGCCATATCTCGCGAACGGATTGACCAATCCGCAAAATTTCTGTTGCATCTGTAAGTAGAAACTCGCCCGATTACAACTGTATGCGTACTTTTCCCCTAGCCCGTTCTAGTTATTCGTTTCGAGCATCAGAACTGCGAAAATTTTGAGTTTCTGAAGCGTTTCCTACCTCCAAACTGCCATATCTCGCGAACGGATTGACCGATTCCCAAAATTTCTGATGCATCTGAAAGTAGAAACTCGCCCGATTACAACGGTATGCGTACTTTTCCCCTAGGCCGTTCTAGTTATGCTTGTCGAGCATCAGAACTGCGAAAATTTTGAGTTTCTCAAGCGTTTCTTACTTCCAAACTGCCATATCTCGCGAACGGATTGACCAATCCGCAAAATTTCTGTTGCATCTGAAAGTAGAAACTCGCCCGATTACAACTGTATGCGTACTTTTCCCCTAGCCCGTTCTAGTTATTCGTTTCGAGCATCAGAACTGCGAAAATTTTGAGTTTCTGAAGCGTTTCCTACCTCCAAACTGCCATATCTCGCGAAGGGATTGACCAATCCGCAAAATTTCTGTTGCATCTGAAAGTAGAAACTCGCCCGATTACAACGGTATGCGTACTTTTCCCCTAGGCCGTTCTAGTTATTCGTTTCGAGCATCAGAACTGCGAAAATTTTGAGTTTTTCAAGCGTTTCTTATTTCCAAATTGCCATACCTCTTGAACGGATTGAGCAATCCGCAAAATTTCTGTTGCATCTGAAGGTAGAAACTCGCCCGATTACAACGGTATGCGCACTTTTCCCCTAGTCCGTTCTAGTTATTCGTTTCGAGCATCAGAACTGCGAAAATTTTGAGTTTCTGAAGCGTTTCCTACCTCCAAACTGCCATATCTCGCGAACGGATTGACCGATTCCCAAAATTTCTGATGCATCTGAAAGTAGAAACTCGCCCGATTACAACGGTATGCGTACTTTTCCCCTACGCCGTTCTAGTTATTCGTTCTGAGCATCAGAACTGCGAAAATTTTGAGTTTCTCAAGCGTTTCTTACCTACAAACTGCCACATCTCGCGAACGGATTGACCAATCCGCCAAATTTTTGATGCAGCTGAAAGTAGAAACTCGCCCGATTACAACGGTATGCGTACTTTTCCCCTAGGCCGTTCTAGTTATTCGTTTCGAGCATCAGAACTGCGAAAATTTTGAGTTTTTCAAGCGTTTCTTATTTCCAAATTGCCATACCTCTTGAACGGATTGAGCAATCCGCAAAATTTCTGTTGCATCTGAAAGTAGAAACTCGCCCGATTACAACGGTATGCGTACTTTTCCCCTCGGCCGCTCTAGTTATTCGTTTCGAGCAACAGAATTGCTAAAATTTTGAGTTTCTCAAGCGTTTCTTACTTCCAAACTGCCATATCTCGCGAACGGATTGTCCAATCCGCAAAATTTCTGTTGCATCTGAAAGTAGAAACTCGCCCGATTACAACGGTATGCGCACTTTTCCCGTAGTCCGTTCTAGTTATTCGTTTCGAGCATCAGAACTGCGAAAATTTTGAGTTTCTCAAGCGTTTCTTACCTCCAAACTGCCATATCTCGCGAACGGATTGACCAATCCGCAAAATTTCTGTTGCATCTGAAAGTAGAAACTCGCCCGATTACAACGGTATGCGTACTTTTCCCCTAGGCCGTTCTGGTTATTCGTTTCGAGCATCAGAACTGTGAAAATTTTGAGTTTCTCAACCGTTTCTTACCTCCAAACTGCCATATCTCGCGAACGGATTGACCAATCCGCAAAATTTCTGTTGCATCTGAAAGTAGAAACTCGCCCGATTACAACGGTATGCGTACTTTTCCCCTAGGCCGTTCTGGTTATTCGTTTCGAGCATCAGAACTGTGAAAATTTTGAGTTTCTCAACCGTTTCTTACCTCCAAACTGCCATATCTCGCGAACGGATTGACCAATCCGCAAAATTTCTGTTGCATCTGAAGGTAGAAACTCGCCCGATTACAACGGTATGCGTACTTTTCCCCTAGGCCGTTCGAGTTCTTCGTTTCGAGCATCAGAACTGCGAAAATTTTGAGTTTCTCAAGCGTTTCTTACTTCCAAACTGCCATATCTCGCGAACGGATTGACCAATCCGCAAAATTTCTGTTGCATCTGAAAGTAGAAACTCGCCCGATTACAACTGTATGCGTACTTTTCCCCTAGCCCGTTCTAGTTATTCGTTTCGAGCATCAGAACTGCGAAAATTTTGAGTTTCTGAAGCGTTTCCTACCTCCAAACTGCCATATCTCGCGAACGGATTGACCAATCCGCAAAATTTCTGATGCATCTGAAAGTAGAAACTCGCCCGATTACAACGGTATGCGTACTTTTCCCCTAGGCCGTTCTAGTTATGCTTGTCGAGCATCAGAACTGCGAAAATTTTGAGTTTCTCAAGCGTTTCTTACTTCCAAACTGCCATATCTCGCGAACGGATTGACCAATCCGCAAAATTTCTGTTGCATCTGAAAGTAGAAACTCGCCCGATTACAACTGTATGCGTACTTTTCCCCTAGCCCGTTCTAGTTATTCGTTTCGAGCATCAGAACTGCGAAAATTTTGAGTTTCTGAAGCGTTTCCTACCTCCAAACTGCCATATCTCGCGAAGGGATTGACCAATCCGCAAAATTTCTGTTGCATCTGAAAGTAGAAACTCGCCCGATTACAACGGTATGCGTACTTTTCCCCTAGGCCGTTCTAGTTATTCGTTTCGAGCATCAGAACTGCGAAAATTTTGAGTTTCTGAAGCGTTTCCTATCTCCAAACTGCCATATCTCGCGAACGGATAGACCAATCCGCAAAATTTCTGATGCATCTGAAAGGAGAAACTCGCCCGATTACAACGGTATGCGTACTTTTCCCCTAGGCCGTTCTAGTTATGCTTGTCGAGCATCAGAACTGCGAAAATTTTGAGTTGCTCAAGCGTTTCTTACTTCCAAACTGCCATATCTCGCGAACGGATTGACCAATCCGCAAAATTTCTGTTGCATCTGAAAGTAGAAACTCGCCCGATTACAACTGTATGCGTACTTTTCCCCTAGCCCGTTCTAGTTATTCGTTTCGAGCATCAGAACTGCGAAAATTTTGAGTTTCTGAAGCGTTTCCTACCTCCAAACTGCCATATCTCGCGAACGGATTGACCGATTCCCAAAATTTCTGATGCATCTGAAAGTAGAAACTCGCCCGATTACAACGGTATGCGTACTTTTCCCCTAGGCCGTTCTAGTTATGCTTGTCGAGCATCAGAACTGCGAAAATTTTGAGTTTCTCAAGCGTTTCTTACTTCCAAACTGCCATATCTCGCGAACGGATTGACCAATCCGCAAAATTTCTGTTGCATCTGAAAGTAGAAACTCGCCCGATTACAACTGTATGCGTACTTTTCCCCTAGCCCGTTCTAGTTATTCGTTTCGAGCATCAGAACTGCGAAAATTTTGAGTTTCTGAAGCGTTTCCTACCTCCAAACTGCCATATCTCGCGAAGGGATTGACCAATCCGCAAAATTTCTGTTGCATCTGAAAGTAGAAACTCGCCCGATTACAACGGTATGCGTACTTTTCCCCTAGGCCGTTCTAGTTATTCGTTTCGAGCATCAGAACTGCGAAAATTTTGAGTTTTTCAAGCGTTTCTTATTTCCAAATTGCCATACCTCTTGAACGGATTGAGCAATCCGCAAAATTTCTGTTGCATCTGAAGGTAGAAACTCGCCCGATTACAACGGTATGCGCACTTTTCCCCTAGTCCGTTCTAGTTATTCGTTTCGAGCATCAGAACTGCGAAAATTTTGAGTTTCTGAAGCGTTTCCTACCTCCAAACTGCCATATCTCGCGAACGGATTGACCGATTCCCAAAATTTCTGATGCATCTGAAAGTAGAAACTCGCCCGATTACAACGGTATGCGTACTTTTCCCCTACGCCGTTCTAGTTATTCGTTCTGAGCATCAGAACTGCGAAAATTTTGAGTTTCTCAAGCGTTTCTTACCTACAAACTGCCACATCTCGCGAACGGATTGACCAATCCGCCAAATTTTTGATGCAGCTGAAAGTAGAAACTCGCCCGATTACAACGGTATGCGTACTTTTCCCCTAGGCCGTTCTAGTTATTCGTTTCGAGCATCAGAACTGCGAAAATTTTGAGTTTTTCAAGCGTTTCTTATTTCCAAATTGCCATACCTCTTGAACGGATTGAGCAATCCGCAAAATTTCTGTTGCATCTGAAGGTAGAAACTCGCCCGATTACAACGGTATGCGCACTTTTCCCCTAGTCCGTTCTAGTTATTCGTTTCGAGCATCAGAACTGCGAAAATTTTGAGTTTCTGAAGCGTTTCCTACCTCCAAACTGCCATATCTCGCGAACGGATTGACCAATCCGCAAAATTTCTGATGCATCTGAAAGTAGAAACTCGCCCGATTACAACGGTATGCGTACTTTTCCCCTAGGCCGTTCTAGTTATGCTTGTCGAGCATCAGAACTGCGAAAATTTTGAGTTTCTCAAGCGTTTCTTACTTCCAAACTGCCATATCTCGCGAACGAATTGACCAATCCGCAAAATTTCTGTTGCATCTGAAAGTAGAAACTCGCCCGATTACAACTGTATGCGTACTTTTCCCCTACGCCGTTCTAGTTATTCGTTTTGAGCATCAGAACTGCGAAAATTTTGAGTTTCTCAAGCGTTTCTTACCTACAAACTGCCACATCTCGCGAACGGATTGACCAATCCGCCAAATTTTTGATGCAGCTGAAAGTAGAAACTCGCCCGATTACAACGGTATGCGTACCTTTCTCCTGGGCCGCTCTAGTTATTCGTTTCGAGCATCAGAACTGCGAAAATTTTGAGTTTCTCAAGCGTTTCTTACATCCAAACTGCCATATCTCGCGAACGGATTGACCAATCCGCAAAATTTCTGTTGCATCTGAAAGTAGAAACTCGCCCGATTACAACGGTATGCGCACTTTGCACGTAGTTCGTTCTAGTTATTCGTTTCGAGCATCGGAACTGCGAAAATTTTGAGTTTCTCAAGCGTTTCTTACCTCCAAACTGCCATATCTCGCGAACTGATTGACCAATCCGCAAAATTTCTGTTGCATCTGAAAGTAGAAACTCGCCCAATTACAACGGAATGCGTACTTTTCCCCTAGGTCGTTCTGGTTATTCGTTTCGAGCATCAGAACTGTGAAAATTTTGAGTTTCTCAACCGTTTCTTACTTCCAAACTGCCATATCTCGCGAACGGAGTCACCAATCCGCAAAATTTCTGTTGCATCTGAAAGTAGAAACTCGCCCGATTACAACGGTATGCGTACTTTTCCCCTCGGCCGCTCTAGTTATTCGTTTCGAGCAACAGAATTGCTAAAATTTTGAGTTTCTCAAGCGTTTCTTACTTCCAAACTGCCATATCTCGCGAACGGATTGACCAATCCGCAAAATTTCTGTTGCATCTGAAAGTAGAAACTCGCCCGATTACAACGGTATGCGCACTTTCCCGTAGTCCGTTCTAGTTATTCGTTTCGAGCATCAGAACTGCGAAAATTTTGAGTTTCTCAAGCGTTTCTTACCTCCAAACTGCCATATCTCGCGAACGGATTGACCAATCCGCAAAATTTCTGTTGCATCTGAAAGTAGAAACTCGCCCGATTACAGCGGAGTGCGTACTTTTCCCCTAGGTCGTTCTGGTTATTCGTTTCGAGCATCAGAACTGTGAAAATTTTGAGTTTCTCAACCGTTTCTTACTTCCAAACTGCCATATCTCGTGAACGGAATCACCAATCCGCAAAATTTCTGTTGCATCTGAAAGTAGAAACTCGCCCGATTACAACGGTATGCGTACTTTTCCCCTCGGCCGCTCTAGTTATTCGTTTCGAGCAACAGAATTGCTAAAATTTTGAGTTTCTCAAGCGTTTCTTACTTCCAAACTGCCATATCTCGCGAACGGATTGACCAATCCGCAAAATTTCTGTTGCATCTGAAAGTAGAAACTCGCCCGATTACAACGGTATGCGCACTTTTCCCGTAGTCCGTTCTAGTTATTCGTTTCGAGCATCAGAACTGCGAAAATTTTGAGTTTCTCAAGCGTTTCTTACCTCCAAACTGCCATATCTCGCGAACGGATTGACCAATCCGCAAAATTTCTGTTGCATCTGAAAGTAGAAACTCGCCCGATTACAACCGTATGCGTACTTTTCCCCTAGGCCGTTCTGGTTATTCGTTTCGAGCATCAGAACTGTGAAAATTTTGAGTTTCTCAACCGTTTCTTACCTCCAAACTGCCATATCTCGCGAACGGATTGACCAATCCGCAAAATTTCTGTTGCATCTGAAAGTAGAAACTCGCCCGATTACAACGGTATGCGTACTTTTCCCCTAGGTCGTTCTGGTTATTCGTTTCGAGCATCAGAACTGTGAAAATTTTGAGTTTCTCAACCGTTTCTTACTTCCAAACTGCCATATCTCGTGAACGGAATCACCAATCCGCAAAATTTCTGTTGCATCTGAAAGTAGAAACTCGCCCGATTACAACGGTATGCGTACTTTTCCCCTCGGCCGCTCTAGTTATTCGTTTCGAGCAACAGAATTGCTAAAATTTTGAGTTTCTCAAGCGTTTCTTACTTCCAAACTGCCATATCTCGCGAACGGATTGACCAATCCGCAAAATTTCTGTTGCATCTGAAAGTAGAAACTCGCCCGATTACAACGGTATGCGCACTTTTCCCGTAGTCCGTTCTAGTTATTCGTTTCGAGCATCAGAACTGCGAAAATTTTGAGTTTCTCAAGCGTTTCTTACCTCCAAACTGCCATATCTCGCGAACGGATTGACCAATCCGCAAAATTTCTGTTGCATCTGAAAGTAGAAACTCGCCCGATTACAACCGTATGCGTACTTTTCCCCTAGGCCGTTCTGGTTATTCGTTTCGAGCATCAGAACTGTGAAAATTTTGAGTTTCTCAACCGTTTCTTACCTCCAAACTGCCATATCTCGCGAACGGATTGACCAATCCGCAAAATTTCTGTTGCATCTGAAAGTAGAAACTCGCCCGATTACAACGGTATGCGTACTTTTCCCCTAGGCCGTTCTGGTTATTCGTTTCGAGCATCAGAACTGTGAAAATTTTGAGTTTCTCAACCGTTTCTTACCTCCAAACTGCCATATCTCGCGAACGGATTGACCAATCCGCAAAATTTCTGTTGCATCTGAAGGTAGAAACTCGCCCGATTACAACAGTATGCGTACTTTTCCCCTAGGCCGTTCGAGTTATTCGTTTCGAGCATCAGAACTGCGAAAATTTTGAGTTTCTCAAGCGTTTCTTACTTCCAAACTGCCATATCTCGCGAACGGATTGACCAATCCGCAAAATTTCTGTTGCATCTGAAAGTAGAAACTCGCCCGATTACAACTGTATGCGTACTTTTCCCCTAGCCCGTTCTAGTTATTCGTTTCGAGCATCAGAACTGCGAAAATTTTGAGTTTCTGAAGCGTTTCCTACCTCCAAACTGCCATATCTCGCGAACGGATTGACCAATCCGCAAAATTTCTGATGCATCTGAAAGTAGAAACTCGCCCGATTACAACGGTATGCGTACTTTTCCCCTAGGCCGTTCTAGTTATGCTTGTCGAGCATCAGAACTGCGAAAATTTTGAGTTTCTCAAGCGTTTCTTACTTCCAAACTGCCATATCTCGCGAACGGATTGACCAATCCGCAAAATTTCTGTTGCATCTGAAAGTAGAAACTCGCCCGATTACAACTGTATGCGTACTTTTCCCCTAGCCCGTTCTAGTTATTCGTTTCGAGCATCAGAACTGCGAAAATTTTGAGTTTCTGAAGCGTTTGCTACCTCCAAACTGCCATATCTCGCGAACGGATTGACCAATTCCCACAATTTCTGATGCATCTGAAAGTAGAAACTCGCCCGATTACAACGGTATGCGTACTTTTCCCCTAGGCCGTTCTGGTTATTCGTTTCGAGCATCAGAACTGTGAAAATTTTGAGTTTCTCAAGCGTTTCTTATCTCCAAACTGCCATATCTCGCGAACGGATTGACCAATCCGCAAAATTTCTGTTGCATCTGAAAGTAGAAACTCGCCCGATTACAACGGTATGCGTACTTTTCCCCTAGGCCGTTCTAGTTATTCGTTTCGAGCATCAGAACTGCGAAAATTTTGAGTTTCTCAAGCGTTTCTTACTTCCAAACTGCCATATCTCGCGAACGGATTGACCAATCCGCAAAATTTCTGTTGCATCTGAAAGTGGAAACTCGCCCGATTACAACTGTATGCGTACTTTACCCCTAGTACGTTCTAGTTATTCGTTTCGAGCATCAGAACTGCGAAAATTTTGAGTTTCTGAAGCGTTTCCTACCTCCAAACTGCCATATCTCGCGAACGGATTGACCAATCCGCAAAATTTCTGATGCATCTGAAAGTAAAATCTCGCCCGATTACAACGGTATGCGTACTTTTCCCCTAGGCCGTTCTAGTTATGCTTGTCGAGCATCAGAACTGCGAAAATTTTGAGTTTCTCAAGCGTTTCTTACTTCCAAACTGCCATATCTCGCGAACGGATTGACCAATCCGCAAAATTTCTGTTGCATCTGAAAGTAGAAACTCGCCCGATTACAACTGTATGCGTAGTTTTCCCCTAGCCCGTTCTAGTTATTCGTTTCGAGCATCAGAACTGCGAAAATTTTGAGTTTCTGAAGCGTTTCCTACCTCCAAACTGCCATATCTCGCGAAGGGATTGACCAATCCGCAAAATTTCTGATGCATCTGAAAGTAGAAACTCGCCCGATTACAACGGTATGCGTACTTTTCCCCTAGGCCGTTCTAGTTATGCTTGTCGAGCATCAGAACTGCGAAAATTTTGAGTTTCTCAAGCGTTTCTTACTTCCAAACTGCCATATCTCGCGAACGGATTGACCAATCCGCAAAATTTCTGTTGCATCTGAAAGTAGACACTCGCCCGATTACAACTGTATGCGCACTTTTCCCCTAGCCCGTTCTAGTTATTCGTTTCGAGCATCAGAACTGCGAAAATTTTGAGTTTCTGAAGCGTTTCCTACCTCCAAACTGCCATATCTCGCGAACGGATTGACCGATTCCCAAAATTTCTGATGCATCTGAAAGTAGAAACTTGCCCGATTACAACGGTATGCGTACTTTTCCCCTACGCCGTTCTAGTTATTCGTTCTGAGCATCAGAACTGCGAAAATTTTGAGTTTCTCAAGCGTTTCTTACTTCCAAACTGCCATATCTCGCGAACGGATTGACCAATCCGCAAAATTTCTGTTGCATCTGAAAGTAGAAACTCGCCCGATTACAACGGTATGCGTACTTTTCCCCTAGGCCGTTCTAGTTATTCGTTTCGAGCATCAGAACTGCGAAAATTTTGAGTTTCTCAAGCGTTTCTTACTTCCAAACTGCCATATCTCGCGAACGGATTGACCAATCCGCAAAATTTCTGTTGCATCTGAAAGTGGAAACTCGCCCGATTACAACTGTATGCGTACTTTACCCCTAGTACGTTCTAGTTATTCGTTTCGAGCATCAGAACTGCGAAAATTTTGAGTTTCTGAAGCGTTTCCTACCTCCAAACTGCCATATCTCGCGAACGGATTGACCAATCCGCAAAATTTCTGATGCATCTGAAAGTAGAATCTCGCCCGATTACAACGGTATGCGTACTTTTCCCCTAGGCCGTTCTAGTTATGCTTGTCGAGCATCAGAACTGCGAAAATTTTGAGTTTCTCAAGCGTTTCTTACTTCCAAACTGCCATATCTCGCGAACGGATTGACCAATCCGCAAAATTTCTGTTGCATCTGAAAGTAGAAACTCGCCCGATTACAACTGTATGCGTAGTTTTCCCCTAGCCCGTTCTAGTTATTCGTTTCGAGCATCAGAACTGCGAAAATTTTGAGTTTCTGAAGCGTTTCCTACCTCCAAACTGCCATATCTCGCGAAGGGATTGACCAATCCGCAAAATTTCTGATGCATCTGAAAGTAGAAACTCGCCCGATTACAACGGTATGCGTACTTTTCCCCTAGGCCGTTCTAGTTATGCTTGTCGAGCATCAGAACTGCGAAAATTTTGAGTTTCTCAAGCGTTTCTTACTTCCAAACTGCCATATCTCGCGAACGGATTGACCAATCCGCAAAATTTCTGTTGCATCTGAAAGTAGACACTCGCCCGATTACAACTGTATGCGCACTTTTCCCCTAGCCCGTTCTAGTTATTCGTTTCGAGCATCAGAACTGCGAAAATTTTGAGTTTCTGAAGCGTTTCCTACCTCCAAACTGCCATATCTCGCGAACGGATTGACCGATTCCCAAAATTTCTGATGCATCTGAAAGTAGAAACTTGCCCGATTACAACGGTATGCGTACTTTTCCCCTACGCCGTTCTAGTTATTCGTTCTGAGCATCAGAACTGCGAAAATTTTGAGTTTCTCAAGCGTTTCTTACCTACAAACTGCCACATCTCGCGAACGGATTGACCAATCCGCCAAATTTTTGATGCAGCTGAAAGTAGAAACTCGCCCGATTACAACGGTATGCGCACTTTTCCCGTAGTGCGTTCTAGTTATTCGTTTCGAGCATCAGAACTGCGAAAATTTTGAGTTTCTCAAGCGTTTCTTATCTCCAAACTGCCATATCTCGCGAACGGATTGACCAATCCGCAAAATTTCTGTTGCATCTGAAAGTAGAAACTCGCCCGATTACAACGGTATGCGTACTTTTCCCCTAGGCCGTTCTAGTTATTCGTTTCGAGCATCAGAACTGCGAAAATTTTGAGTTTTTCAAGCGTTTCTTATTTCCAAATTGCCATACCTCTTGAACGGATTGAGCAATCCGCAAAATTTCTGTTGCATCTGAAGGTAGAAACTCGCCCGATTACAACGGTATGCGCACTTTTCCCCTAGTCCGTTCTAGTTATTCGTTTCGAGCATCAGAACTGCGAAAATTTTGAGTTTCTGAAGCGTTTCCTACCTCCAAACTGCCATATCTCGCGAACGGATTGACCAATCCGCAAAATTTCTGATGCATCTGAAAGTAGAAACTCGCCCGATTACAACGGTATGCGTACTTTTCCCCTAGGCCGTTCTAGTTATGCTTGTCGAGCATCAGAACTGCGAAAATTTTGAGTTTCTCAAGCGTTTCTTACTTCCAAACTGCCATATCTCGCGAACGGATTGACCAATCCGCAAAATTTCTGTTGCATCTGAAAGTAGAAACTCGCCCGATTACAACACTGTCCGTACTTTTCCCCTAGGCCGTTCTAGTTATTCGTTTCGAGCATCAGAACTGCGAAAATTTTGAGTTTCTCAAGCGTTTCTTACCTCCAAACTGCCATATCTCGCGAACGGATTGACCAATCCGCAAAATTTCTGTTGCAACTGAAAGTAGAAACTCGCCCGATTACAACACTATGCGTACTTTTCCCCTAGGCCGCCCTAGTTATTCGTTTCGAGCATCAGAACTGCGAAAATTTTGAGTTTCTGAAGCGTTTCTTACTTCCAAACTGCCATATCTCGCGAACGGATTGACCAATCCGCAAAATTTCTGTTGCATCTGAAAGTAGAAACTCGCCCGATTACAACGGTATGCGTAAATTTCCCCTAGGCCGTTCTAGTTATTCGTGTCGAGCATCAGAACTGTGAAAATTTTGAGTTTCTCAAGCGTTTCTTACTTCCAAACTGCCATATCTCGCGAACGGATTGACCAATCCGCAAAATTTCTGTTGCATCTGAAAGTAGAAACTCGCCCGATTACAACACTATGCGTACTTTTCCCCTAGGCCGTTCTAGTTATTCGTTTCGAGCATCAGAACTGCGAAAATTTTGAGTTTCTCAAGCGTTTCTTACTTCCAAACTGCCATATCTCGCGAACGGATTGACCAATCCGCACAATTTCTGTTGCATCTGAAAGTAGAAACTCGCCCGATTACAACACTGTTCGTACTTTTCCCCTAGGCCGTTCTAGTTATTCGTTTCGAGCATCAGAACTGCGAAAATTTTGAGTTTCTCAAGCGTTTCTTACCTCCAAACTGCCATATCTCGCGAACGGATTGACCAATCCGCAAAATTTCTGTTGCATCTGAAAGTAGAAACTCGCCCGATTACAACGGTATGCGTACTTTTCCCCTAGGCCGTTCTAGTTATTCGTTTCGAGCATCAGAACTGCGAAAATTTTGAGTTTCTCAAGCGTTTCTTACCTCCAAACTGCCATATCTCGCGAACGGATTGACCAATCCGCAAAATTTCTGTTGCATCTGAAAGTAGAAACTCGCCCGATTACAACACTCTGCGTACTTTTCCCCTAGGCCGCCCTAGTTATTCGTTTCGAGCATCAGAACTGCAAAAATTTTGAGTTTCTCAAGCGTTTCTTACTTCCAAACTGCCATATCTCGCGAACGGATTGACCAATCCGCAAAATTTCTGTTGCATCTGAAAGTAGAAACTCGCCCGATGACAACGGTATGCGTACTTTTCCCCTAGGCCGTTCTAGTTATTCGTTTCGAGCATCAGAACTGTGAAAATTTTGAGTTTCTCAAGCGTTTCTTACTTCCAAACTGCCATATCTCGCGAACGGATTGACCAATCCGCAAAATTTCTGTTGCATCTGAAAGTAGAAACTCGCCCGATTACAACACTATGCGCACTTTTCCCCTAGGCCGTTCTAGTTATTCGTTTCGAGCATCAGAACTGCGAAAATTTTGAGTTTCTCAAGCGTTTCCTACTTCCAAACTGCCATATCTCGCGAACGGATTGACCAATCCGCAAAATTTCTGTTGCATCTGAAAGTAGAAACTCGCCCGATTACAACACTATGCGTACTTTCCCCCTAGGCCGCCCTAGTTATTCGTTTCGAGCATCAGAACTGCAAAAATTTTGAGTTTCTCAAGCGTTTCTTACCTCCAAACTGCCATATCTCGCGAACGGATTGACCAATCCGCAAAATTTCTGTTGCATCTGAAAGTAGAAACTCGCCCGATTACAACACTATGCGTACTTTTCCCCTAGGCCGCCCTAGTTATTCGTTTCGAGCATCAGAACTGCGAAAATTTTGAGTTTCTCAAGCGTTTCTTACCTCCAAACTGCCATATCTCGCGAACGGATTGACCAATCCGCAAAATTTCTGTTGCATCTGAAAGTAGAAACTCGCCCGATTACAACACTGTGCGTACTTTCCCCCTAGGCCGCCCTAGTTATTCGTTTCGAGCATCAGAACTGCAAAAATTTTGAGTTTCTCAAGCGTTTCTTACCTCCAAACTGCCATATCTCGCGAACGGATTGACCAATCCGCAAAATTTCTGTTGCATCTGAAAGTAGAAACTCGCCCGATGACAACGGTATGCGTACTTTTCCCCTAGGCCGTTCTAGTTATTCGTTTCGAGCATCAGAACTGTGAAAATTTTGAGTTTCTCAAGCGTTTCTTACTTCCAAACTGCCATATCTCGCGAACGGATTGACCAATCCGCAAAATTTCTGTTGCATCTGAAAGTAGAAACTCGCCCGATTACAACACTATGCGCACTTTTCCCCTAGGCCGTTCTAGTTATTCGTTTCGAGCATCAGAACTGCGAAAATTTTGAGTTTCTCAAGCGTTTCTTACTTCCAAACTGCCATATCTCGCGAACGGATTGACCAATCCGCAAAATTTCTGTTGCATCTGAAAGTAGAAACTCGCCCGATTACAACACTATGCGTACTTTTCCCCTAGGCCGCCCTAGTTATTCGTTTCGAGCATCAGAACTGCAAAAATTTTGAGTTTCTCAAGCGTTTCTTACTTCCAAACTGCCATATCTCGCGAACGGATTGACCAATCCGCAAAATTTCTGTTGCATCTGAAAGTAGAAACTCGCCCGATTACAACAGTGTGCGTACTTTTCCCCTAGGCCGTTCTAGTTATTCGTTTCGAGCATCAGAACTGCGAAAATTTTGAGTTTCCCAAGCGTTTCTTACCTCCAAACTGCCATATCTCGCGAAAGGATTGACCAATCCGCAAAATTTCTGTTGCATCTGAAAGTAGAAACTCGCCCGATTGCAACGGTATGCGTACTTTTCCACTAGGCCGTTCTCGCTATTCGTTTCGAGCATCAGATCTGCGAAAATTTTGAGTTTCTCAAGCGTTTCTTACATCCAAACTGCCATATCTCGCGAACGGATTTACCAATCCGCAAAATTTCTGTTGCATCTGAAAGTAGAAACTCGCCCGATTACAACTGTATCCGTACTTTTCCCCTAGCCCGTTCTAGTTATTCGTTTCCAGCAACAGAACTGCGAAAATTTTGAGTTTCTCAAGCGTTTCTTACTTCCAAACTGCCATATCTCGCGAACGGATTGACCAATCCGCACAATTTCTGTTGCATCTGAAAGTAGAAACTCGCCCGATTACAACACTATTCGTACTTTTCCCCTAGGCCGTTCTAGTTATTCGTTTCGAGCATCAGAACTGCGAAAATTTTGAGTTTCTCAAGCGTTTCTTACCTCCAAACTGCCATATCTCGCGAACGGATTGACCAATCCGCAAAATATCTGTTGCATCTGAAAGTAGAAACTCGCCCGATTACAACACTGTGCGTACTTTTCCCCTAGGCCGCCCTAGTTATTCGTTTCGAGCATCAGAACTGCAAAAATTTTGAGTTTCTCAAGCGTTTCTTACTTCCAAACTGCCATATCTCGCGAACGGATTGACCAATCCGCAAAATTTCTGTTGCATCTGAAAGTAGAAACTCGCCCGATTACAACGGTATGCGTACTTTTCCCCTAGGCCGTTCTAGTTATTCGTTTCGAGCATCAGAACTGTGAAAATTTTGAGTTTCTCAAGCGTTTCTTACTTCCAAACTGCCATATCTCGCGAACGGATTTACCAATCCGCAAAATTTCTGTTGCATCTGAAAGTAGAAACTCGCCCGATTACAACTGTATGCGTACTTTTCCCCTAGCCCGTTCTAGTTATTCGTTTCGAGCACCAGAACTGCGAAAATTTTGAGTTTCTCAAGCGTTTCTTACCTCCAAACTGCCATATCTCGCGAACGGATTGACCAATCCGCAAAATTTCTGTTGCATCTGAAAGTAGAAACTCGCCCGATTACAACTGTATGCGTAATTTTCCCCTAGCCCGTTCTAGTTATTCGTTTCGAGCAACAGAACTGCGAAAGTTTTGAGTTTCTCAAGCGTTTCTTACTTCCAAACTGCCATATCTCGGGATCGGATTGACCAATCCGCACAATTTCTGTTGCATCTGAAAGTAGAAACTCGCCCGATTACAACACTATTCGTACTTTTCCCCTAGGCCGTTCTAGTTATTCGTTTCGAGCATCAGAACTGCGAAAATTTTGAGTTTCTCAAGCGTTTCTTACTTCCAAACTGCCATATCTCGCGAACGGATTGACCAATCCGCAAAATTTCTGTTGCATCTGAAAGTAGAAACTCGCCCGATTACAACACTATGCGTAATTTTCCCCTAGCCCATTCTAGTTATTCGTTTCGAGCAACAGAACTGCGAAAGTTTTGAGTTTCTCAAGCGTTTCTTACTTCCAAACTGCCATATCTCGGGATCGGATTGACCAATCCGCACAATTTCTGTTGCATCTGAAAGTAGAAACTCGCCCGATTACAACACTATTCGTACTTTTCCCCTAGGCCGTTCTAGTTATTCGTTTCGAGCATCAGAACTGCGAAAATTTTGAGTTTCTCAAGCGTTTCTTACTTCCAAACTGCCATATCTCGCGAACGGATTGACCAATCCGCAAAATTTTTGTTGCATCTGAAAGTAGAAACTCGCCCGATTACAACACTATGCGTACTTTTCCCCTAGGCCGTTCTAGTTATTCGTTTCGAGCATCAGAACTGCGAAAGTTTGGAGTTTCTCAAGCGTTTCTTACTTCCAAACTGCCATATCTCGCGAACGGATTGACCAATCCGCAAAATTTCTGTTGCATCTGAAAGTAGAAACTCGCCCGATTACAACACTGTGCGTACTTTTCCCCTAGGCCGTTCTAGTTATTCGTTTCGAGCATCAGAACTGTGAAAATTTTGAGTTTCTCAAGCGTTTCTTACTTCCAAACTGCCATATCTCGCGAACGGATTGACCAATCCGCAAAATTTCTGTTGCATCTGAAAGTAGAAACTCGCCCGATTACAACGGTGTGCGTACTTTTCCCCTAGGCCGTTCTAGTTATTCGTTTCGAGCATCAGAACTGCGAAAATTTTGAGTTTCTCGAGCGTTTGTTACCTCCTAACTACCATATCTCGCGAACGGATTGACCAATCCGCAAAATTTCTGTTGCATCTGAAAGTAGAAACAAGCCCGATTACAACTGTATGCGTAATTTTCCCCTAGCCCGTTCTAGTTATTCGTTTCGAGCAACAGAACTGCGAAAGTTTTGAGTTTCTCAAGCGTTTCTTACTTCCAAACTGCCATATCTCGGGATCGGATTGACCAATCCGCACAATTTCTGTTGCATCTGAAAGTAGAAACTCGCCCGATTACAACACTATTCGTACTTTTCCCCTAGGCCGTTCTAGTTATTCGTTTCGAGCATCAGAACTGCGAAAATTTTGAGTTTCTCAAGCGTTTCTTACTTCCAAACTGCCATATCTCGCGAACGGATTGACCAATCCGCAAAATTTCTGTTGCATCGGAAAGTAGAAACTCGCCCGATTACAACACTGTGCGTACTTTTCCCCTAGGCCGTTCTAGTTATTCGTTTCGAGCATCAGAACTGCGAAAGTTTTGAGTTTCCCAAGCGTTTCTTACTTCCAAACTGCCATATCTCGCGAACGGATTGACCAATCCGCAAAATTTCTGTTGCATCTGAAAGTAGAAACTCGCCCGATTACAACGGTACGCGTACTTTTCCCCTAGGCCGTTCTAGTTACTCGTTTCGAGCATCAGACCTGTGAAAATTTTGAGTTTCTCAAGCGTTTCTTACTTCCAAACTGCCATATCTCGCGAACGGATTGACCAATCCGCAAAATTTCTGTTGCATCTGAAAGTAGAAACTCGCCCGATTACAACTCTATGCGTACTTTTCCCCTAGGCCGTTCTAGTTATTCGTTTCGAGCATCAGAACTGCGAAAATTTTGAGTTTCTCAAGCGTTTCTTACCTCCAAACTGCCATATCTCGCGAACGGATTGACCAATCCGCAAAATTTCTGTTGCATCTGAAAGTAGAAACTCGCCCGATTACAACGGTGTGCGTACTTTTCCCCTAGGCCGTTCTAGTTATTCGTTTCGAGCATCAGAACTGCGAAAATTTTGAGTTTCTCGAGCGTTTCTTACCTCCAAACTGCCATATCTCGCGAACGGATTGACCAATCCGCAAAATTTCTGTTGCATCTGAAAGTAGAAACTCGCCCGATTACAACTGTATGCGTACTTTTCCCCTAGCCCGTTCTAGTTATTCGTTACGAGCAACAGAGCTGCGAAAATTTTGAGTTTCTCAAGCGTTTCTTACTTCCAAACTGCCATATCTCGCGAACGGATTAACCAATCCGCACAATTTCTGTTGCATCTGAAAGTAGAAACTCGCCCGATTACAACACTGTTCGTACTTTTCCCCTAGGCCGTTCTAGTTATTCGTTTCGAGCATCAGAACTGCGAAAATTTTGAGTTTCTCAAGCGTTTCTTACCTCCAAACTGCCATATCTCGCGAACGGATTGACCAATCCGCAAAATTTCTGTTGCAACTGAAAGTAGAAACTCGCCCGATTACAACACTATGCGTACTTTTCCCCTAGGCCGCCCTAGTTATTCGTTTCGAGCATCAGAACTGAAAAAATTTTGAGTTTCTCAAGCGTTTCTTACTTCCAAACTGCCATATCTCGCGAACGGATTGACCAATCCGCAAAATTTCTGTTGCATCTGAAAGTAGAAACTCGCCCCATTACAACACTATGCGTACTTTTCCCCTAGGCCGTTCTAGTTATTCGTTTCGAGCATCAGAACTGCGAAAATTTTGAGTTTCTCAAGCGTTTCTTACCTCCAAACTGCCATACCTCGTGAACGGATTGACCAATCCGCAAAATTTCTGTTGCATCTGAAAGTAGAAACTCGCCCGATTACAACGGTGTGCGTACTTTTCCCCTAGGCCGTTCTAGTTATTCGTTTCGAGCATCAGAACTGTGAAAATTTTGAGTTTCTCAAGCGTTTCTTACTTCCAAACTGCCATATCTCGCGAACGGATTGACCAATCCGCAAAATTTCTGTTGCATCTGATAGTAGAAACTCGCCCGATTACAACACTATGCGTACTTTTCCCCTAGGCCGTTCTAGTTATTCGTTTCGAGCATCAGAACTGCGAAAATTTTGAGTTTCTCAAGCGTTTCTTACCTCCAAACTGCCATATCTCGCGAACGGATTGACCAATCCGCAAAATTTCTGTTGCATCTGAAAGTAGAAACTCGCCCGATTACAACACTATGCGTACTTTTCCCCTAGGCCGCCCTAGTTATTCGTTTCGAGCATCAGAACTGCAAAAATTTTGAGTTTCTCAAGCGTTTCTTACTTCCAAACTGCCATATCTCGCGAACGGATTGACCAATCCGCAAAATTTCTGTTGCATCTGAAAGTAGAAACTCGCCCGATTACAACGGTATGCGTACTTTTCCCCTAGGCCGTTCTAGTTATTCGTTTCGAGCATCAGAACTGTGAAAATTTTGAGTTTCTCAAGCGTTTCTTACCTCCAAACTGCCATATCTCGCGAACGGATTGACCAATCCGCAAAATTTCTGTTGCATCTGAAAGTAGAAACTCGCCCGATTACAACGGTATGCGCACTTTTCCCCTAGGCCGTTCTAGTTATTCGTTTCGAGCATCAGAACTGCGAAAATTTTGAGTTTCTCAAGCGTTTCTTACCTCCAAACTGCCATATCTCGCGAACGGATTGACCAATCCGCAAAATTTCTGTTGCATCTGAAAGTAGAAACTCGCCCGATTACAACGGTGTGCGTACTTTTCCCCTAGGCCGTTCTAGTTATTCGTTTCGAGCATCAGAACTGCGAAAATTTTGAGTTTCTCGAGCGTTACTTACCTCCAAACTGCCATATCTCGCGAACGGATTGACCAATCCGCAAAATTTCTGTTGCATCTGAAAGTAGAAACTCGCCCGATTACAACACTATGCGCACTTTTCCCCTAGGCCGTTCTAGTTATTCGTTTCGAGCATCAGAACTGCGAAAATTTTGAGTTTCTCAAGCGTTTCTTACCTCCAAACTGCCATATCTCGCAAACGGATTGACCAATCCGCAAAATTTCTGTTGCATCTGAAGGTAGAAACATGCCCGATTATAACGGTATGCGTACTTTTCCCCTAGGCCGTTCTAGTTATTCGTTTCGAGCATCAGAACTGCGAAAATTTTGAGTTTCTCGAGCGTTACTTACCTCCAAACTGCCATATCTCGCGAACGGATTGACCAATCCGCAAAATTTCTGTTGCATCTGAAAGTAGAAACTCGCCCGATTACAACACTATGCGCACTTTTCCCCTAGGCCGTTCTAGTTATTCGTTTCGAGCATCAGAACTGCGAAAATTTTGAGTTTCTCAAGCGTTTCTTACCTCCAAACTGCCATATCTCGCAAACGGATTGACCAATCCGCAAAATTTCTGTTGCATCTGAAGGTAGAAACATGCCCGATTATAACGGTATGCGTACTTTTCCCCTAGGCCGTTCTAGTTATTCGTTTCGAGCATCAGAACTGCGAAAATTTTGAGTTTCTCATGCGTTTCTCACGTACAAACTGCCACATCTCGCGAACGGATTGTCCATTCCGCAAAATTTCTGATGCATCTGAAAGTAGAAACTCGCCCGATTACATCGGTATGCGTACTTTTCCCCTAGGCCGCCCTAGTTATTCGTTTCGAGCATCAGAACTGCAAAAATTTTGAGTTTCTCAAGCGTTTCTTACTTCCAAACTGCCATATCTCGCGAACGGATTGACCAATCCGCAAAATTTCTGTTGCATCTGAAAGTAGAAACTCGCCCGATTACAACACTATGCGTACTTTTCCCCTAGGCCGTTCTAGTTATGCTTGTCGAGCATCAGAACTGCGAAAATTTTGAGTTTCTCGAGCGTTTCTTACGTCCAAACTGCCATATCTCGCGAACGGATTGACCAATCCGCAAAATTTCTGTTGCATCTGAAAGTAGAAACTCGCCCGATTACAACACTATGCGTACTTTTCCCCTAGGCCGTTTTAGTTATGCTTGTCGAGCATCAGAACTGCGAAAATTTTGAGTTTCTCGAGCGTTTCTTACCTCCAAACTGCCATATCTCGCGAACGGATTGACCAATCCGCAAAATTTCTGTTGCATCTGAAAGTAGAAATTCGCCCGATTACAACTGTATGATTACTTTTCCCCTAGCCCGTTCTAGTTATTCGTTTCGAGCAACAGAACTGCGAAAATTTTGAGTTTCTCAAGCGTTGCTTACCTCCAAACTGCCATATCGCGCGAACGGATTGACCAATCCGCAAAATTTCTGTTGCATCTGAAGGTAGAAACTCGCCCGATTACAACTGTATGCGTACTTCTCCCCTAGGCCGTTCTAGTTATTCGTTTCGAGCAACAGAACTGCGAAAATTTTTAGTTTCTCAAGCGTTTCTTACATCCAAACTGCCATATCTCGCGAACGGATTGACCAATCCGCAAAATTTCTGTTGCATCTGAAAGTAGAAACTCGCCCGATTACAACGGTATGCGCACTTTTCCCCTAGGCCGTTCTAGTTATTCGTTTCGAGCATCAGAACTGCGAAAATTTTGAGTTTCTCAAGCGTTTCTTACTTCCAAACTGCCATATCTCGCGAACGGATTGACCAATCCGCAAAATTTCTGTTGCATCTGAAGGTAGAAACTCGCCCGATTACAACGGTGTGCGTACTTTTCCCCTAGGCCGTTCTAGTTATGCTTGTCGAGCATCAGTACTGCGAAAATTTTGAGTTACTCGAGCGTTTCTTACCTCCAAACTGCCATATCTCGCGAACGGATTGACCAATCCGCAAAATTTCTATTGCATCTGAAAGTAGAAACTCGCCCGATTACAACGGTGTTCGTACTTTTCCCCTAGGCCGTTATTGTTATTCGTTTCGAGCATCAGAACCGCGAAAATTTTGAGTTTCTCAAGCGTTTCTTACCTCCAAACTGCCATATCTCGCGAACGGTTTGACCAATCCGCAAAATTTCTGTTGCATCTGAAAGTAGAAACTCGCCCGATTACAACGGTATGCGTACTTTTCCCCTTGGCCGTTCTAGTTATTCGTTTCGAGCATCAGAACTGCGAAAATTTTGAGTTTCTCAAGCGTTTCTTACCTCCAAACTGCCATATCTCGCGAACGGATTGACCGATCCGCAAAATTTCTGTTGCATCTGAAAGTAGAAACTCGCCCGATTACGACGGTATGCGTACTTTTCCCCTGGGCCGTTCTAGTTATTCGTTTCGAGCATCAGAACTGCGAAAATTTTGAGTTTCTCAAGCGTTTCTTACCTCCAAACTGCCATATCTCGCAAATGGATTGACCAATCCGCAAAATTTCTGTTGCATCTGAAGGTAGAAACACGCCCGATTATAACGGTATGCGTACTTTTCCCCTAGGCCGTTCTAGTTATTCGTTTCGAGCATCAGAACTGCGAAAATTGTGAGTTTCTCAAGCGTTTCTCACGTACAAACTGCCACATCTCGCGAACGGATTGTCCATTCCGCAAAATTTCTGATGCATCTGAAAGTAGAAACTCGCCCGATTACAACGGTATGCGTACTTTTCCCCTAGGCCGCCCTAGTTATTCGTTTCGAGCATCAGAACTGCAAAAATTTTGAGTTTCTCAAGCGTTTCTTACTTCCAAACTGCCATATCTCGCGAACGGATTGACCAATCCGCAAAATTTCTGTTGCATCTGAAAGTAGAAACTCGCCCGATTACAACGGTATGCGTACTTTCCCCTAGGCCGTCCTAGTTATTCGTTTCGAGCATCAGAACTGTGAAAATTTTGAGTTTCTCAAGCGTTTCTTACCTCCAAACTGCCATATCTCGCGAACGGATTGACCAATCCGCAATATTTCTGTTGCATCTGAAAGTAGAAACTCGCCCGATTACAACACTATGCGTACTTTTCCCCTAGGCCGTTCTAGTTATGCTTGTCGAGCATCAGAACTGCGAAAATTTTGAGTTTCTCGAGCGTTTCTTACCTCCAAACTGCCATATCTCGCGAACGGATTGACCAATCCGCAAAATTTCTGTTGCATCTGAAAGTAGAAATTCGCCCGATTACAACTGTATGATTACTTTTCCCCTAGCCCGTTCTAGTCATTCGTTTCGAGCAACAGAACTGCGAAAATTTTGAGTTTCTCAAGCGTTGCTTACCTCCAAACTGCCATATCTCGCGAACGGATTGACCAATCCGCAAAATTTCTATTGCATCTGAAGGTAGAAACTCGCCCGATTACAACGGTATGCGTACTTTTCCCCTAGGCCGTTCTAGTTATTCGTTTCGAGCATCAGAAATGCGAAAATTTTGAGTATCTCAAGCGTTTCTTACTTCCAAACTGCCATATCTCGCGAACGGATTGACCAATCCGCAAAATTTCAGTTGCATCTGAAGGTAGAAACTCGCCCGATTACAACGGTATGCGTACTTTTCCCCTAGGCCGTTCTAGTTATTCGTTTCGAGCATCAGAACTGCGAAAATTTTGAGTTTCTCAAGCGTTTCTTACCTACAAACTGCCACATCTCGCGAACGGATTGACCAATCCGCAAAATTTCTGATGCATCTGAAAGCAGAAACTCGCCCGATTACAACGGTATGCGTACTTTTCCCCTAGGCCGCGCTAGTAATTCGTTTCGAGCATCAGAACTGCGAAAATTTTGAGTTTCTCAAGCGTTTCTTACCTCCAAACTGCCATATCTCGCGAACGGATTGACCAATCCGCAAAATTTCTGTTGCATCTGAAAGTAGAAACTCGCCCGATTACAACACTATGCGTACTTTTCCCCTAGGCCGTTCTAGTTGTTCGTTTCGAGCATCAGAACTGCGAAAATTTTGAGTTTCTCAAGCGTTTCTTACATCCAAACTGCCATATCTCGCGAACGGATTGACCAATCCGCAAAATTTCTGTTGTATCTGAAAGTAGAAACACGCCCGATTACAACACTATGCGTACTTTTCCCCCAGTCCGTTCTAGTTATTCGTTTCGAGCATCAGAACTGCGAAAATTTGGAGTTTCTCAAGCGTTTCTTACCTCCAAACTGCCATATCTCGCGAACGGATTGACCAATTCGCAAAATTTCTGTTGCATCTGAAAGTAGAAACTCGCCCTCTTACAACTGTATGCGTACTTTTCCCCCAGTCCGTTCTAGTTATTCGTGTCGAGCATCAGAACTGCGAAAATTTGGAGTTTCTCAAGCGTTTCTGACCTCCAAACTGCCATATCTCGCGAACGGATTGACCAATTCGCAAAATTTCTGTTGCATCTGAAGGTAGAAACTCGCCCCATTACAACGGTATGCGTACTTTTCCCCTAGGCCGTTCTGGTTATTCGTTTCGAGCATCAGAACTGTGAAAATTTTGAGTTTCTCAAGCGTTTCTTACCTCCAAACTGCCATATCTCGCGAACGGATTGACCAATCCGCAAAATTTCTGTTGCATCTGAAAGTAGAAACTCGCCCGATTACAACACTATGCGTACTTTTCCCCTAGGCCGTTCTAGTTGTTCGTTTCGAGCATCAGAACTGCGAAAATTTTGAGTTTCTCAAGCGTTTCTTACATCCAAACTGCCATATCTCGCGAACGGATTGACCAATCCGCAAAATTTCTGTTGTATCTGAAAGTAGAAACTCGCCCGATTACAACACTATGCGTACTTTTCCCCCAGTCCGTTCTAGTTATTCGTTTCGAGCATCAGAACTGCGAAAATTTGGAGTTTCTCAAGCGTTTCTTACCTCCAAACTGCCATATCTCGCGAACGGATTGACCAATCCGCAAAATTTCTGTTGCATCTGAAAGTAGAAACTCGCCCTCTTACAACGGTATGCGTACTTTTCCCCTAGGCCGTTCTAGTTATTCGTTTCGAGCATCAGAACTGCGAAAATTTGGAGTTTCTCAAGCGTTTCTTACCTCCAAACTGCAATATCTCGCGAACGGATTGACCAATCCGCAAAATTTCTGTTGCATCTGAAAGTAGAAACTCGCCCGATTGCAACGGCATGCGTACTTTTCCCCTAGGCCGTTCTAGTTGTGCTTGTCGAGCATCAGAACTGCGAAAATTTTGAGTTTCTCAAGCGTTTCTTACCTCCAAACTGCCATATCTCGCGAACGGATTGACCAATCCGCAAAATTTCTGTTGCATCTGAAAGTAGAGACTCGCCCGATTACAACGGTATGCGTACTTTTCCCCTAGGCCGCCCTAGTAATTCGTTTCGAGCATCAGAACTGCGAAAATTTTGAGTTTCTCAAGCGTTTCTTACCTCCAAACTGCCATATCTCGCGAACGGATTGACCAATCCGCAAAATTTCTGTTGCATCTGAAAGTAGAAACTCGCCCGATTACAACACTATGCGTACTTTTCCCCTAGGCCGTTCTAGTTGTTCGTTTCGAGCATCAGAACTGCGAAAATTTTGAGTTTCTCAAGCGTTTCTCACGTACAAACTGCCACATCTCGCGAACGGATTGTCCATTCCGCAAAATTTCTGATGCATCTGAAAGTAGAAACTCGCCCGATTACAACAATATGCGTACTTTTCCCCCAGTCCGTTCTAGTTATTCGTTTAAGCATCAGAACTGCGAAAATTTGGAGTTTCTCAAGCGTTTCTTACTTCCAAACTGCCATATCTCGCGAACGGATTGACCAATCCGCAAAATTTCTGTTGCATCTGAAAGTAGAAACTCGCCCGATTACAACGGTATGCGTACTTTCCCCTAGGCCGTCCTAGTTATTCGTTTCGAGCATCAGAACTGTGAAAATTTTGAGTTTCTCAAGCGTTTCTTACCTCCAAACTGCCATATCTCGCGAACGGATTGACCAATCCGCAATATTTCTGTTGCATCTGAAAGTAGAAACTCGCCCGATTACAACACTATGCGTACTTTTCCCCTAGGCCGTTCTAGTTATGCTTGTCGAGCATCAGAACTGCGAAAATTTTGAGTTTCTCGAGCGTTTCTTACCTCCAAACTGCCATATCTCGCGAACGGATTGACCAATCCGCAAAATTTCTGTTGCATCTGAAAGTAGAAATTCGCCCGATTACAACTGTATGATTACTTTTCCCCTAGCCCGTTCTAGTCATTCGTTTCGAGCAACAGAACTGCGAAAATTTTGAGTTTCTCAAGCGTTGCTTACCTCCAAACTGCCATATCTCGCGAACGGATTGACCAATCCGCAAAATTTCTATTGCATCTGAAGGTAGAAACTCGCCCGATTACAACGGTATGCGTACTTTTCCCCTAGGCCGTTCTAGTTATTCGTTTCGAGCATCAGAAATGCGAAAATTTTGAGTATCTCAAGCGTTTCTTACTTCCAAACTGCCATATCTCGCGAACGGATTGACCAATCCGCAAAATTTCAGTTGCATCTGAAGGTAGAAACTCGCCCGATTACAACGGTATGCGTACTTTTCCCCTAGGCCGTTCTAGTTATTCGTTTCGAGCATCAGAACTGCGAAAATTTTGAGTTTCTCAAGCGTTTCTTACCTACAAACTGCCACATCTCGCGAACGGATTGACCAATCCGCAAAATTTCTGATGCATCTGAAAGCAGAAACTCGCCCGATTACAACGGTATGCGTACTTTTCCCCTAGGCCGCGCTAGTAATTCGTTTCGAGCATCAGAACTGCGAAAATTTTGAGTTTCTCAAGCGTTTCTTACCTCCAAACTGCCATATCTCGCGAACGGATTGACCAATCCGCAAAATTTCTGTTGCATCTGAAAGTAGAAACTCGCCCGATTACAACACTATGCGTACTTTTCCCCTAGGCCGTTCTAGTTGTTCGTTTCGAGCATCAGAACTGCGAAAATTTTGAGTTTCTCAAGCGTTTCTTACATCCAAACTGCCATATCTCGCGAACGGATTGACCAATCCGCAAAATTTCTGTTGTATCTGAAAGTAGAAACACGCCCGATTACAACACTATGCGTACTTTTCCCCCAGTCCGTTCTAGTTATTCGTTTCGAGCATCAGAACTGCGAAAATTTGGAGTTTCTCAAGCGTTTCTTACCTCCAAACTGCCATATCTCGCGAACGGATTGACCAATTCGCAAAATTTCTGTTGCATCTGAAAGTAGAAACTCGCCCTCTTACAACTGTATGCGTACTTTTCCCCCAGTCCGTTCTAGTTATTCGTGTCGAGCATCAGAACTGCGAAAATTTGGAGTTTCTCAAGCGTTTCTGACCTCCAAACTGCCATATCTCGCGAACGGATTGACCAATTCGCAAAATTTCTGTTGCATCTGAAGGTAGAAACTCGCCCCATTACAACGGTATGCGTACTTTTCCCCTAGGCCGTTCTGGTTATTCGTTTCGAGCATCAGAACTGTGAAAATTTTGAGTTTCTCAAGCGTTTCTTACCTCCAAACTGCCATATCTCGCGAACGGATTGACCAATCCGCAAAATTTCTGTTGCATCTGAAAGTAGAAACTCGCCCGATTACAACACTATGCGTACTTTTCCCCTAGGCCGTTCTAGTTGTTCGTTTCGAGCATCAGAACTGCGAAAATTTTGAGTTTCTCAAGCGTTTCTTACATCCAAACTGCCATATCTCGCGAACGGATTGACCAATCCGCAAAATTTCTGTTGTATCTGAAAGTAGAAACTCGCCCGATTACAACACTATGCGTACTTTTCCCCCAGTCCGTTCTAGTTATTCGTTTCGAGCATCAGAACTGCGAAAATTTGGAGTTTCTCAAGCGTTTCTTACCTCCAAACTGCCATATCTCGCGAACGGATTGACCAATCCGCAAAATTTCTGTTGCATCTGAAAGTAGAAACTCGCCCTCTTACAACGGTATGCGTACTTTTCCCCTAGGCCGTTCTAGTTATTCGTTTCGAGCATCAGAACTGCGAAAATTTGGAGTTTCTCAAGCGTTTCTTACCTCCAAACTGCAATATCTCGCGAACGGATTGACCAATCCGCAAAATTTCTGTTGCATCTGAAAGTAGAAACTCGCCCGATTACAACGGTATGCGTACTATTCCCCTAGGCCGTTCTAGTTATTCGTTTCGAGCATCAGAACTGCGAAAATTTTGAGTTTCTCAAGCGTTTCTTACTTCCAAACTGCCATATCTCGCGAACGGATTGACCAATCCGCAAAATTTCTGTTGCGTCTGAGAGTAGAAACTCGCCCGATTGCAACGGCATGCGTACTTTTCCCCTAGGCCGTTCTAGTTGTGCTTGTCGAGCATCAGAACTGCGAAAATTTTGAGTTTCTCAAGCGTTTCTTACCTCCAAACTGCCATATCTCGCGAACGGATTGACCAATCCGCAAAATTTCTGTTGCATCTGAAAGTAGAGACTCGCCCGATTACAACGGTATGCGTACTTTTCCCCTAGGCCGCCCTAGTAATTCGTTTCGAGCATCAGAACTGCGAAAATTTTGAGTTTCTCAAGCGTTTCTTACCTCCAAACTGCCATATCTCGCGAACGGATTGACCAATCCGCAAAATTTCTGTTGCATCTGAAAGTAGAAACTCGCCCGATTACAACACTATGCGTACTTTTCCCCTAGGCCGTTCTAGTTGTTCGTTTCGAGCATCAGAACTGCGAAAATTTTGAGTTTCTCAAGCGTTTCTTACATCCAAACTGCCATATCTCGCGAACGGATTGACCAATCCGCAAAATTTCTGTTGCATCTGAAAGTAGAAACTCGCCCGATTACAACAATATGCGTACTTTTCCCCCAGTCCGTTCTAGTTATTCGTTTAAGCATCAGAACTGCGAAAATTTGGAGTTTCTCAAGCGTTTCTTACCTCCAAACTGCCATATCTCGCGAACGGATTGACCAATTCGCAAAATTTCTGTTGCATCTGAAGGTAGAAACTCGCCCGATTACAACGGTATGCGTACTTTTCCCCTAGGCCGTTCTGGTTATTCGTTTCGAGCATCAGAACTGTGAAAATTTTGAGTTTCTCAAGCGTTTCTTACCTCCAAACTGCCATATCTCGCGAACGGATTGACCAATCCGCAAAATTTCTGTTGCATCTGAAAGTAGAAACTCGCCCGATTACAACGGTATGCGTACTTTTCCCCTAGGCCGTTCTAGTTATTCGTTTCGAGCATCAGAACTGCGAAAATTTTGAGTATCTCAAGCGTTTCTTACTTCCAAACTGCCATATCTCGCGAACGGATTGACCAATCCGCAAAATTTCTGTTGCATCTGAAAGTAGAAACTCGCCCGATTACAACGGTATGCGTACTTTTCCCCTAGGCCGTTCTAGTTATTCGTTTCGAGCATCAGAACTGCGAAAATTTTGAGTATCTCAAGCGTTTCTTACTTCCAAACTGCCATATCTCGCGAACGGATTGACCAATCCGCAAAATTTCTGTTGCATCTGAAGGTAGAAACTCGCCCGATTACAACGGTATGCGTACTTTTCCCCTAGGCCGTTCTAGTTATTCGTTTCGAGCATCAGAACTGCGAAAATTTGGAGTTTCTCAAGCGTTTCTTACCTCCAAACTGCAATATCTCGCGAACGGATTGACCAATCCGCAAAATTTCTGTTGCATCTGAAAGTAGAAACTCGCCCGATTACAACGGTATGCGTACTATTCCCCTAGGCCGTTCTAGTTATTCGTTTCGAGCATCAGAACTGCGAAAATTTTGAGTTTCTCAAGCGTTTCTTACTTCCAAACTGCCATATCTCGCGAACGGATTGACCAATCCGCAAAATTTCTGTTGCGTCTGAAAGTAGAAACTCGCCCGATTGCAACGGCATGCGTACTTTTCCCCTAGGCCGTTCTAGTTGTGCTTGTCGAGCATCAGAACTGCGAAAATTTTGAGTTTCTCAAGCGTTTCTTACCTCCAAACTGCCATATCTCGCGAACGGATTGACCAATCCGCAAAATTTCTGTTGCATCTGAAAGTAGAGACTCGCCCGATTACAACGGTATGCGTACTTTTCCCCTAGGCCGTTCTGGTTATTCGTTTCGAGCATCAGAACTGCGAAAATTTTGAGTTTCTCAAGCGTTTCTTACCTCCAAACTGCCATATCTCGCGAACGGATTGACCAATCCGCAAAATTTCTGTTGCATCTGAAAGTAGAAACTCGCCCGATTACAACACTATGCGTACTTTTCCTCTAGGCCGTTCTAGTTGTTCGTTTCGAGCATCAGAACTGCGAAAATTTTGAGTTTCTCAAGCGTTTCTTACATCCAAACTGCCATATCTCGCGAACGGATTGACCAATCCGCAAAATTTCTGTTGCATCTGAAAGTAGAAACTCGCCCGATTACAACAATATGCGTACTTTTCCCCCAGTCCGTTCTAGTTATTCGTTTAAGCATCAGAACTGCGAAAATTTGGAGTTTCTCAAGCGTTTCTTACCTCCAAACTGCCATATCTCGCGAACGGATTGACCAATCCGCAAAATTTCTGTTGCATCTGAAAGTAGAAACTCGCCCGATTACAACGGTGTGCGTACTTTTCTCCCAGTCCGTTCTAGTTATTCGTTTCGAGCATCAGAACTGCGAAAATTTGGAGTTTCTCAAGCGTTTCTTACCTCCAAACTGCCATATCTCGCGAACGGATTGACCAATTCGCAAAATTTCTGTTGCATCTGAAAGTAGAAACTCGCCCGATTACAACAATATGCGTACTTTTCCCCCAGTCCGTTCTAGTTATTCGTTTAAGCATCAGAACTGCGAAAATTTGGAGTTTCTCAAGCGTTTCTTACCTCCAAACTGCCATATCTCGCGAACGGATTGACCAATCCGCAAAATTTCTGTTGCATCTGAAAGTAGAAACTCGCCCGATTACAACGGTGTGCGTACTTTTCTCCCAGTCCGTTCTAGTTATTCGTTTCGAGCATCAGAACTGCGAAAATTTGGAGTTTCTCAAGCGTTTCTTACCTCCAAACTGCCATATCTCGCGAACGGATTGACCAATTCGCAAAATTTCTGTTGCATCTGAAGGTAGAAACTCGCCCGATTACAACGGTATGCGTACTTTTCCCCTAGGCCGTTCTAGTTATTCGTTTCGAGCATCAGAACTGCGAAAATTTGGAGTTTCTCAAGCGTTTCTTACCTCCAAACTGCAATATCTCGCGAACGGATTGACCAATCCGCAAAATTTCTGTTGCATCTGAAAGTAGAAACTCGCCCGATTACAACGGTATGCGTACTATTCCCCTAGGCCGTTCTAGTTATTCGTTTCGAGCATCAGAACTGCGAAAATTTTGAGTTTCTCAAGCGTTTCTTACTTCCAAACTGCCATATCTCGCGAACGGATTGACCAATCCGCAAAATTTCTGTTGCATCTGAAAGTAGAAACTCGCCCGATTACAACGGTGTGCGTACTTTTCCCCTAGGCCGTTCTAGTTATTCGTTTCGAGCATCAGAACTGCGAAAATTTTGAGTATCTCAAGCGTTTCTTACTTCCAAACTGCCATATCTCGCGAACGGATTGACCAATCCGCAAAATTTCTGTTGCATCTGAAAGTAGAAACTCGCCCGATTACAACGGTATGCGTACTTTTCCCCTAGGCCGTTCTAGTTATTCGTTTCGAGCATCAGAACTGCGAAAATTTTGAGTATCTCAAGCGTTTCTTACTTCCAAACTGCCATATCTCGCGAACGGATTGACCAATCCGCAAAATTTCTGTTGCATCTGAAGGTAGAAACTCGCCCGATTACAACGGTATGCGTACTTTTCCCCTAGGCCGTTCTAGTTATTCGTTTCGAGCATCAGAACTGCGAAAATTTGGAGTTTCTCAAGCGTTTCTTACCTCCAAACTGCAATATCTCGCGAACGGATTGACCAATCCGCAAAATTTCTGTTGCATCTGAAAGTAGAAACTCGCCCGATTACAACGGTATGCGTACTATTCCCCTAGGCCGTTCTAGTTATTCGTTTCGAGCATCAGAACTGCGAAAATTTTGAGTTTCTCAAGCGTTTCTTACTTCCAAACTGCCATATCTCGCGAACGGATTGACCAATCCGCAAAATTTCTGTTGCGTCTGAAAGTAGAAACTCGCCCGATTGCAACGGCATGCGTACTTTTCCCCTAGGCCGTTCTAGTTGTGCTTGTCGAGCATCAGAACTGCGAAAATTTTGAGTTTCTCAAGCGTTTCTTACCTCCAAACTGCCATATCTCGCGAACGGATTGACCAATCCGCAAAATTTCTGTTGCATCTGAAAGTAGAGACTCGCCCGATTACAACGGTATGCGTACTTTTCCCCTAGGCCGCCCTAGTAATTCGTTTCGAGCATCAGAACTGCGAAAATTTTGAGTTTCTCAAGCGTTTCTTACCTCCAAACTGCCATATCTCGCGAACGGATTGACCAATCCGCAAAATTTCTGTTGCATCTGAAAGTAGAAACTCGCCCGATTACAACACTATGCGTACTTTTCCCCTAGGCCGTTCTAGTTGTTCGTTTCGAGCATCAGAACTGCGAAAATTTTGAGTTTCTCAAGCGTTTCTTACATCCAAACTGCCATATCTCGCGAACGGATTGACCAATCCGCAAAATTTCTGTTGCATCTGAAAGTAGAAACTCGCCCGATTACAACAATATGCGTACTTTTCCCCCAGTCCGTTCTAGTTATTCGTTTAAGCATCAGAACTGCGAAAATTTGGAGTTTCTCAAGCGTTTCTTACCTCCAAACTGCCATATCTCGCGAACGGATTGACCAATCCGCAAAATTTCTGTTGCATCTGAAAGTAGAAACTCGCCCGATTACAACGGTGTGCGTACTTTTCTCCCAGTCCGTTCTAGTTATTCGTTTCGAGCATCAGAACTGCGAAAATTTGGAGTTTCTCAAGCGTTTCTTACCTCCAAACTGCCATATCTCGCGAACGGATTGACCAATTCGCAAAATTTCTGTTGCATCTGAAAGTAGAAACTCGCCCGATTACAACAATATGCGTACTTTTCCCCCAGTCCGTTCTAGTTATTCGTTTAAGCATCAGAACTGCGAAAATTTGGAGTTTCTCAAGCGTTTCTTACCTCCAAACTGCCATATCTCGCGAACGGATTGACCAATCCGCAAAATTTCTGTTGCATCTGAAAGTAGAAACTCGCCCGATTACAACGGTGTGCGTACTTTTCTCCCAGTCCGTTCTAGTTATTCGTTTCGAGCATCAGAACTGCGAAAATTTGGAGTTTCTCAAGCGTTTCTTACTTCCAAACTGCCATATCTCGCGAACGGATTGACCAATCCGCAAAATTTCTGTTGCATCTGAAAGTAGAAACTCGCCCGATTACAACGGTATGCGTACTTTTCCCCTAGGCCGTTCTAGTTATTCGTTTCGAGCATCAGAACTGCGAAAATTTTGAGTATCTCAAGCGTTTCTTACTTCCAAACTGCCATATCTCGCGAACGGATTGACCAATCCGCAAAATTTCTGTTGCATCTGAAGGTAGAAACTCGCCCGATTACAACGGTATGCGTACTTTTCCCCTAGGCCGTTCTAGTTATTCGTTTCGAGCATCAGAACTGCGAAAATTTGGAGTTTCTCAAGCGTTTCTTACCTCCAAACTGCAATATCTCGCGAACGGATTGACCAATCCGCAAAATTTCTGTTGCATCTGAAAGTAGAAACTCGCCCGATTACAACGGTATGCGTACTATTCCCCTAGGCCGTTCTAGTTATTCGTTTCGAGCATCAGAACTGCGAAAATTTTGAGTTTCTCAAGCGTTTCTTACTTCCAAACTGCCATATCTCGCGAACGGATTGACCAATCCGCAAAATTTCTGTTGCGTCTGAAAGTAGAAACTCGCCCGATTGCAACGGCATGCGTACTTTTCCCCTAGGCCGTTCTAGTTGTGCTTGTCGAGCATCAGAACTGCGAAAATTTTGAGTTTCTCAAGCGTTTCTTACCTCCAAACTGCCATATCTCGCGAACGGATTGACCAATCCGCAAAATTTCTGTTGCATCTGAAAGTAGAGACTCGCCCGATTACAACGGTATGCGTACTTTTCCCCTAGGCCGCCCTAGTAATTCGTTTCGAGCATCAGAACTGCGAAAATTTTGAGTTTCTCAAGCGTTTCTTACCTCCAAACTGCCATATCTCGCGAACGGATTGACCAATCCGCAAAATTTCTGTTGCATCTGAAAGTAGAAACTCGCCCGATTACAACACTATGCGTACTTTTCCCCTAGGCCGTTCTAGTTGTTCGTTTCGAGCATCAGAACTGCGAAAATTTTGAGTTTCTCAAGCGTTTCTTACATCCAAACTGCCATATCTCGCGAACGGATTGACCAATCCGCAAAATTTCTGTTGCATCTGAAAGTAGAAACTCGCCCGATTACAACAATATGCGTACTTTTCCCCCAGTCCGTTCTAGTTATTCGTTTAAGCATCAGAACTGCGAAAATTTGGAGTTTCTCAAGCGTTTCTTACCTCCAAACTGCCATATCTCGCGAACGGATTGACCAATCCGCAAAATTTCTGTTGCATCTGAAAGTAGAAACTCGCCCGATTACAACGGTGTGCGTACTTTTCTCCCAGTCCGTTCTAGTTATTCGTTTCGAGCATCAGAACTGCGAAAATTTGGAGTTTCTCAAGCGTTTCTTACCTCCAAACTGCCATATCTCGCGAACGGATTGACCAATTCGCAAAATTTCTGTTGCATCTGAAAGTAGAAACTCGCCCGATTACAACAATATGCGTACTTTTCCCCCAGTCCGTTCTAGTTATTCGTTTAAGCATCAGAACTGCGAAAATTTGGAGTTTCTCAAGCGTTTCTTACCTCCAAACTGCCATATCTCGCGAACGGATTGACCAATCCGCAAAATTTCTGTTGCATCTGAAAGTAGAAACTCGCCCGATTACAACGGTGTGCGTACTTTTCTCCCAGTCCGTTCTAGTTATTCGTTTCGAGCATCAGAACTGCGAAAATTTGGAGTTTCTCAAGCGTTTCTTACCTCCAAACTGCCATATCTCGCGAACGGATTGACCAATTCGCAAAATTTCTGTTGCATCTGAAGGTAGAAACTCGCCCGATTACAACGGTATGCGTACTTTTCCCCTAGGCCGTTCTAGTTATTCGTTTCGAGCATCAGAACTGCGAAAATTTGGAGTTTCTCAAGCGTTTCTTACCTCCAAACTGCAATATCTCGCGAACGGATTGACCAATCCGCAAAATTTCTGTTGCATCTGAAAGTAGAAACTCGCCCGATTACAACGGTATGCGTACTATTCCCCTAGGCCGTTCTAGTTATTCGTTTCGAGCATCAGAACTGCGAAAATTTTGAGTTTCTCAAGCGTTTCTTACTTCCAAACTGCCATATCTCGCGAACGGATTGACCAATCCGCAAAATTTCTGTTGCATCTGAAAGTAGAAACTCGCCCGATTACAACGGTGTGCGTACTTTTCCCCTAGGCCGTTCTAGTTATTCGTTTCGAGCATCAGAACTGCGAAAATTTTGAGTATCTCAAGCGTTTCTTACTTCCAAACTGCCATATCTCGCGAACGGATTGACCAATCCGCAAAATTTCTGTTGCATCTGAAAGTAGAAACTCGCCCGATTACAACGGTATGCGTACTTTTCCCCTAGGCCGTTCTAGTTATTCGTTTCGAGCATCAGAACTGCGAAAATTTTGAGTATCTCAAGCGTTTCTTACTTCCAAACTGCCATATCTCGCGAACGGATTGACCAATCCGCAAAATTTCTGTTGCATCTGAAGGTAGAAACTCGCCCGATTACAACGGTATGCGTACTTTTCCCCTAGGCCGTTCTAGTTATTCGTTTCGAGCATCAGAACTGCGAAAATTTGGAGTTTCTCAAGCGTTTCTTACCTCCAAACTGCAATATCTCGCGAACGGATTGACCAATCCGCAAAATTTCTGTTGCATCTGAAAGTAGAAACTCGCCCGATTACAACGGTATGCGTACTATTCCCCTAGGCCGTTCTAGTTATTCGTTTCGAGCATCAGAACTGCGAAAATTTTGAGTTTCTCAAGCGTTTCTTACTTCCAAACTGCCATATCTCGCGAACGGATTGACCAATCCGCAAAATTTCTGTTGCGTCTGAAAGTAGAAACTCGCCCGATTGCAACGGCATGCGTACTTTTCCCCTAGGCCGTTCTAGTTGTGCTTGTCGAGCATCAGAACTGCGAAAATTTTGAGTTTCTCAAGCGTTTCTTACCTCCAAACTGCCATATCTCGCGAACGGATTGACCAATCCGCAAAATTTCTGTTGCATCTGAAAGTAGAGACTCGCCCGATTACAACGGTATGCGTACTTTTCCCCTAGGCCGCCCTAGTAATTCGTTTCGAGCATCAGAACTGCGAAAATTTTGAGTTTCTCAAGCGTTTCTTACCTCCAAACTGCCATATCTCGCGAACGGATTGACCAATCCGCAAAATTTCTGTTGCATCTGAAAGTAGAAACTCGCCCGATTACAACACTATGCGTACTTTTCCCCTAGGCCGTTCTAGTTGTTCGTTTCGAGCATCAGAACTGCGAAAATTTTGAGTTTCTCAAGCGTTTCTTACATCCAAACTGCCATATCTCGCGAACGGATTGACCAATCCGCAAAATTTCTGTTGCATCTGAAAGTAGAAACTCGCCCGATTACAACAATATGCGTACTTTTCCCCCAGTCCGTTCTAGTTATTCGTTTAAGCATCAGAACTGCGAAAATTTGGAGTTTCTCAAGCGTTTCTTACCTCCAAACTGCCATATCTCGCGAACGGATTGACCAATCCGCAAAATTTCTGTTGCATCTGAAAGTAGAAACTCGCCCGATTACAACGGTGTGCGTACTTTTCTCCCAGTCCGTTCTAGTTATTCGTTTCGAGCATCAGAACTGCGAAAATTTGGAGTTTCTCAAGCGTTTCTTACCTCCAAACTGCCATATCTCGCGAACGGATTGACCAATTCGCAAAATTTCTGTTGCATCTGAAAGTAGAAACTCGCCCGATTACAACAATATGCGTACTTTTCCCCCAGTCCGTTCTAGTTATTCGTTTAAGCATCAGAACTGCGAAAATTTGGAGTTTCTCAAGCGTTTCTTACCTCCAAACTGCCATATCTCGCGAACGGATTGACCAATCCGCAAAATTTCTGTTGCATCTGAAAGTAGAAACTCGCCCGATTACATCGGTGTGCGTACTTTTCTCCCAGTCCGTTCTAGTTATTCGTTTCGAGCATCAGAACTGCGAAAATTTGGAGTTTCTCAAGCGTTTCTTACCTCCAAACTGCCATATCTCGCGAACGGATTGACCAATTCGCAAAATTTCTGTTGCATCTGAAGGTAGAAACTCGCCCGATTACAACGGTATGCGTACTTTTCCCCTAGGCCGTTCTGGTTATTCGTTTCGAGCATCAGAACTGTGAAAATTTTGAGTTTCTCAAGCGTTTCTTACCTCCAAACTGCCATATCTCGCGAACGGATTGACCAATCCGCAAAATTTCTGTTGCATCTGAAAGTAGAAACTCGCCCGATTACAACGGTATGCGTACTTTTCCCCTAGGCCGTTCTAGTTATTCGTTTCGAGCATCAGAACTGCGAAAATTTTGAGTATCTCAAGCGTTTCTTACTTCCAAACTGCCATATCTCGCGAACGGATTGACCAATCCGCAAAATTTCTGTTGCATCTGAAAGTAGAAACTCGCCCGATTACAACGGTATGCGTACTTTTCCCCTAGGCCGTTCTAGTTATTCGTTTCGAGCATCAGAACTGCGAAAATTTTGAGTATCTCAAGCGTTTCTTACTTCCAAACTGCCATATCTCGCGAACGGATTGACCAATCCGCAAAATTTCTGTTGCATCTGAAGGTAGAAACTCGCCCGATTACAACGGTATGCGTACTTTTCCCCTAGGCCGTTCTAGTTATTCGTTTCGAGCATCAGAACTGCGAAAATTTGGAGTTTCTCAAGCGTTTCTTACCTCCAAACTGCAATATCTCGCGAACGGATTGACCAATCCGCAAAATTTCTGTTGCATCTGAAAGTAGAAACTCGCCCGATTACAACGGTATGCGTACTATTCCCCTAGGCCGTTCTAGTTATTCGTTTCGAGCATCAGAACTGCGAAAATTTTGAGTTTCTCAAGAGTTTCTTACTTCCAAACTGCCATATCTCGCGAACGGATTGACCAATCCGCAAAATTTCTGTTGCGTCTGAGAGTAGAAACTCGCCCGATTGCAACGGCATGCGTACTTTTCCCCTAGGCCGTTCTAGTTGTGCTTGTCGAGCATCAGAACTGCGAAAATTTTGAGTTTCTCAAGCGTTTCTTACCTCCAAACTGCCATATCTCGCGAACGGATTGACCAATCCGCAAAATTTCTGTTGCATCTGAAAGTAGAGACTCGCCCGATTACAACGGTATGCGTACTTTTCCCCTAGGCCGCCCTAGTAATTCGTTTCGAGCATCAGAACTGCGAAAATTTTGAGTTTCTCAAGCGTTTCTTACCTCCAAACTGCCATATCTCGCGAACGGATTGACCAATCCGCAAAATTTCTGTTGCATCTGAAAGTAGAAACTCGCCCGATTACAACACTATGCGTACTTTTCCCCTAGGCCGTTCTAGTTGTTCGTTTCGAGCATCAGAACTGCGAAAATTTTGAGTTTCTCAAGCGTTTCTTACATCCAAACTGCCATATCTCGCGAACGGATTGACCAATCCGCAAAATTTCTGTTGCATCTGAAAGTAGAAACTCGCCCGATTACAACAATATGCGTACTTTTCCCCCAGTCCGTTCTAGTTATTCGTTTAAGCATCAGAACTGCGAAAATTTGGAGTTTCTCAAGCGTTTCTTACCTCCAAACTGCCATATCTCGCGAACGGATTGACCAATCCGCAAAATTTCTGTTGCATCTGAAAGTAGAAACTCGCCCGATTACAACGGTGTGCGTACTTTTCTCCCAGTCCGTTCTAGTTATTCGTTTCGAGCATCAGAACTGCGAAAATTTGGAGTTTCTCAAGCGTTTCTTACCTCCAAACTGCCATATCTCGCGAACGGATTGACCAATTCGCAAAATTTCTGTTGCATCTGAAGGTAGAAACTCGCCCGATTACAACGGTATGCGTACTTTTCCCCTAGGCCGTTCTGGTTATTCGTTTCGAGCATCAGAACTGTGAAAATTTTGAGTTTCTCAAGCGTTTCTTACCTCCAAACTGCCATATCTCGCGAACGGATTGACCAATCCGCAAAATTTCTGTTGCATCTGAAAGTAGAAACTCGCCCGATTACAACGGTATGCGTACTTTTCCCCTAGGCCGTTCTAGTTATTCGTTTCGAGCATCAGAACTGCGAAAATTTTGAGTATCTCAAGCGTTTCTTACTTCCAAACTGCCATATCTCGCGAACGGATTGACCAATCCGCAAAATTTCTGTTGCATCTGAAAGTAGAAACTCGCCCGATTGCAACGGCATGCGTACTTTTCCCCTAGGCCGTTCTAGTTGTGCTTGTCGAGCATCAGAACTGCGAAAATTTTGAGTTTCTCAAGCGTTTCGTACTTCCAAACTGCCATATCTCGCGAACGGATTGACCAATCCGCAAAATTTCTGTTGCATCTGAAGGTAGAAACTCGCCCGATTACAACGGTATGCGTACTTTTCCCCTAGGCCGTTCTAGTTATTCGTTTCGAGCATCAGAACTGCGAAAATTTGGAGTTTCTCAAGCGTTTCTTACCTCCAAACTGCAATATCTCGCGAACGGATTGACCAATCCGCAAAATTTCTGTTGCATCTGAAAGTAGAAACTCGCCCGATTACAACGGTATGCGTACTATTCCCCTAGGCCGTTCTAGTTATTCGTTTCGAGCATCAGAACTGCGAAAATTTTGAGTTTCTCAAGCGTTTCTTACTTCCAAACTGCCATATCTCGCGAACGGATTGACCAATCCGCAAAATTTCTGTTGCGTCTGAAAGTAGAAACTCGCCCGATTGCAACGGCATGCGTACTTTTCCCCTAGGCCGTTCTAGTTGTGCTTGTCGAGCATCAGAACTGCGAAAATTTTGAGTTTCTCAAGCGTTTCTTACCTCCAAACTGCCATATCTCGCGAACGGATTGACCAATCCGCAAAATTTCTGTTGCATCTGAAAGTAGAGACTCGCCCGATTACAACGGTATGCGTACTTTTCCCCTAGGCCGCCCTAGTAATTCGTTTCGAGCATCAGAACTGCGAAAATTTTGAGTTTCTCAAGCGTTTCTTACCTCCAAACTGCCATATCTCGCGAACGGATTGACCAATCCGCAAAATTTCTGTTGCATCTGAAAGTAGAAACTCGCCCGATTACAACACTATGCGTACTTTTCCCCTAGGCCGTTCTAGTTGTTCGTTTCGAGCATCAGAACTGCGAAAATTTTGAGTTTCTCAAGCGTTTCTTACATCCAAACTGCCATATCTCGCGAACGGATTGACCAATCCGCAAAATTTCTGTTGCATCTGAAAGTAGAAACTCGCCCGATTACAACAATATGCGTACTTTTCCCCCAGTCCGTTCTAGTTATTCGTTTAAGCATCAGAACTGCGAAAATTTGGAGTTTCTCAAGCGTTTCTTACCTCCAAACTGCCATATCTCGCGAACGGATTGACCAATCCGCAAAATTTCTGTTGCATCTGAAAGTAGAAACTCGCCCGATTACAACGGTGTGCGTACTTTTCTCCCAGTCCGTTCTAGTTATTCGTTTCGAGCATCAGAACTGCGAAAATTTGGAGTTTCTCAAGCGTTTCTTACCTCCAAACTGCCATATCTCGCGAACGGATTGACCAATTCGCAAAATTTCTGTTGCATCTGAAAGTAGAAACTCGCCCGATTACAACAATATGCGTACTTTTCCCCCAGTCCGTTCTAGTTATTCGTTTAAGCATCAGAACTGCGAAAATTTGGAGTTTCTCAAGCGTTTCTTACCTCCAAACTGCCATATCTCGCGAACGGATTGACCAATCCGCAAAATTTCTGTTGCATCTGAAAGTAGAAACTCGCCCGATTACAACGGTGTGCGTACTTTTCTCCCAGTCCGTTCTAGTTATTCGTTTCGAGCATCAGAACTGCGAAAATTTGGAGTTTCTCAAGCGTTTCTTACCTCCAAACTGCCATATCTCGCGAACGGATTGACCAATTCGCAAAATTTCTGTTGCATCTGAAGGTAGAAACTCGCCCGATTACAACGGTATGCGTACTTTTCCCCTAGGCCGTTCTGGTTATTCGTTTCGAGCATCAGAACTGTGAAAATTTTGAGTTTCTCAAGCGTTTCTTACCTCCAAACTGCCATATCTCGCGAACGGATTGACCAATCCGCAAAATTTCTGTTGCATCTGAAAGTAGAAACTCGCCCGATTACAACGGTATGCGTACTTTTCCCCTAGGCCGTTCTAGTTATTCGTTTCGAGCATCAGAACTGCGAAAATTTTGAGTATCTCAAGCGTTTCTTACTTCCAAACTGCCATATCTCGCGAACGGATTGACCAATCCGCAAAATTTCTGTTGCATCTGAAAGTAGAAACTCGCCCGATTACAACGGTATGCGTACTTTTCCCCTAGGCCGTTCTAGTTATTCGTTTCGAGCATCAGAACTGCGAAAATTTTGAGTATCTCAAGCGTTTCTTACTTCCAAACTGCCATATCTCGCGAACGGATTGACCAATCCGCAAAATTTCTGTTGCATCTGAAGGTAGAAACTCGCCCGATTACAACGGTACGCGTACTTTTCCCCTAGGCCGTTCTAGTTATTCGTTTCGAGCATCAGAACTGCGAAAATTTGGAGTTTCTCAAGCGTTTCTTACCTCCAAACTGCAATATCTCGCGAACGGATTGACCAATCCGCAAAATTTCTGTAGCATCTGAAAGTAGAAACTCGCCCGATTACAACGGTATGCGTACTATTCCCCTAGGCCGTTCTAGTTATTCGTTTCGAGCATCAGAACTGCGAAAATTTTGAGTTTCTCAAGCGTTTCTTACTTCCAAACTGCCATATCTCGCGAACGGATTGACCAATCCGCAAAATTTCTGTTGCGTCTGAAAGTAGAAACTCGCCCGATTGCAACGGCATGCGTACTTTTCCCCTAGGCCGTTCTAGTTGTGCTTGTCGAGCATCAGAACTGCGAAAATTTTGAGTTTCTCAAGCGTTTCTTACCTCCAAACTGCCATATCTCGCGAACGGATTGACCAATCCGCAAAATTTCTGTTGCATCTGAAAGTAGAGACTCGCCCGATTACAACGGTATGCGTACTTTTCCCCTAGGCCGCCCTAGTAATTCGTTTCGAGCATCAGAACTGCGAAAATTTTGAGTTTCTCAAGCGTTTCTTACCTCCAAACTGCCATATCTCGCGAACGGATTGACCAATCCGCAAAATTTCTGTTGCATCTGAAAGTAGAAACTCGCCCGATTACAACACTATGCGTACTTTTCCCCTAGGCCGTTCTAGTTGTTCGTTTCGAGCATCAGAACTGCGAAAATTTTGAGTTTCTCAAGCGTTTCTTACATCCAAACTGCCATATCTCGCGAACGGATTGACCAATCCGCAAAATTTCTGTTGCATCTGAAAGTAGAAGCTCGCCCGATTACAACGGTATGCGTACTTTTCCCCTAGGCCGTTCTAGTTATTCGTTTCGAGCATCAGAACTGCGAAAATTTTGAGTTTCTCAAGCGTTTCTTACCTCCAAACTGCCATATCTCGCGAACGGATTGACCAATCCGCAAAATTTCTGTTGCATCTGAAAGTAGAGACTCGCCCGATTACAACGGTATGCGTACTTTTCCCCTAGGCCGCCCTAGTAATTCGTTTCGAGCATCAGAACTGCGAAAATTTTGAGTTTCTCAAGCGTTTCTTACCTCCAAACTGCCATATCTCGCGAACGGATTGACCAATCCGCAAAATTTCTGTTGCATCTGAAAGTAGAAACTCGCCCGATTACAACACTATGCGTACTTTTCCCCTAGGCCGTTCTAGTTGTTCGTTTCGAGCATCAGAACTGCGAAAATTTTGAGTTTCTCAAGCGTTTCTTACATCCAAACTGCCATATCTCGCGAACGGATTGACCAATCCGCAAAATTTCCGTTGCATCTGAAAGTAGAAGCTCGCCCGATTACAACGGTATGCGTACTTTTCCCCTAGGCCGTTCTAGTTATTCGTTTCGAGCATCAGAACTGCGAAAATTTTGAGTATCTCAAGCGTTTCTTACTTCCAAACTGCCATATCTCGCGAACGGATTGACCAATCCGCAAAATTTCTGTTGCATCTGAAAGTAGAAACTCGCCCGATTACAACGGTATGCGTACTTTTCCCCTAGGCCGTTCTAGTTATTCGTTTCGAGCATCAGAACTGCGAAAATTTTGAGTATCTCAAGCGTTTCTTACTTCCAAACTGCCATATCTCGCGAACGGATTGACCAATCCGCAAAATTTCTGTTGCATCTGAAAGTAGAAACTCGCCCGATTACAACGGTATGCGTACTATTCCCCTAGGCCGTTCTAGTTATTCGTTTCGAGCATCAGAACTGCGAAAATTTTGAGTTTCTCAAGCGTTTCTTACTTCCAAACTGCCATATCTCGCGAACGGATTGACCAATCCGCAAAATTTCTGTTGCGTCTGAAAGTAGAAACTCGCCCGATTGCAACGGCATGCGTACTTTTCCCCTAGGCCGTTCTAGTTGTGCTTGTCGAGCATCAGAACTGCGAAAATTTTGAGTTTCTCAAGCGTTTCTTACCTCCAAACTGCCATATCTCGCGAACGGATTGACCAATCCGCAAAATTTCTGTTGCATCTGAAAGTAGAGACTCGCCCGATTACAACGGTATGCGTACTTTTCCCCTAGGCCGCCCTAGTAATTCGTTTCGAGCATCAGAACTGCGAAAATTTTGAGTTTCTCAAGCGTTTCTTACCTCCAAACTGCCATATCTCGCGAACGGATTGACCAATCCGCAAAATTACTGTTGCATCTGAAAGTAGAAACTCGCCCGATTACAACACTATGCGTACTTTTCCCCTAGGCCGTTCTAGTTGTTCGTTTCGAGCATCAGAACTGCGAAAATTTTGAGTTTCTCAAGCGTTTCTTACATCCAAACTGCCATATCTCGCGAACGGATTGACCAATCCGCAAAATTTCTGTTGCATCTGAAAGTAGAAACTCGCCCGATTACAACACTATGCGTACTTTTCCCCCAGTCCGTTCTAGTTATTCGTTTCGAGCATCAGAACTGCGAAAATTTTGAGTTTCTCAAGCGTTTCTTACCTCCAAACTGCCATATCTCGCGAACGGATTGACCAATCCGCAAAATTTCTGTTGCATCTGAAAGTAGAGAGTCGCCCGATTACAACGGTATGCGTACTTTTCCCCTAGGCCGCCCTAGTAATTCGTTTCGAGCATCAGAACTGCGAAAATTTTGAGTTTCTCAAGCGTTTCTTACCTCCAAACTGCCATATCTCGCGAACGGATTGACCAATCCGCAAAATTTCTGTTGCATCTGAAAGTAGAAACTCGCCCGATTACAACACTATGCGTACTTTTCCCCTAGGCCGTTCTAGTTGTTCGTTTCGAGCATCAGAACTGCGAAAATTTTGAGTTTCTCAAGCGTTTCTTACATCCAAACTGCCATATCTCGCGAACGGATTGACCAATCCGCAAAATTTCTGTTGCATCTGAAAGTAGAAACTCGCCCGATTACAACACTATGCGTACTTTTCCCCCAGTCCGTTCTAGTTATTCGTTTCGAGCATCAGAACTGCGAAAATTTGGAGTTTCTCAAGCGTTTCTTACCTCCAAACTGCCATATCTCGCGAACGGATTGACCAATCCGCAAAATTTCTGTTGCATCTGAAAGTAGAAACTCGCCCGATTACAACTGTATGCGTACTTTTCCCCCAGTCCGTTCTAGTTATTCGTTTCGAGCATCAGAACTGCGAAAATTTGGAGTTTCTCAAGCGTTTCTTACCTCCAAACTGCCATATCTCGCGAACGGATTGACCAATCCGCAAAATTTCTGTTGCATCTGAAGGTAGAAACTCGCCCGATTACAACGGTATGCGTACTTTTCCCCTAGGCCGTTCTGGTTATTCGTTTCGAGCATCAGAACTGTGAAAATTTTGAGTTTCTCAAGCGTTTCTTACTTCCAAACTGCCATATCTCGCGAACGGATTGACCAATCCGCAAAATTTCTGTTGCGTCTGAAAGTAGAAACTCGCCCGATTGCAACGGCATGCGTACTTTTCCCCTAGGCCGTTCTAGTTGTGCTTGTCGAGCATCAGAACTGCGAAAATTTTGAGTTTCTCAAGCGTTTCTTACCTCCAAACTGCCATATCTCGCGAACGGATTGACCAATCCGCAAAATTTCTGTTGCATCTGAAAGTAGAGACTCGCCCGATTACAACGGTATGCGTACTTTTCCCCTAGGCCGCCCTAGTAATTCGTTTCGAGCATCAGAACTGCGAAAATTTTGAGTTTCTCAAGCGTTTCTTACCTCCAAACTGCCATATCTCGCGAACGGATTGACCAATCCGCAAAATTTCTGTTGCATCTGAAAGTAGAAACTCGCCCGATTACAACACTATGCGTACTTTTCCCCCAGTCCGTTCTAGTTATTCGTTTCGAGCATCAGAACTGCGAAAATTTGGAGTTTCTCAAGCGTTTCTTACCTCCAAACTGCCATATCTCGCGAACGGATTGACCAATCCGCAAAATTTCTGTTGCATCTGAAAGTAGAAACTCGCCCGATTACAACTGTATGCGTACTTTTCCCCCAGTCCGTTCTAGTTATTCGTTTCGAGCATCAGAACTGCGAAAATTTGGTGTTTCTCAAGCGTTTCTTACCTCCAAACTGCCATATCTCGCGAACGGATTGACCAATCCGCAAAATTTCTGTTGCATCTGAAGGTAGAAACTCGCCCGATTACAACGGTATGCGTACTTTTCCCCTAGGCCGTTCTGGTTATTCGTTTCGAGCATCAGAACTGTGAAAATTTTGAGTTTCTCAAGCGTTTCTTACCTCCAAACTGCCATATCTCGCGAACGGATTGACCAATCCGCAAAATTTCTGTTGCATCTGAAAGTAGAAACTCGCCCGATTACAACAATATGCGTACTTTTCCCCTAGGCCGTTCTAGTTGTTCGTTTCGAGCATGAGAACTGCGAAAATTTTGAGTTTCTCAAGCGTTTCTTACCTCCAAACTGCCATATCTCGCGAACGGATTGACCAATCCGCAAAATTTCTGTTGCATCTGAAAGTAGAAACTCGCCCGATTACAACTGTATGCATACTTTTCCCCTAGTGCGTTATAGTTATTCGTTTCGAGCATCAGAACTGCGAAAATTTTTAGTTTCTCAAGCGTTTCTTACCTCCAAACTGCCATATCTCGCGAACGAATTGACCAATCCGCAAAATTTCTGTTGCATCTGAAAGTAGAAACTCGCCCGATTACATCTGTGTGCGTACTTTTCCCCTAGACCGTTCTGGTTATTCGTTTCGAGCATCAGAACTGCGAAAATTTTGAGTTTCTCAAGCGTTTCTTACCTCCAAACTGCCATATCTCGCGAACGGATTGACCAATCCGCAAAATTTCTGTTGCATCTGAAAGTAGAGACTCGCCCGATTACAACGGTATGCGTACTTTTCCCCTAGGCCGTTCTAGTTGTTCGTTTCGAGCATCAGAACTGCGAAAATTTTGAGTTTCTCAAGCGTTTCTTACATCCAAACTGCCATATCTCGCGAACGGATTGACCAATCCGCAAAATTTCTGTTGCATCTGAAAGTAGAAACTCGCCCGATTACAACACTATGCGTACTTTTCCCCCAGTCCGTTCTAGTTATTCGTTTCGAGCATCAGAACTGCGAAAATTTGGAGTTTCTCAAGCGTTTCTTACCTCCAAACTGCCATATCTCGCGAACGGATTGACCAATCCGCAAAATTTCTGTTGCATCTGAAAGTAGAAACTCGCCCGATTACAACTGTATGCGTACTTTTCCCCCAGTCCGTTCTAGTTATTCGTTTCGAGCATCAGAACTGCGAAAATTTGGAGTTTCTCAAGCGTTTCTTACCTCCAAACTGCCATATCTCGCGAACGGATTGACCAATCCGCAAAATTTCTGTTGCATCTGAAGGTAGAAACTCGCCCGATTACAACGGTATGCGTACTTTTCCCCTAGGCCGTTCTGGTTATTCGTTTCGAGCATCAGAACTGTGAAAATTTTGAGTTTCTCAAGCGTTTCTTACCTCCAAACTGCCATATCTCGCGAACGGATTGACCAATCCGCAAAATTTCTGTTGCATCTGAAAGTAGAAACTCGCCCGATTACAACAATATGCGTACTTTTCCCCTAGGCCGTTCTAGTTGTTCGTTTCGAGCATCAGAACTGCGAAAATTTTGAGTTTCTCAAGCGTTTCTTACCTCCAAACTGCCATATCTCGCGAACGGATTGACCAATCCGCAAAATTTCTGTTGCATCTGAAAGTAGAAACTCGCCCGATTACAACTGTATGCATACTTTTCCCCTAGTGCGTTATAGTTATTCGTTTCGAGCATCAGAACTGCGAAAATTTTTAGTTTCTCAAGCGTTTCTTACCTCCAAACTGCCATATCTCGCGAACGAATTGACCAATCCGCAAAATTTCTGTTGCATCTGAAAGTAGAAACTCGCCCGATTACATCTGTGTGCGTACTTTTCCCCTAGACCGTTCTGGTTATTCGTTTCGAGCATCAGAACTGCGAAAATTTTGAGTTTCTCAAGCGTTTCTTACCTCCAAACTGCCATATCTCGCGAACGGATTGACCAATCCGCAAAATTTCTGTTGCATCTGAAAGTAGAAACTCGCCCGATTACAACACTATGCGTACTTTTCCCCTAGGCCGTTCTAGTTGTTCGTTTCGAGCATCAGAACTGCGAAAATTTTGAGTTTCTCAAGCGTTTCTTACATCCAAACTGCCATATCTCGCGAACGGATTGACCAATCCGCAAAATTTCTGTTGCATCTGAGAGTAGAAACCCGCCCGATTACAACTGTATGCGTACTTTTCCCCTAGTCCGCTATAGTTATTCGTTTCGAGCATCAGAAATGCGAAAATTTTGAGTTTCTCAAGCGTTTCTTACCTACAAACTGCCACATCTCGCGAACGGATTGACCAATCCGCAAAATTTCTGATGAATCTGAAAGCAGAAACTCGCCCGATTACAACGGTATGCGTACTTTTCCCCTAGGCCGCCCTAGTAATTCGTTTCGAGCATCAGAACTGCGAAAATTTTGAGTTTCTCAAGCGTTTCTTACCTCCAAACTGCCATATCTCGCGAACGGATTGACCAATCCGCAAAATTTCTGTTGCATCTGAAAGTAGAGACTCGCCCGATTACAACGGTATGCGTACTTTTCCCCTAGGCCGTTCTGGTTATTCGTTTCGAGCATCAGAACTGTGAAAATTTTGAGTTTCTCAAGCGTTTCTTACCTCCAAACTGCCATACCTCGCGAACGGATTGACCAATCCGCAAAATTTCTGTTGCATCTGAAAGTAGAAACTCGCCCGATTACAACACTATGCGTACTTTTCCCCTAGTGCGTTATAGTTATTCGTTTCGAGCATCAGAACTGCGAAAATTTTTAGTTTCTCAAGCGTTTCTTACCTCCAAACTGCCATATCTCGCGAACGAATTGACCAATCCGCAAAATTTCTGTTGCATCTGAAAGTAGAAACTCGCCCGATTACATCTGTGTGCGTACTTTTCCCCTAGACCGTTCTGGTTATTCGTTTCGAGCATCAGAACTGCGAAAATTTGAGTTTCTCAAGCGTTTCTTACCTCCAAACTGCCATATCTCGCGAACGGATTGACCAATCCGCAAAATTTCTGTTGCATCTGAAAGTAGAAACTCGCCCGATTACAACACTATGCGTACTTTTCCCCTAGGCCGTTCTAGTTGTTCGTTTCGAGCATCAGAACTGCGAAAATTTTGAGTTTCTCAAGCGTTTCTTACATCCAAACTGCCATATCTCGCGAACGGATTGACCAATCCGCAAAATTTCTGTTGCATCTGAGAGTAGAAACCCGCCCGATTACAACTGTATGCGTACTTTTCCCCTAGTCCGTTATAGTTATTCGTTTCGAGCATCAGAAATGCGAAAATTTTGAGTTTCTCAAGCGTTTCTTACCTCCAAACTGCCATATCTCGCGAACGGATTGACCAATCCGCAAAATTTCTGTTGAATCTGAAGGTAGAAACTCGCCCGATTACAACTGTATGCGTACTTTTCCACTAGACCGTTCTAGTTATTCGTTTCGAGCACCAGAACTGCGAAAATTTTGAGTTTCTCAAGCGTTTCTTACCTCCAAACTGCCATATCTCGCGAACGGATTGACCAATCCGCAAAATTTCTGTTGCATCTGAAAGTAGAATCTCGCCCGATTACAACACTATGCGTACTTTTCCCCTAGGCCGTTCTAGTTGTTCGTTTCGAGCATCATAACTGCGAAAATTTTGAGTTTCTCAAGTGTTTCTTACATCCAAACTGCCATATCTCGCGAACGGATTGACCAATCCGCAAAATTTCTGTTGCATCTGAAAGTAGAAACTCGCCCGATTACAACTGTATGCGTACTGTTCCCCCAGTCCGTTCTAGTTATTCGTTTCGAGCATCAGAACTGCGAAAATTTGGAATTTCTCAAGCGTTTCTTACCTCCAAACTGCCATATCTCGCGAACGGATTGACCAATCCGCAAAATTTCTGTTGCATCTGAAGGTAGAAACTCGCCCGATTACAACTGTATGCGTACTTTTCCCCTAGACCGTTCTAGTTATTCGTTTCGAGCATCAGAACTGCGAAAATTTTGAGTTTCTCAAGCGTTTCTTACCTCCAAACTGCCATATCTCGCGAACGGATTGACCAATCCGCAAAATTTCTGTTGCATCTGAAAGTAGAGACTCGCCCGATTACAACGGTATGCGTACTTTTCCCCTAGGCCGTTCTGGTTATTCGTTTCGAGCATCAGAACTGTGAAAATTTTGAGTTTCTCAAGCGTTTCTTACCTCCAAACTGCCATATCTCGCGAACGGATTGACCAATCCGCAAAATTTCTGTTGCATCTGAAAGCAGAGACTCGCCCGATTACAACGGTATGCGTACTTTTCCCCTAGGCCGTTTTGGTTATTCGTTTCGAGCATCAGAACTGTGAAAATTTTGAGTTTCTCAAGCGTTTCTTACCTCCAAACTGCCATACCTCGCGAACGGATTGACCAATCCGCAAAATTTCTGTTGCATCTGAAGGTAGAGACTCGCCCGATTACAACTGTATGCGTACTTTTCCACTAGACCGTTCTAGTTATTCGTTTCGAGCACCAGAACTGCGAAAATTTTGAGTTTCTCAAGCGTTTCTTACATCCAAACTGCCATATCTCGCGAACGGATTGACCAATCCGCAAAATTTCTGTTGCATCTGAAAGTAGAGACTCGCCCGATTACAACGGTATGCGTACTTTTCCCCTAGGCCGTTCTGGTTATTCGTTTCGAGCATCAGAACTGTGAAAATTTTGAGTTTCTCAAGCGTTTCTTACCTCCAAACTGCCATATCTCGCGAACGGATTGACCAATCCGCAAAATTTCTGTTGCATCTGAAAGTAGAAACTCGCCCGATTACAACACTATGCGTACTTTTCCCCTAGGCCGTTCTAGTTGTTCGTTTCGAGCATCAGAACTGCGAAAATTTTGAGTTTCTCAAGCGTTTCTTACCTCCAAACTGCCATATCTCGCGAACGGATTGACCAATCCGCAAAACTTCTGTTGCATCTGAAAGTAGAAACTCGCCCGATTACAACTGTGTGCGTACTTTTCCCCTAGTGCGTTATAGTTATTCGTTTCGAGCATCAGAACTGCGAAAATTTTTAGTTTCTCAAGCGTTTCTTACCTCCAAACTGCCATATCTCGCGAACGAATTGACCAATCCGCAAAATTTCTGTTGCTATCAGAGAGTAGAAACCCGCCCGATTACAACTGTATGCGTACTTTTCCCCTAGTCCGTTATAGTTATTCGTTTCGAGCATCAGAAATGCGAAAATTTTGATTTTCTCAAGCGTTTCTTACCTACAAACTGCCACATCTCGCGAACGGATTGACCAATCCGCAAAATTTCTGATGCGTCTGAAAGCAGAAACTCGCCCGATTACAACGGTATGCGTACTTTTCCCCTAGGCCGCCCTAGTAATTCGTTTCGAGCATCAGAACTGCGAAAATTTTGAGTTTCTCAAGCGTTTCTTACCTCCAAACTGCCATATCTCGCGAACGGATTGACCAATCCGCAAAATTTCTGTTGCATCTGAAAGTAGAAACTCGCCCGATTACAACACTATGCGTACTCTTCCCCTAGGCCGTTCTAGTTGTTCGTTTCGAGCATCAGAACTGCGAAAATTTTTAGTTTCTCAAGCGTTTCTTACCTCCAAACTGCCATATCTCGCGAACGGATTGACCAATCCGCAAAATTTCTGTTGCATCTGAAAGTAGAAACTCGCCCGATTACAACACTATGCGTACTTTTCCCCCAGTCCGTTCTAGTTATTCGTTTCGAGCATCAGAACTGCGAAAATTTGGAGTTTCTCAAGCGTTTCTTACCTCCAAACTGCCATATCTCGCGAACGGATTGACCAATCCGCAAAATTTCTGTTGCATCTGAAAGTAGAGACTCGCCCGATTACAACGGTATGCGTACTTTTCCCCTAGGCCGCCCTAGTAATTCGTTTCGAGCATCAGAACTGCGAAAATTTTGAGTTTCTCAAGCGTTTCTTACATCCAAACTGCCATATCTCGCGAACGGATTGACCAATCCGCAAAATTCCTGTTGCATCTGAAAGTAGAAACTCGCCCGATTACAACACTATGCGTACTTTTCCCCTAGGCCGTTCTAGTTGTTCGTTTCGAGCATCAGAACTGCGAAAATTTTGAGTTTCTCAAGCGTTTCTTACATCCAAACTGCCATATCTCGCGAACGGATTGACCAATCCGCAAAATTTCTGTTGCATCTGAAAGTAGAAACTCACCCGATTACAACACTATGCGTACTTTTCCCCCAGTCCGTTCTAGTTATTCGTTTCGAGCATCAGAACTGCGAAAATTTGGAGTTTCTCAAGCGTTTCTTACCTCCAAACTGCCATATCTCGCGAACGGATTGACCAATCCGCAAAATTTCTGTTGCATCTGAAAGTAGAAACTCGCCCGATTACAACTGTATGCGTACCTTTCCCCTAGACCGTTCTAGTTATTCGTTTCGAGCATCAGAACTGCGAAAATTTTGAGTTTCTCAAGCGTTTCTTACCTCCAAACTGCCATATCTCGCGAACGGATTGACCAATCCGCAAAATTTCTGTTGCATCTGAAAGTAGAAACTCGCCCGATTACAACACTATGCGTACTTTTCCCCTAGGCCGTTCTAGTTGTTCGTTTCGAGCATCAGAACTGCGAAAATTTTGAGTTTCTCAAGCGTTTCTTACATCCAAACTGCCATATCTCGCGAACGGATTGACCAATCCGCAAAATTTCTGTTGCATCTGAAAGTAGAAACTCGCCCGATTACAACTGTGTGCGTTCTTTTCCCCCAGTCCGTTCTAGTTATTCGTTTCGAGCATCAGAACTGCGAAAATTTTGAGTTTCTAAAGCGTTTCTTACCTCCAAACTGCCATATCTCGCGAATGGATTGACCAATCCGCAAAATTTCTGTTGCATCTGAAAGTAGAAACTCGCCCGATTACAACACTATGCGTACTTTTCCCCTAGGCCGTTCTAGTTGTTCGTTTCGAGCATCAGAACTGCGAAAATTTTGAGTTTCTCAAGCGTTTCTTACCTCCAAACTGCCATATCTCGCGAACGGATTGACAAATCCGCAAAATTTCTGTTGCATCTGAAAGTAGAAACTCGCCCGATTACAACACTATGCGTACTTTGCCCCTAGGCCGTTCTAGTTGTTCGTTTCGAGCATCAGAACTGCGAAAATTTTGAGTTTCTCAAGCGTTTCTTACATCCAAACTGCCATATCTCGCGAACGGATTGACCAATCCGCAAAATTTCTGTTGCATCTGAGAGTAGAAACCCGCCCGATTACAACTGTATGCGTACTTTTCCCCTAGTCCGTTATAGTTATTCGTTTCGAGCATCAGAAATGCGAAAATTTTGAGTTTCTCAAGCGTTTCTTACCTACAAACTGCCACATCTCGCGAACGGATTGACCAATCCGCAAAATTTCTGATGAATCTGAAAGCAGAAACTCGCCCGATTACAACGGTATGCGTACTTTTCCCCTAGGCCGCCCTAGTAATTCGTTTCGAGCATCAGAACTGCGAAAATTTTGAGTTTCTCAAGCGTTTCTTACCTCCAAACTGCCATATCTCGCGAACGGATTGACCAATCCGCAAAATTTCTGTTGCATCTGAAAGTAGAGACTAGCCCGATTACAACGGTATGCGTACTTTTCCCCTAGGCCGTTCTGGTTATTCGTTTCGAGCATCAGAACTGTGAAAATTTTGAGTTTCTCAAGCGTTTCTTACCTCCAAACTGCCATACCTCGCGAACGGATTGACCAATCCGCAAAATTTCTGTTGCATCTGAAAGTAGAATCTCGCCCGATTACAACACTATGCGTACTTTTCCCCTAGGCCGTTCTAGTTGTTCGTTTCGAGCATCAGAACTGCGAAAATTTTGAGTTTCTCAAGCGTTTCTTACATCCAAACTGCCATATCTCGCGAACGGATTGACCAATCCGCAAAATTTCTGTTGCATCTGAGAGTAGAAACCCGCCCGATTACAACTGTATGCGTACTTTTCCCCTAGTCCGTTATAGTTATTCGTTTCGAGCATCAGAAATGCGAAAATTTTGAGTTTCTCAAGCGTTTCTTACCTCCAAACTGCCATATCTCGCGAACGGATTGACCAATCCGCAAAATTTCTGTTGAATCTGAAGGTAGAAACTCGCCCGATTACAACTGTATGCGTACTTTTCCACTAGACCGTTCTAGTTATTCGTTTCGAGCACCAGAACTGCGAAAATTTTGAGTTTCTCAAGCGTTTCTTACCTCCAAACTGCCATATCTCGCGAACGGATTGACCAATCCGCAAAATTTCTGTTGCATCTGAAAGTAGAATCTCGCCCGATTACAACACTATGCGTACTTTTCCCCTAGGCCGTTCTAGTTGTTCGTTTCGAGCATCATAACTGCGAAAATTTTGAGTTTCTCAAGTGTTTCTTACATCCAAACTGCCATATCTCGCGAACGGATTGACCAATCCGCAAAATTTCTGTTGCATCTGAAAGTAGAAACTCGCCCGATTACAACTGTATGCGTACTGTTCCCCCAGTCCGTTCTAGTTATTCGTTTCGAGCATCAGAACTGCGAAAATTTGGAATTTCTCAAGCGTTTCTTACCTCCAAACTGCCATATCTCGCGAACGGATTGACCAATCCGCAAAATTTCTGTTGCATCTGAAGGTAGAAACTCGCCCGATTACAACTGTATGCGTACTTTTCCCCTAGACCGTTCTAGTTATTCGTTTCGAGCATCAGAACTGCGAAAATTTTGAGTTTCTCAAGCGTTTCTTACCTCCAAACTGCCATATCTCGCGAACGGATTGACCAATCCGCAAAATTTCTGTTGCATCTGAAAGTAGAGACTCGCCCGATTACAACGGTATGCGTACTTTTCCCCTAGGCCGTTCTGGTTATTCGTTTCGAGCATCAGAACTGTGAAAATTTTGAGTTTCTCAAGCGTTTCTTACCTCCAAACTGCCATATCTCGCGAACGGATTGACCAATCCGCAAAATTTCTGTTGCATCTGAAAGCAGAGACTCGCCCGATTACAACGGTATGCGTACTTTTCCCCTAGGCCGTTTTGGTTATTCGTTTCGAGCATCAGAACTGTGAAAATTTTGAGTTTCTCAAGCGTTTCTTACCTCCAAACTGCCATACCTCGCGAACGGATTGACCAATCCGCAAAATTTCTGTTGCATCTGAAGGTAGAGACTCGCCCGATTACAACTGTATGCGTACTTTTCCACTAGACCGTTCTAGTTATTCGTTTCGAGCACCAGAACTGCGAAAATTTTGAGTTTCTCAAGCGTTTCTTACATCCAAACTGCCATATCTCGCGAACGGATTGACCAATCCGCAAAATTTCTGTTGCATCTGAAAGTAGAGACTCGCCCGATTACAACGGTATGCGTACTTTTCCCCTAGGCCGTTCTGGTTATTCGTTTCGAGCATCAGAACTGTGAAAATTTTGAGTTTCTCAAGCGTTTCTTACCTCCAAACTGCCATATCTCGCGAACGGATTGACCAATCCGCAAAATTTCTGTTGCATCTGAAAGTAGAAACTCGCCCGATTACAACACTATGCGTACTTTTCCCCTAGGCCGTTCTAGTTGTTCGTTTCGAGCATCAGAACTGCGAAAATTTTGAGTTTCTCAAGCGTTTCTTACCTCCAAACTGCCATATCTCGCGAACGGATTGACCAATCCGCAAAACTTCTGTTGCATCTGAAAGTAGAAACTCGCCCGATTACAACTGTGTGCGTACTTTTCCCCTAGTGCGTTATAGTTATTCGTTTCGAGCATCAGAACTGCGAAAATTTTTAGTTTCTCAAGCGTTTCTTACCTCCAAACTGCCATATCTCGCGAACGAATTGACCAATCCGCAAAATTTCTGTTGCTATCAGAGAGTAGAAACCCGCCCGATTACAACTGTATGCGTACTTTTCCCCTAGTCCGTTATAGTTATTCGTTTCGAGCATCAGAAATGCGAAAATTTTGATTTTCTCAAGCGTTTCTTACCTACAAACTGCCACATCTCGCGAACGGATTGACCAATCCGCAAAATTTCTGATGCGTCTGAAAGCAGAAACTCGCCCGATTACAACGGTATGCGTACTTTTCCCCTAGGCCGCCCTAGTAATTCGTTTCGAGCATCAGAACTGCGAAAATTTTGAGTTTCTCAAGCGTTTCTTACCTCCAAACTGCCATATCTCGCGAACGGATTGACCAATCCGCAAAATTTCTGTTGCATCTGAAAGTAGAAACTCGCCCGATTACAACACTATGCGTACTCTTCCCCTAGGCCGTTCTAGTTGTTCGTTTCGAGCATCAGAACTGCGAAAATTTTTAGTTTCTCAAGCGTTTCTTACCTCCAAACTGCCATATCTCGCGAACGGATTGACCAATCCGCAAAATTTCTGTTGCATCTGAAAGTAGAAACTCGCCCGATTACAACACTATGCGTACTTTTCCCCCAGTCCGTTCTAGTTATTCGTTTCGAGCATCAGAACTGCGAAAATTTGGAGTTTCTCAAGCGTTTCTTACCTCCAAACTGCCATATCTCGCGAACGGATTGACCAATCCGCAAAATTTCTGTTGCATCTGAAAGTAGAGACTCGCCCGATTACAACGGTATGCGTACTTTTCCCCTAGGCCGCCCTAGTAATTCGTTTCGAGCATCAGAACTGCGAAAATTTTGAGTTTCTCAAGCGTTTCTTACATCCAAACTGCCATATCTCGCGAACGGATTGACCAATCCGCAAAATTCCTGTTGCATCTGAAAGTAGAAACTCGCCCGATTACAACACTATGCGTACTTTTCCCCTAGGCCGTTCTAGTTGTTCGTTTCGAGCATCAGAACTGCGAAAATTTTGAGTTTCTCAAGCGTTTCTTACATCCAAACTGCCATATCTCGCGAACGGATTGACCAATCCGCAAAATTTCTGTTGCATCTGAAAGTAGAAACTCACCCGATTACAACACTATGCGTACTTTTCCCCCAGTCCGTTCTAGTTATTCGTTTCGAGCATCAGAACTGCGAAAATTTGGAGTTTCTCAAGCGTTTCTTACCTCCAAACTGCCATATCTCGCGAACGGATTGACCAATCCGCAAAATTTCTGTTGCATCTGAAAGTAGAAACTCGCCCGATTACAACTGTATGCGTACCTTTCCCCTAGACCGTTCTAGTTATTCGTTTCGAGCATCAGAACTGCGAAAATTTTGAGTTTCTCAAGCGTTTCTTACCTCCAAACTGCCATATCTCGCGAACGGATTGACCAATCCGCAAAATTTCTGTTGCATCTGAAAGTAGAAACTCGCCCGATTACAACACTATGCGTACTTTTCCCCTAGGCCGTTCTAGTTGTTCGTTTCGAGCATCAGAACTGCGAAAATTTTGAGTTTCTCAAGCGTTTCTTACATCCAAACTGCCATATCTCGCGAACGGATTGACCAATCCGCAAAATTTCTGTTGCATCTGAAAGTAGAAACTCGCCCGATTACAACTGTGTGCGTTCTTTTCCCCCAGTCCGTTCTAGTTATTCGTTTCGAGCATCAGAACTGCGAAAATTTTGAGTTTCTAAAGCGTTTCTTACCTCCAAACTGCCATATCTCGCGAATGGATTGACCAATCCGCAAAATTTCTGTTGCATCTGAAAGTAGAAACTCGCCCGATTACAACACTATGCGTACTTTTCCCCTAGGCCGTTCTAGTTGTTCGTTTCGAGCATCAGAACTGCGAAAATTTTGAGTTTCTCAAGCGTTTCTTACCTCCAAACTGCCATATCTCGCGAACGGATTGACAAATCCGCAAAATTTCTGTTGCATCTGAAAGTAGAAACTCGCCCGATTACAACACTATGCGTACTTTGCCCCTAGGCCGTTCTAGTTGTTCGTTTCGAGCATCAGAACTGCGAAAATTTTGAGTTTCTCAAGCGTTTCTTACATCCAAACTGCCATATCTCGCGAACGGATTGACCAATCCGCAAAATTTCTGTTGCATCTGAGAGTAGAAACCCGCCCGATTACAACTGTATGCGTACTTTTCCCCTAGTCCGTTATAGTTATTCGTTTCGAGCATCAGAAATGCGAAAATTTTGAGTTTCTCAAGCGTTTCTTACCTACAAACTGCCACATCTCGCGAACGGATTGACCAATCCGCAAAATTTCTGATGAATCTGAAAGCAGAAACTCGCCCGATTACAACGGTATGCGTACTTTTCCCCTAGGCCGCCCTAGTAATTCGTTTCGAGCATCAGAACTGCGAAAATTTTGAGTTTCTCAAGCGTTTCTTACCTCCAAACTGCCATATCTCGCGAACGGATTGACCAATCCGCAAAATTTCTGTTGCATCTGAAAGTAGAGACTAGCCCGATTACAACGGTATGCGTACTTTTCCCCTAGGCCGTTCTGGTTATTCGTTTCGAGCATCAGAACTGTGAAAATTTTGAGTTTCTCAAGCGTTTCTTACCTCCAAACTGCCATACCTCGCGAACGGATTGACCAATCCGCAAAATTTCTGTTGCATCTGAAAGTAGAATCTCGCCCGATTACAACACTATGCGTACTTTTCCCCTAGGCCGTTCTAGTTGTTCGTTTCGAGCATCATAACTGCGAAAATTTTGAGTTTCTCAAGCGTTTCTTACATCCAAACTGCCATATCTCGCGAACGGATTGACCAATCCGCAAAATTTCTGTTGCATCTGAAAGTAGAATCTCGCCCGATTACAACACTATGCTTACTTTTCCCCTAGTGCGTTATAGTTATTCGTTTCGAGCATCAGAACTGCGAAAATTTTTAGTTTCTCAAGCGTTTCTTACCTCCAAACTGCCATATCTCGCGAACGAATTGACCAATCCGCAAAATTTCTGTTGCATCTGAGAGTAGAAACCCGCCCGATTACAACTGTATGCGTACTTTTCCCCTAGTCCGTTATAGTTATTCGTTTCGAGCATCAGAAATGCGAAAATTTTGATTTTCTCAAGCGTTTCTTACCTACAAACTGCCACATCTCGCGAACGGATTGACCAATCCGCAAAATTTCTGATGCATCTGAAAGCAGAAACTCGCCCGATTACAACGGTATGCGTACTTTTCCCCTAGGCCGCCCTAGTAATTCGTTTCGAGCATCAGAACTGCGAAAATTTTGAGTTTCTCAAGCGTTTCTTACCTCCAAACTGCCATATCTCGCGAACGGATTGACCAATCCGCAAAATTTCTGTTGCATCTGAAAGTAGAGACCCGCCCGATTACAACGGTATGCGTACTTTTCCCCTAGGCCGTTCTGGTTATTCGTTTCGAGCATCAGAACAGTGAAAATTTTGAGTTTCTCAAGCGTTTCTTACCTCCAAACTGCCATATCTCGCGAACGGATTGACCAATCCGCAAAATTTCTGTTGCATCTGAAAGTAGAAACTCGCCCGATTACAACACTATGCGTACTTTTCCCCTAGGCCGTTCTAGTTGTTCGTTTCGAGCATCAGAACTGCGAAAATTTTGAGTTTCTCAAGCGTTTCTTACCTCCAAACTGCCATATCTCGCGAACGGATTGACCATTCCGCAAAATTTCTGTTGCATCTGAAAGTAGAAACTCGCCCGATTACAACTGTGTGCGTACTTTTCCCCTAGTGCGTTATAGTTATTCGTTTCGAGCATCAGAACTGCGAAAATTTTTAGTTTCTCAAGCGTTTCTTACCTCCAAACTGCCATATCTCGCGAACGAATTGACCAATCCGCAAAATTTCTGTTGCATCTGAGAGTAGAAACCCGCCCGATTACAACTGTATGCGTACTTTTCCCCTAGTCCGTTATAGTTATTCGTTTCGAGCATCAGAAATGCGAAAATTTTGATTTTCTCAAGCGTTTCTTACCTACAAACTGCCACATCTCGCGAACGGATTGACCAATCCGCAAAATTTCTGATGCATCTGAAAGCAGAAACTCGCCCGATTACAACGGTATTCGTACTTTTCCCCTAGGCCGCCCTAGTAATTCGTTTCGAGCATCAGAACTGCGAAAATTTTGAGTTTCTCAAGCGTTTCTTACATCCAAACTGCCATATCTCGCGAACGGATTGACCAATCCGCAAAATTTCTGTTGCATCTGAAAGTAGAAACTCGCCCGATTACAACTGTATGCGTACTTTTCCCCCAGTCCGTTCTAGTTATTCGTTTCGAGCATCAGAACTGCGAAAATTTTGAGTTTCTCAAGCGTTTCTTACCTCCAAACTGCCATATCTTGCGAACGGATTGACCAATCCGCAAAATTTCTGTTGCATCTGAAAGTAGAAACTCGCCCGATTACAACACTATGCGTACTTTTCCCCTAGGCTGTTCTAGTTGTTCGTTTCGAGCATCAGAACTGCGAAAATTTTGAGTTTCTCAAGCGTTTCTTACCTCCAAACTGCCATATCTCGCGAACGGATTGACCAATCCGCAAAATTTCTGTTGCATCTGAAAGTAGAAACTCGCCCGATTACAACTGTATGCGTACTTTTCCCCTAGTGCGTTATAGTTATTCGTTTCGAGCATCAGAACTGCGAAAATTTTTAGTTTCTCAAGCGTTTCTTACCTCCAAACTGCCATATCTCGCGAACGAATTGACCAATCCGCAAAATTTCTGTTGCATCTGAAAGTAGAAACTCGCCCGATTACATGTGTATGCGTACTTTTCCCCTAGACCGTTCTGGTTATTCGTTTCGAGCATCAGAACTGCGAAAATTTTGAGTTTCTCAAGCGTTTCTTACCTACAAACTGCCACATCTCGCGAACGGATTGACCAATCCGCAAAATTTCTGATGCATCTGAAAGCAGAAACTCGCCCGATTACAACGGTATGCGTACTTTTCCCCTAGGCCGTTCTGGTTATTCGTTTCGAGCATCAGAACTGTGAAAATTTTGAGTTTCTCAAGCGTTTCTTACCTCCAAACTGCCATATCTCGCGAACGGATTGACCAATCCGCAAAATTTCTGTTGCGTCTGAAAGTAGAAACTCGCCCGATTACAACACTATGCGTACTTTTCCCCTAGGCCGTTCTAGTTGTTCGTTTCGAGCATCAGAACTGCGAAAATTTTGAGTTTCTCAAGCGTTTCCTACCTCCAAACTGCCATATCTCGCGAACGGATTGACCAATCCGCAAAATTTCTGTTGCATCTGAAAGTAGAAACTCGCCCGATTACAACTGTATGCGTACTTTTCCCCTAGGCAGTTCTAGTTATTCGTTTCGAGCAACAGAACTGCGAAAATTTTGAGTTTCTCAAGCGTTGCTTACCTCCAAACTGCCATATCTCGCGAACGGATTGACCAATCCGCAAAATTTCGGTTGCATCTGAAAGTAGAAACTCGCCCGAATACAACGGTATACGTACTTTTCGCCTAGGCCGTTCTAGTTATTCGCTTCGAGCATCAGAACTGCGAAAATTTTGAGTTTCTCAAGCGTTTCTTACCTCCAAACTGCCATATCTCGCGAACGGATTGACCAATCCGCAAAATTTCTGTTGCATCTGAAAGTAGAAACCCGCCCGATTACAACTGTATGCGTACTTTTCCCCTAGTCCGTTATAGTTATTCGTTTCGAGCATCAGAACTGCCAAGATTTTTAGTTTCTCAAGCGTTTCTTACATCCAAACTGCCATATCTCGCGAACGAATTGACCAATCCGCAAAATTTCTGTTGCATCTGAAAGTAGAAACTCGCCCGATTACAACGGTATGCGTACTTTTCCCCTAGGCCGTTCTAGTTGTGCTTGTCGAGCATCAGAACTGCGAAAATTTTGAGTTCCTCAAGCGTTTCTTACCTCCAAACTGCCATATCTCGCCAATGGATTGACCAATCCGCAAAATTTCTGTTGCATCTGAAAGTAGAAACTCGCCCGATTACAACTGTATGCGTACTTTTCCCCTAGGCCGTTCTGATTTTTCGTTTCGAGCATCAGAACTGTGAAAATTTTGAGTTTCTCAAGCGTTTCTTACCTCCAAACTGCCATATCTCGCGAACGGATTGACCAATCCGCAAAATTTCTGTTGCATCTGAAAGTAGAAACTCGCCCGATTACAACACTATGCGTACTTTTCCCCTAGGCCGTTCTAGTTGTTCGTTTCGAGCATCAGAACTGCGAAAATTTTGAGTTTCTCAAGCGTTTCTTACCTCCAAACTGCCATATCTCGCGAACGGATTGACCAATCCGCAAAATTTCTGTTGCATCTGAGAGTAGAAACCCGCCCGATTACAACTGTATGCGTACTTTTCCCCTAGTCCGTTATAGTTATTCGTTTCGAGCATCAGAACTGCGAAAATTTTTAGTTTCTCAAGCGTTTCTTACTTCCAAACTACCATATCTCGCGAACGGATTGACCAATCCGCAAAATTTCTGTTGCATCTGAAGGTAGAAACTCGCCCGATTACAACGGTATGCGTACTTTTCCCCTAGGCCGTTCTAGTTATTCGTTTCGAGCCTCAGAACTGCGAAAATTTTGAGTTTCTCAAGCGTTTCTTACCTCCAAACTGCCATATCTCGCGAACGGATTGACCAATCCGCAAAATTTCTGTTGCATCTGAGAGTAGAAACCCGCCCGATTACAACTGTATGCGTACTTTTCCCCTAGTCCGTTATAGTTATTCGTTTCGAGCATCAGAACTGCGAAAATTTTTAGTTTCTCAAGCGTTTCTTACTTCCAAACTACCATATCTCGCGAACGGATAGACCAATCCGCAAAATTTCTGTTGCATCTGAAGGTAGAAACTCGCCCGATTACAACGGTATGCGTACTTTTCCCCTAGGCCGTTCTAGTTATTCGTTTCGAGCATCAGAACTGCGAAAATTTTGAGTTTCTCAAGCGTTTCTTATCTACAAACTGCCACATCTCGCGAACGGATTGACCAATCCGCAAAATTTCTGATGCATCTGAAAGCAGAAACTCGCCCGATTACAACGGTATGCGTACTTTTCCCCTAGGCCGCCCTAGTCATTCGTTTCGAGCATCAGAACTGCGAAAATTTTGAGTTTCTCAAGCGTTTCTTACTTCCAAACAGCCATATCTCGCGAACGGATTGACCAATCCGCAAAATTTCTGTTGCATCTGAAGGTGGAAACTCGCCCGATTACAACTGTATGCGTACTTTTACCCTAGTCCGTTATAGTTATTCGTTTCGAGCATCAGAACTGCGAAAATTTTTAGTTTCTCAAGCGTTTCTTACCTCCAAACTGCCATATCTCGCGAACGAATTGACCAAACCACAAAATTTCTGTTGCATCTGAAAGTAGAAACTCGCCCGATTACAACGGTATGCGTACTTTTCCCCTAGGCCGTTCTAGTTATGCTTGTCGAGCATCAGAACTGCGAAAATTTTGAGTTTCTCAAGCGTTTCTTACCTCCAAACTGCCATATCTCGCGAACGGATTGACCAATCCGCAAAATTTCTGTTGCATCTGAAAGTAGAAACTCGCCCGATTACAACACTATGCGTACTTTTCGCCTAGGCCGTTCTAGTTGTTCGTTTCGAGCATCAGAACTGCGAAAATTTTGAGTTTCTCAAGCGTTTCTTACCTCCAAACTGCCATATCTCGCGAACGGATTGACCAATCCGCAAAATTTCTGTTGCATCTGAAAGTAGAAACTCGCCCGATTACAACTGTATGCGTACTTTTCCCCCAGTCCGTTCTTGTTATTCGTTTCGGGCATCAGAACTGCGAAAATTTTGAGTTTCTCAAGCGTTTCTTACCTCCAAACTGCCATATCTCGCGAACGGATTGACCAATCCGCAAAATTTCTGTTGCATCTGAGAGTAGAAACCCGCCCGATTACAACTGTATGCGTACTTTTCCCCTAGTCCGTTATAGTTATTCGTTTCGAGCATCAGAACTGCGAAAATTTTTAGTTTCTCAAGCGTTTCTTACCTCCAAACTGCCATATCTCGCGAACGAATTGACCAATCCGCAAAATTTCTGTTGCATCTGAAAGTAGAAACTCGCCCGATTACAACTGTATGCGTACTTTTCCCCTAGGCCGTTCTGATTTTTCGTTTCGAGCATCAGAACTGTGAAAATTTTGAGTTTCTCAAGCGTTTCTTACCTCCAAACTGCCATATCTCGCGAACGGATTGACCAATCCGCAAAATTTCTGTTGCATCTGAAAGTAGAAACTCGCCCGATTACAACACTATGCGTACTTTTCCCCTAGGCCGTTCTAGTTGTTCGTTTCGAGCATCAGAACTGCGAAAATTTTGTGTTTCTCAAGCGTTTCTTACCTCCAAACTGCCATATCTCGCGAACGGATTGACCAATCCGCAAAATTTCTGTTGCATCTGAAAGTAGAAACTCGCCCGATTACAACGGTATGCGTACTTTTCCCCTAGGCCGTTCTAGTTATGCTTGTCGAGCATCAGAACTGCGAAAATTTTGAGTTTCTCAAGCGTTTCTTACCTCCAAACTGCCATATCTCGCGAACGAATTGACCAATCCACAAAATTTCTGTTGCATCTGAAAGTAGAAACTCGCCCGATTACAACGGTATGCGTACTTTTCCCCTAGGCCGTTCTAGTTATGCTTGTCGAGCATCAGAACTGCGAAAATTTTGAGTTTCTCAAGCGTTTCTTACCTCCAAACTGCCATATCTCGCGAACGGATTGACCAATCCGCAAAACTTCTGTTGCATCTGAAAGTAGAAACTCGCCCGATTACAACTGTATGCGTACTTTTCCCCTAGTCCGTTATAGTTATTCGTTTCGAGCATCAGAACTGCGAAAATTTTTAGTTTCTCAAGCGTTTCTTACCTCCAAACTGCCATATCTCGCGAACGAATTGACCAATCCGCAAAATTTCTGATGCATCTGAAAGCAGAAACTCGCCCGATTACAACGGTATGCGTACTTTTCCCCTAGGCCGTTCTGGTTATTCGTTTCGAGCATCAGAACTGTGAAAATTTTGAGTTTCTCAAGCGTTTCTTACCTCCAAACTGCCATATCTCGCGAACGGATTGACCAATCCGCAAAATTTCTGTTGCGTCTGAAAGTAGAAACTCGCCCGATTACAACACTATGCGTACTTTTCCCCTAGGCCGTTCTAGTTGTTCGTTTCGAGCATCAGAACTGCGAAAATTTTGAGTTTCTCAAGCGTTTCCTACCTCCAAACTGCCATATCTCGCGAACGGATTGACCAATCCGCAAAATTTCTGTTGCATCTGAAAGTAGAAACTCGCCCGATTACAACTGTATGCGTACTTTTCCCCTAGGCAGTTCTAGTTATTCGTTTCGAGCAACAGAACTGCGAAAATTTTGAGTTTCTCAAGCGTTGCTTACCTCCAAACTGCCATATCTCGCGAACGGATTGACCAATCCGCAAAATTTCGGTTGCATCTGAAAGTAGAAACTCGCCCGATTACAACGGTATACGTACTTTTCGCCTAGGCCGTTCTAGTTATTCGCTTCGAGCATCAGAACTGCGAAAATTTTGAGTTTCTCAAGCGTTTCTTACCTCCAAACTGCCATATCTCGCGAACGGATTGACCAATCCGCAAAATTTCTGTTGCATCTGAAAGTAGAAACCCGCCCGATTACAACTGTATGCGTACTTTTCCCCTAGTCCGTTATAGTTATTCGTTTCGAGCATCAGAACTGCCAAGATTTTTAGTTTCTCAAGCGTTTCTTACCTCCAAACTGCCATATCTCGCGAACGAATTGACCAATCCGCAAAATTTCTGTTGCATCTGAAAGTAGAAACTCGCCCGATTACAACGGTATGCGTACTTTTCCCCTAGGCCGTTCTAGTTGTGCTTGTCGAGCATCAGAACTGCGAAAATTTTGAGTTCCTCAAGCGTTTCTTACCTCCAAACTGCCATATCTCGCCAATGGATTGACCAATCCGCAAAATTTCTGTTGCATCTGAAAGTAGAAACTCGCCCGATTACAACTGTATGCGTACTTTTCCCCTAGGCCGTTCTGATTTTTCGTTTCGAGCATCAGAACTGTGAAAATTTTGAGTTTCTCAAGCGTTTCTTACCTCCAAACTGCCATATCTCGCGAACGGATTGACCAATCCGCAAAATTTCTGTTGCATCTGAAAGTAGAAACTCGCCCGATTACAACACTATGCGTACTTTTCCCCTAGGCCGTTCTAGTTGTTCGTTTCGAGCATCAGAACTGCGAAAATTTTGAGTTTCTCAAGCGTTTCTTACCTCCAAACTGCCATATCTCGCGAACGGATTGACCAATCCGCAAAATTTCTGTTGCATCTGAGAGTAGAAACCCGCCCGATTACAACTGTATGCGTACTTTTCCCCTAGTCCGTTATAGTTATTCGTTTCGAGCATCAGAACTGCGAAAATTTTTAGTTTCTCAAGCGTTTCTTACTTCCAAACTACCATATCTCGCGAACGGATTGACCAATCCGCAAAATTTCTGTTGCATCTGAAGGTAGAAACTCGCCCGATTACAACGGTATGCGTACTTTTCCCCTAGGCCGTTCTAGTTATTCGTTTCGAGCCTCAGAACTGCGAAAATTTTGAGTTTCTCAAGCGTTTCTTACCTCCAAACTGCCATATCTCGCGAACGGATTGACCAATCCGCAAAATTTCTGTTGCATCTGAGAGTAGAAACCCGCCCGATTACAACTGTATGCGTACTTTTCCCCTAGTCCGTTATAGTTATTCGTTTCGAGCATCAGAACTGCGAAAATTTTTAGTTTCTCAAGCGTTTCTTACTTCCAAACTACCATATCTCGCGAACGGATAGACCAATCCGCAAAATTTCTGTTGCATCTGAAGGTAGAAACTCGCCCGATTACAACGGTATGCGTACTTTTCCCCTAGGCCGTTCTAGTTATTCGTTTCGAGCATCAGAACTGCGAAAATTTTGAGTTTCTCAAGCGTTTCTTATCTACAAACTGCCACATCTCGCGAACGGATTGACCAATCCGCAAAATTTCTGATGCATCTGAAAGCAGAAACTCGCCCGATTACAACGGTATGCGTACTTTTCCCCTAGGCCGCCCTAGTCATTCGTTTCGAGCATCAGAACTGCGAAAATTTTGAGTTTCTCAAGCGTTTCTTACTTCCAAACTGCCATATCTCGCGAACGGATTGACCAATCCGCAAAATTTCTGTTGCATCTGAAGGTGGAAACTCGCCCGATTACAACTGTATGCGTACTTTTACCCTAGTCCGTTATAGTTATTCGTTTCGAGCATCAGAACTGCGAAAATTTTTAGTTTCTCAAGCGTTTCTTACCTCCAAACTGCCATATCTCGCGAACGAATTGACCAATCCACAAAATTTCTGTTGCATCTGAAAGTAGAAACTCGCCCGATTACAACGGTATGCGTACTTTTCCCCTAGGCCGTTCTAGTTATGCTTGTCGAGCATCAGAACTGCGAAAATTTTGAGTTTCTCAAGCGTTTCTTACCTCCAAACTGCCATATCTCGCGAACGGATTGACCAATCCGCAAAATTTCTGTTGCATCTGAAAGTAGAAACTCGCCCGATTACAACACTATGCGTACTTTTCCCCTAGGCCGTTCTGGTTGTTCGTTTCGAGCATCAGAACTGCGAAAATTTTGTGTTTCTCAAGCGTTTCTTACCTCCAAACTGCCATATCTCGCGAACGGATTGACCAATCCGCAAAATTTCTGTTGCATCTGAGAGTAGAAACCCGCCCGATTACAACTGTATGCGTACTTTTCCCCTAGTCCGTTATAGTTATTCGTTTCGAGCATCAGAACTGCGAAAATTTTTAGTTTCTCAAGCGTTTCTTACCTCCAAACTGCCATATCTCGCGAACGAATTGACCAATCCGCAAAATTTCTGTTGCATCTGAAAGTAGAAACTCGCCCGATTACAACGGTATGCGTACTTTTCCCCTAGTCCGTTATACTTATTCGTTTCGAGCATCAGAACTGCGAAAATTTTTAGTTTCTCAAGCGTTTCTTACTTCCAAACTACCATATCTCGCGAACGGATTGACCAATCCGCAAAATTTCTGTTGCATCTGAAGGTAGAAACTCGCCCGATTACAACGGTATGCGTACTTTTCCCCTAGGCCGTTCTAGTTATTCGTTTCGAGCATCAGAACTGCGAAAATTTTGAGTTTCTCAAGCGTTTCTTATCTACAAACTGCCACATCTCGCGAACGGATTGACCAATCCGCAAAATATCTGATGCATCTGAAAGCAGAAACTCGCCCGATTACAACGGTATGCGTACTTTTCCCCTAGGCCGCCCTAGTAATTCGTTTCGAGCATCAGAACTGCGAAAATTTTGAGTTTCTCAAGCGTTTCTTACTTCCAAACTGCCATATCTCGCGAACGGATTGACCAATCCGCAAAATTTCTGTTGCATCTGAAAGTAGAAACTCGCCCGATTACAACGGTATGCGTACTTTTCCCCTAGGCCGTTCTAGTTATGCTTGTCGAGCATCAGAACTGCGAAAATTTTGAGTTTCTCAAGCGTTTCTTACCTCCAAACTGCCATATCTCGCGAACGGATTGACCAATCCGCAAAATTTCTGTTGCATCTGAAAGTAGAAACTCGCCCGATTACAACACTATGCGTACTTTTCGCCTAGGCCGTTCTAGTTGTTCGTTTCGAGCATCAGAACTGCGAAAATTTTGAGTTTCTCAAGCGTTTCTTACCTCCAAACTGCCATATCTCGCGAACGGATTGACCAATCCGCAAAATTTCTGTTGCATCTGAAAGTAGAAACTCGCCCGATTACAACTGTATGCGTACTTTTCCCCCAGTCCGTTCTAGTTATTCGTTTAGGGCATCAGAACTGCGAAAATTTGGAGTTTCTCAAGCGTTTCTTACCTCCAAACTGCCATATCTCGCGAACGGATTGACCAATCCGCAAAATTTCTGTTGCATCTGAGAGTAGAAACCCGCCCGATTACAACTGTATGCGTACTTTTCCCCTAGTCCGTTATAGTTATTCGTTTCGAGCATCAGAACTGCGAAAATTTTTAGTTTCTCAAGCGTTTCTTACCTCCAAACTGCCATATCTCGCGAACGTATTGACCAATCCGCAAAATTTCTGTTGCATCTGAAAGTAGAAACTCGCCCGATTACAACGGTATGCGTACTTTTCCCCTAGGCCGTTCTAGTTGTGCCTGTCGAGCATCAGAACTGCGAAAATTTTGAGTTCATCAAGCGTTTCTTACCTCCAAACTGCCATATCTCGCGAACGGATTGACCAATCCGCAAAAGTTCTGTTGCATCTGAAAGTAGAAACTCGCCCGATTACAACGGTATGCGTACTTTTCCCCTAGGCCGTTCTAGTTGTGCCTGTCGAGCATCAGAACTGCGAAAATTTTGAGTTTCTCAAGCGTTTCTTACATCCAAACTGCCATATCTCGCGAACGGATTGACCAATCCGCAAAATTTCTGTTGCATCTGAAAGTAGAAACTCGCCCGATTACAACTGTATGCGTACTTTTCCCCCAGACCGTTCTAGTTATTCGTTTCGAGCATCAGAACTGCGAAAATTTGGAGTTTCTCAAGCGTTTCTTACCTCCAAACTGCCATATCTCGCGAACGGATTGACCAATCCGCAAAATTTCTGTTGCATCTGAAGGTAGAAACTCGCCCGATTACAACGGTATGCGTACTTTTCCCCTAGGCCGTTCTAGTTGTGCCTGTCGAGCATCAGAACTGCGAAAATTTTGAGTTCCTCAAGCGTTTCTTACCTCCAAACTGCCATATCTCGCCAACGGATTGACCAATCCGCAAAATTTCTGTTGCATCTGAAAGTAGAAACTCGCCCGATTACAACTGTATGCGTACTTTTCCCCTAGGCCGTTCTGATTTTTCGTTTCGAGCATCAGAACTGTGAAAATTTTGAGTTTCTCAAGCGTTTCTTACCTCCAAACTGCCATATCTCGCGAACGGATTGACCAATCCGCAAAATTTCTGTTGCATCTGAAAGTAGAAACTCGCCCGATTACAACACTATGCGTACTTTTCCCCTAGGCCGTTCTAGTTGTTCGTTTCGAGCATCAGAACTGCGAAAATTTTGTGTTTCTCAAGCGTTTCTTACCTCCAAACTGCCATATCTCGCGAACGGATTGACCAATCCGCAAAATTTCTGTTGCATCTGAGAGTAGAAACCCGCCCGATTACAACTGTATGCGTACTTTTCCCCTAGTCCGTTATAGTTATTCGTTTCGAGCATCAGAACTGCGAAAATTTTTAGTTTCTCAAGCGTTTCTTACCTCCAAACTGCCATATCTCGCGAACGAATTGACCAATCCGCAAAATTTCTGTTGCATCTGAAAGTAGAAACTCGCCCGATTACAACGGTATGCGTACTTTTCCCCCAGTCCGTTCTAGTTATTCGTTTCGGGCATCAGAACTGCGAAAATTTTTAGTTTCTCAAGCGTTTCTTACCTCCAAACTGCCATATCTCGCGAACGTATTGACCAATCCGCAAAATTTCTGTTGCATCTGAAAGTAGAAACTCGCCCGATTACAACGGTATACGTACTTTTCGCCTAGGCCGTTCTAGTTATTCGCTTCGAGCATCAGAACTGCGAAAATTTTTAGTTTCTCAAGCGTTTCTTACCTCCAAACTGCCATATCTCGCGAACGAATTGACCAATCCGCAAAATTTCTGTTGCATCTGAAAGTAGAAACTCGCCCGATTACAACGGTATGCGTACTTTTCCCCTAGGCCGTTCTAGTTGTGCTTGTCGAGCATCAGAACTGCGAAAATTTTGAGTTCCTCAAGCGTTTCTTACCTCCAAACTGCCATATCTCGCGAACGGATTGACCAATCCGCAAAACTTCTGTTGCATCTGAAAGTAGAAACTCGCCCGATTACAAATGTATGCGTACTTTTCCCCCAGACCGTTCTAGTTATTCGTTTCGAGCATCAGAACTGCGAAAATTTGGAGTTTCTCAAGCGTTTCTTACCTCCAAACTGCCATATCTCGCGAACGGATTGACCAATCCGCAAAATTTCTGTTGCATCTGAAGGTAGAAACTCGCCCGATTACAACGGTATGCGTACTTTTCCCCTAGGCCGTTCTAGTTGTGCCTGTCGAGCATCAGAACTGCGAAAATTTTGAGTTCCTCAAGCGTTTCTTACCTCCAAACTGCCATATCTCGCCAACGGATTGACCAATCCGCAAAATTTCTGTTGCATCTGAAAGTAGAAACTCGCCCGATTACAACTGTATGCGTACTTTTCCCCTAGGCCGTTCTGATTTTTCGTTTCGAGCATCAGAACTGTGAAAATTTTGAGTTTCTCAAGCGTTGCTTACCTCCAAACTGCCATATCTCGCGAACGAATTGACCAATCCGCAAAATTTCTGTTGCATCTGAAAGTAGAAACTCGCCCGATTACAACGGTATGCGTACTTTTCCCCTAGGCCGTTCTAGTTGTGCTTGTCGAGCATCAGAACTGCGAAAATTTTGAGTTCCTCAAGCGTTTCTTACCTCCAAACTGCCATATCTCGCCAACGGATTGACCAATCCGCAAAATTTCTGTTGCATCTGAAAGTAGAAACTCGCCCGATTACAACTGTATGCGTACTTTTCCCCTAGGCCGTTCTGATTTTTCGTTTCGAGCATCAGAACTGTGAAAATTTTGAGTTTCTCAAGCGTTTCTTACCTCCAAACTGCCATATCTCGCGAACGGATTGACCAATCCGCAAAATTTCTGTTGCATCTGAAAGTAGAAACTCGCCCGATTACAACACTATGCGTACTTTTCCCCTAGGCCGTTCTAGTTGTTCGTTTCGAGCATCAGAACTGCGAAAATTTTGTGTTTCTCAAGCGTTTCTTACCTCCAAACTGCCATATCTCGCGAACGGATTGACCAATCCGCAAAATTTCTGTTGCATCTGAGAGTAGAAACCCGCCCGATTACAACTGTATGCGTACTTTTCCCCTAGTCCGTTATAGTTATTCGTTTCGAGCATCAGAACTGCGAAAATTTTTAGTTTCTCAAGCGTTTCTTACCTCCAAACTGCCATATCTCGCGAACGAATTGACCAATCCGCAAAATTTCTGTTGCATCTGAAAGTAGAAACTCGCCCGATTACAACGGTATGCGTACTTTTCCCCCAGTCCGTTCTAGTTATTCGTTTCGGGCATCAGAACTGCGAAAATTTTTAGTTTCTCAAGCGTTTCTTACCTCCAAACTGCCATATCTCGCGAACGTATTGACCAATCCGCAAAATTTCTGTTGCATCTGAAAGTAGAAACTCGCCCGATTACAACGGTATACGTACTTTTCGCCTAGGCCGTTCTAGTTATTCGCTTCGAGCATCAGAACTGCGAAAATTTTTAGTTTCTCAAGCGTTTCTTACCTCCAAACTGCCATATCTCGCGAACGAATTGACCAATCCGCAAAATTTCTATTGCATCTGAAAGTAGAAACTCGCCCGATTACAACGGTATGCGTACTTTTCCCCTAGGCCGTTCTAGTTGTGCTTGTCGAGCATCAGAACTGCGAAAATTTTGAGTTCCTCAAGCGTTTCTTACCTCCAAACTGCCATATCTCGCGAACGGATTGACCAATCCGCAAAACTTCTGTTGCATCTGAAAGTAGAAACTCGCCCGATTACAAATGTATGCGTACTTTTCCCCTAGTCCGTTATAGTTACTCGTTTCGAGCATCAGAACTGCGAAAATTTTTAGTTTCTCAAGCGTTTCTTACCTCCAAACTGCCATATCTCGCGAACGAATTGACCAATCCGCAAAATTTCTGTTGCATCTGAAAGTAGAAACTCGCCCGATTACAACGGTATGCGTACTTTTCCCGTAGGCCGTTCTAGTTATGCTTGTCGAGCATCAGAACTGCGAAAATTTTGAGTTTCTCAAGCGTTTCTTACCTCCAAACTGCCATATCTCGCGAACGGATTGACCAATCCGCAAAATTTCTGTTGCATCTGAAAGTAGAAACTCGCCCGATTACAACTGTATGCGTACTTTTCCCCCAGTCCGTTCTAGTTATTCGTTTCGAGCATCAGAACTGCGAAAATTTGGAGTTTCTCAAGCGTTTCTTACCTCCAAACTGCCATATCTCGCGAACGGATTGACCAATCCCCAAAATTTCTGTTGCATCTGATGGTAGAAACTCGCCCGATTACAACTGTATGCGTACTTTTCCCCTAGACCGTTCTAGTTATTCGTTTCGAGCATCAGAACTGCGAAAATTTTGAGTTTCTCAAGCGTTTCTTACTTCCAAACTGCCATATCTCGCGAACGGATTGACCAATCCGCAAAATTTCTGATGTATCTGAAAGCAGAAACTCGCCCGATTACAACGGTATGCGTACTTTTCCCCTAGGCCGCCCTAGTAATTCGTTTCGAGCATCAGAACTGCGAAAATTTTTAGTTTCTCAAGCGTTTCTTACCTCCAAACTAACATATCTCGCGATCGAATTGACCAATTCGCAAAATTTCTGTTGCATCTGAAAGTAGAAACTCGCCCGATTACAACGGTATGCGTACTTTTCCCCTAGGCCGTTTTAGTTATGCTTGTCGAGCATCAGAACTGCGAAAATTTGGAGTTTCTCAAGCGTTTCTTACCTCCAAACTGCCATATCTCGCGAACGGATTGACCAATCCGCAAAATTTCTGTTGCATCTGAAGGTAGAAACTCGCCCGATTACAACTGTATGCGTACTTTTCCCCTAGACCGTTCTAGTTATTCGTTTCGAGCATCAGAACTGCGAAAATTTTGAGTTTCTCAAGCGTTTCTTACCTCCAAACTGCCATATCTCGCGAACGGATTGACCAATCCGCAAAATTTCTGTTGCATCTGAAAGTAGAAACTCGCCCGATTACAACACTATGCGTACTTTTCCCCTAGGCCGTTCTTGTTGTTCGTTTCGAGCATCAGAACTGCGAAAATTTTGAGTTTCTCAAGCGTTTCTTACCTCCAAACTGCCATATCTCGCGAACGGATTGACCAATCCGCAAAATTTCTGTTGCATCTGAGAGTAGAAACCCGCCCGATTACAACGGTATGCGTACTTTTCCCCTAGGCCGTTCTAGTTATGCTTGTCGAGCATCAGAAATGCGAAAATTTTGAGTTCATCAAGCGTTTCTTACCTCCAAACTGCCATATCTCGCCAACGGATTGACCAATCCGCAAAATTTCTGTTGCATCTGAAAGTAGAAACTCGCCCGATTACAACTCTATGCGTACTTTTCCCCTAGGCCGTTCTGATTTTTCGTTTCGAGCATCAGAACTGTGAAAATTTTGAGTTTCTCAAGCGTTTCTTACCTCCAAACTGCCATATCTCGCGAACGGATTGACCAATCCGCAAAATTTCTGTTGCATCTGAAAGTAGAAACTCGCCCGATTACAACGGTATGCGTACTTTTCCCCTAGGCCGTTCTAGTTGTGCTTGTCGAGCATCAGAACTGCGAAAATTTTGAGTTCCTCAAGCGTTTCTTACCTCCAAACTGCCATATCTCGCCAACGGATTGACCAATCCGCAAAATTTCTGTTGCATCTGAAAGTAGAAACTCGCCCGATTACAACTGTATGCGTACTTTTCCCCTAGGCCGTTCTGATTTTTCGTTTCGAGCATCAGAACTGTGAAAATTTTGAGTTTCTCAAGCGTTTCTTACCTCCAAACTGCCATATCTCGCGAACGGATTGACCAATCCGCAAAATTTCTGTTGCATCTGAAAGTAGAAACTCGCCCGATTACAACACTATGCGTACTTTTCCCCCAGTCCGTTCTAGTTATTCGTTTCGGGCATCAGAACTGCGAAAATTTTGTGTTTCTCAAGCGTTTCTTACCTCCAAACTGCCATATCTCGCGAACGGATTGACCAATCCGCAAAATTTCTGTTGCATCTGAAAGTAGAAACTCGCCCGATTACAACGGTATACGTACTTTTCGCCTAGGCCGTTCTAGTTATTCGCTTCGAGCATCAGAACTGCGAAAATTTTTAGTTTCTCAAGCGTTTCTTACCTCCAAACTGCCATATCTCGCGAACGAATTGACCAATCCGCAAAATTTCTGTTGCATCTGAAAGTAGAAACTCGCCCGATTACAACGGTATGCGTACTTTTCCCCTAGGCCGTTCTAGTTGTGCTTGTCGAGCATCAGAACTGCGAAAATTTTGAGTTCCTCAAGCGTTTCTTACCTCCAAACTGCCATATCTCGCGAACGGATTGACCAATCCGCAAAACTTCTGTTGCATCTGAAAGTAGAAACTCGCCCGATTACAAATGTATGCGTACTTTTCCCCTAGTCCGTTATAGTTACTCGTTTCGAGCATCAGAACTGCGAAAATTTTTAGTTTCTCAAGCGTTTCTTACCTCCAAACTGCCATATCTCGCGAACGAATTGACCAATCCGCAAAATTTCTGTTGCATCTGAAAGTAGAAACTCGCCCGATTACAACGGTATGCGTACTTTTCCCGTAGGCCGTTCTAGTTATGCTTGTCGAGCATCAGAACTGCGAAAATTTTGAGTTTCTCAAGCGTTTCTTACCTCCAAACTGCCATATCTCGCGAACGGATTGACCAATCCGCAAAATTTCTGTTGCATCTGAAAGTAGAAACTCGCCCGATTACAACTGTATGCGTACTTTTCCCCCAGTCCGTTCTAGTTATTCGTTTCGAGCATCAGAACTGCGAAAATTTGGAGTTTCTCAAGCGTTTCTTACCTCCAAACTGCCATATCTCGCGAACGAATTGACCAATCCGCAAAATTTCTGTTGCATCTGAAAGTAGAAACTCGCCCGATTACAACGGTATGCGTACTTTTCCCGTAGGCCGTTCTAGTTATGCTTGTCGAGCATCAGAACTGCGAAAATTTTGAGTTTCTCAAGCGTTTCTTACCTCCAAACTGCCATATCTCGCGAACGGATTGACCAATCCGCAAAATTTCTGTTGCATCTGAAAGTAGAAACTCGCCCGATTACAACTGTATGCGTACTTTTCCCCCAGTCCGTTATAGTTATTCGTTTCGAGCATCAGAACTGCGAAAATTTTTAGTTTCTCAAGCGTTTCTTACATCCAAACTGCCATATCTCGCGAACGAATTGACCAATCCGCAAAATTTCTGTTGCATCTGAAAGTAGAAACTCGCCCGATTACAACGGTATGCGTACTTTTCCCCTAGGCCGTTCTATTTGTGCTTGTCGAGCATCAGAACTGCGAAAATTTTGAGTTTCTCAAGCGTTTCTTACCTCCAAACTGCCATATCTCGCGAACGGATTGACCAATCCGCAAAACTTCTGTTGCATCTGAAAGTAGAAACTCGCCCGATTACAACTGTATGCGTACTTTTCCCCTAGTCCGTTATAGTTATTCGTTTCGAGCATCAGAACTGCGAAAATTTTTAGTTTCTCAAGCGTTTCTTACCTCCAAACTGCCATATCTCGCGAACGGATTGACCAATCCGCAAAATTTCTGTTGCATCTGAAAGTAGAAACTCGCCCGATTACAACGGTATGCGTACTTTTCCCCTAGGCCGTTCTAGTTGTGCTTGTCGAGCATCAGAACTGCGAAAATTTTGAGTTCCTCAAGCGTTTCTTACCTCCAAACTGCCATATCTCGCCAACGGATTGACCAATCCGCAAAATTTCTGTTGCATCTGAAAGTAGAAACTCGCCCGATTACAACTGTATGCGTACTTTTCCCCTAGGCCGTTCTGATTTTTCGTTTCGAGCATCAGAACTGTGAAAATTTTGAGTTTCTCAAGCGTTTCTTACCTCCAAACTGCCATATCTCGCGAACGGATTGACCAATCCGCAAAATTTCTGTTGCATCTGAAAGTAGAAACTCGCCCGATTACAACACTATGCGTACTTTTCCCCCAGTCCGTTCTAGTTATTCGTTTCGGGCATCAGAACTGCGAAAATTTTGTGTTTCTCAAGCGTTTCTTACCTCCAAACTGCCATATCTCGCGAACGGATTGACCAATCCGCAAAATTTCTGTTGCATCTGAAAGTAGAAACTCGCCCGATTACAACGGTATACGTACTTTTCGCCTAGGCCGTTCTAGTTATTCGCTTCGAGCATCAGAACTGCGAAAATTTTTAGTTTCTCAAGCGTTTCTTACCTCCAAACTGCCATATCTCGCGAACGAATTGACCAATCCGCAAAATTTCTGTTGCATCTGAAAGTAGAAACTCGCCCGATTACAACGGTATGCGTACTTTTCCCCTAGGCCGTTCTAGTTGTGCTTGTCGAGCATCAGAACTGCGAAAATTTTGAGTTCCTCAAGCGTTTCTTACCTCCAAACTGCCATATCTCGCGAACGGATTGACCAATCCGCAAAACTTCTGTTGCATCTGAAAGTAGAAACTCGCCCGATTACAAATGTATGCGTACTTTTCCCCTAGTCCGTTATAGTTACTCGTTTCGAGCATCAGAACTGCGAAAATTTTTAGTTTCTCAAGCGTTTCTTACCTCCAAACTGCCATATCTCGCGAACGAATTGACCAATCCGCAAAATTTCTGTTGCATCTGAAAGTAGAAACTCGCCCGAATACAACGGTATGCGTACTTTTCCCGTAGGCCGTTCTAGTTATGCTTGTCGAGCATCAGAACTGCGAAAATTTTGAGTTTCTCAAGCGTTTCTTACCTCCAAACTGCCATATCTCGCGAACGGATTGACCAATCCGCAAAATTTCTGTTGCATCTGAAAGTAGAAACTCGCCCGATTACAACTGTATGCGTACTTTTCCCCCAGTCCGTTCTAGTTATTCGTTTCGAGCATCAGAACTGCGAAAATTTGGAGTTTCTCAAGCGTTTCTTACCTCCAAACTGCCATATCTCGCGAACGAATTGACCAATCCGCAAAATTTCTGTTGCATCTGAAAGTAGAAACTCGCCCGATTACAACGGTATGCGTACTTTTCCCGTAGGCCGTTCTAGTTATGCTTGTCGAGCATCAGAACTGCGAAAATTTTGAGTTTCTCAAGCGTTTCTTACCTCCAAACTGCCATATCTCGCGAACGGATTGACCAATCCGCAAAATTTCTGTTGCATCTGAAAGTAGAAACTCGCCCGATTACAACTGTATGCGTACTTTTCCCCCAGTCCGTTATAGTTATTCGTTTCGAGCATCAGAACTGCGAAAATTTTTAGTTTCTCAAGCGTTTCTTACATCCAAACTGCCATATCTCGCGAACGAATTGACCAATCCGCAAAATTTCTGTTGCATCTGAAAGTAGAAACTCGCCCGATTACAACGGTATGCGTACTTTTCCCCTAGGCCGTTCTATTTGTGCTTGTCGAGCATCAGAACTGCGAAAATTTTGAGTTTCTCAAGCGTTTCTTACCTCCAAACTGCCATATCTCGCGAACGGATTGACCAATCCGCAAAACTTCTGTTGCATCTGAAAGTAGAAACTCGCCCGATTACAACTGTATGCGTACTTTTCCCCTAGTCCGTTATAGTTATTCGTTTCGAGCATCAGAACTGCGAAAATTTTTAGTTTCTCAAGCGTTTCTTACCTCCAAACTGCCATATCTCGCGAACGGATTGACCAATCCCCAAAATTTCTGTTGCATCTGATGGTAGAAACTCGCCCGATTACAACTGTATGCGTACTTTTCCCCTAGACCGTTCTAGTTTTTCGTTTCGAGCATCAGAACTGCGAAAATTTTGAGTTTCTCTAGCGTTTCTTACTTCCAAACTGCCATATCTCGCGAACGGATTGACCAATCCGCAAAATTTCTGATGTATCTGAAAGCAGAAACTCGCCCGATTACAACGGTATGCGTACTTTTCCCCTAGGCCGCCCTAGTAATTCGTTTCGAGCATCAGAACTGCGAAAATTTTTAGTTTCTCAAGCGTTTCTTACCTCCAAACTAACATATCTCGCGAACGAATTGACCAATTCGCAAAATTTCTGTTGCATCTGAAAGTAGAAACTCGCCCGATTACAACGGTATGCGTACTTTTCCCCTAGGCCGTTTTAGTTATGCTTGTCGAGCATCAGAACTGCGAAAATTTGGAGTTTCTCAAGCGTTTCTTACCTCCAAACTGCCATATCTCGCGAACGGATTGACCAATCCGCAAAATTTCTGTTGCATCTGAAGGTAGAAACTCGCCCGATTACAACTGTATGCGTACTTTTCCCCTAGACCGTTCTAGTTATTCGTTTCGAGCATCAGAACTGCGAAAATTTTGAGTTTCTCAAGCGTTTCTTACCTCCAAACTGCCATATCTCGCGAACGGATTGACCAATCCGCAAAATTTCTGTTGCATCTGAAAGTAGAAACTCGCCCGATTACAACACTATGCGTACTTTTCCCCTAGGCCGTTCTTGTTGTTCGTTTCGAGCATCAGAACTGCGAAAATTTTGAGTTTCTCAAGCGTTTCTTACCTCCAAACTGCCATATCTCGCGAACGGATTGACCAATCCGCAAAATTTCTGTTGCATCTGAGAGTAGAAACCCGCCCGATTACAACGGTATGCGTACTTTTCCCCTAGGCCGTTCTAGTTATGCTTGTCGAGCATCAGAAATGCGAAAATTTTGAGTTCATCAAGCGTTTCTTACCTCCAAACTGCCATATCTCGCCAACGGATTGACCAATCCGCAAAATTTCTGTTGCATCTGAAAGTAGAATCTCGCCCGATTACAACGGTATACGTACTTTTCGCCTAGGCCGTTCTAGTTATTCGCTTCGAGCATCAGAACTGCGAAAATTTTTAGTTTCTCAAGCGTTTCTTACCTCCACACTGCCATATCTCGCGAACGGATTGACCAATCCGCAAAATTTCTGTTGCATCTGAAAGTAGAAACCCGCCCGATTACAACTGTATGCGTACTTTTCCCCTAGTCCGTTATAGTTATTCGTTTCGAGCATCAGAACTGCGAAAATTTTTAGTTTCTCAAGCGTTTCTTACCTCCAAACTGCCATATCTCGCGAACGAATTGACCAATCCGCAAAATTTCTGTTGCATCTGAAAGTAGAAACTCGCCCGATTACAACGGTTTGCGTACTTTTCCCCTAGGCCGTTCTAGTTGTGCTTGTCGAGCATCAGAACTGCGAAAATTTTGAGTTCCTCAAGCGTTTCTTACCTCCAAACTGCCATATCTCGCCAACGGATTGACCAATCCGCAAAATTTCTGTTGCATCTGAAAGTAGAAACTCGCCCGATTACAACTGTATGCGTACTTTTCCCCTAGGCCGTTCTGATTTTTCGTTTCGAGCATCAGAACTGTGAAAATTTTGAGTTTCTCAAGCGTTTCTTACCTCCAAACTGCCATATCTCGCCAACGGATTGACCAATCCGCAAAATTTCTGTTGCATCTGAAAGTAGAAACCCGCCCGATTACAACTGTATGCGTACTTTTCCCCTAGTCCGTTATAGTTATTCGTTTCGAGCATCAGAACTGCGAAAATTTTTAGTTTCTCAAGCGTTTCTTACCTCCAAACTGCCATATCTCGCGAACGAATTGACCAATCCGCAAAATTTCTGTTGCATCTGAAAGTAGAAACTCGCCCGATTACAACGGTATGCGTACTTTTCCCCTAGGCCGTTCTATTTGTGCTTGTCGAGCATCAGAACTGCGAAAATTTTGAGCTTCTCAAGCGTTTCTTACCTCCAAACTGCCATATCTCGCGAACGGATTGACCAATCCGCAAAACTTCTGTTGCATCTGAAAGTAGAAACTCGCCCGATTACAACTGTATGCGTACTTTTCCCCTAGTCCGTTATAGTTATTCGTTTCGAGCATCAGAACTGCGAAAATTTTGAGTTTCTCAAGCGTTTCTTACCTCCAAACTGCCATATCTCGCGAACGAATTGACCAATCCGCAAAATTTCTGTTGCATCTGAAAGTAGAAACTCGCCCGATTACAACGGTATGCGTACTTTTCCCGTAGGCCGTTCTAGTTATGCTTGTCGAGCATCAGAACTGCGAAAATTTTGAGTTTCTCAAGCGTTTCTTACCTCCAAACTGCCATATCTCGCGAACGGATTGACCAATCCGCAAAATTTCTGTTGCATCTGAAAGTAGAAACTCGCCCGATTACAACTGTATGCGTACTTTTCCCCCAGTCCGTTCTAGTTATTCGTTTCGAGCATCAGAACTGCGAAAATTTTTAGTTTCTCAAGCGTTTCTTACATCCAAACTGCCATATCTCGCGAACGAATTGACCAATCCGCAAAATTTCTGTTGCATCTGAAAGTAGAAACTCGCCCGATTACAACGGTATGCGTACTTTTCCCCTAGGCCGTTCTATTTGTGCTTGTCGAGCATCAGAACTGCGAAAATTTTGAGTTTCTCAAGCGTTTCTTACCTCCAAACTGCCATATCTCGCGAACGGATTGACCAATCCGCAAAACTTCTGTTGCATCTGAAAGTAGAAACTCGCCCGATTACAACTGTATGCGTACTTTTCCCCTAGTCCGTTATAGTTATTCGTTTCGAGCATCAGAACTGCGAAAATTTTGAGTTTCTCAAGCGTTTCTTACCTCCAAACTGCCATATCTCGCGAACGAATTGACCAATCCGCAAAATTTCTGTTGCATCTGAAAGTAGAAACTCGCCCGATTACAACGGTATGCGTACTTTTCCCGTAGGCCGTTCTAGTTATGCTTGTCGAGCATCAGAACTGCGAAAATTTTGAGTTTCTCAAGCGTTTCTTACCTCCAAACTGCCATATCTCGCGAACGGATTGACCAATCCGCAAAATTTCTGTTGCATCTGAAAGTAGAAACTCGCCCGATTACAACTGTATGCGTACTTTTCCCCCAGTCCGTTCTAGTTATTCGTTTCGAGCATCAGAACTGCGAAAATTTTTAGTTTCTCAAGCGTTTCTTACCTCCAAACTGCCATATCTCGCGAACGAATTGACCAATCCGCAAAATTTCTGTTGCATCTGAAAGTAGAAACTCGCCCGATTACAACGGTATGCGTACTTTTCCCCTAGGCCGTTCTATTTGTGCTTGTCGAGCATCAGAACTGCGAAAATTTTGAGTTTCTCAAGCGTTTCTTACCTCCAAACTGCCATATCTCGCGAACGGATTGACCAATCCGCAAAACTTCTGTTGCATCTGAAAGTAGAAACTCGCCCGATTACAACTGTATGCGTATTTTTCCCCTAGTCCGTTATAGTTATTCGTTTCGAGCATCAGAACTGCGAAAATTTTTAGTTTCTCAAGCGTTTCTTACCTCCAAACTGCCATATCTCGCGAACGAATTGACCAATCCGCAAAATTTCTGTTGCATCTGAAAGTAGAAACTCGCCCGATTACAACGGTATGCGTACTTTTCCCGTAGGCCGTTCTAGTTATGCTTGTCGAGCATCAGAACTGCGAAAATTTTGAGTTTCTCAAGCGTTTCTTACCTCCAAACTGCCATATCTCGCGAACGGATTGACCAATCCGCAAAATTTCTGTTGCATCTGAAAGTAGAAACTCGCCCGATTACAACGGTATGCGTACTTTTCCCCTAGGCCGTTCTATTTGTGCTTGTCGAGCATCAGAACTGCGAAAATTTTGAGTTTCTCAAGCGTTTCTTACCTCCAAACTGCCATATCTCGCGAACGAATTGACCAATCCGCAAAATTTCTGTTGCATCTGAAAGTAGAAACTCGCCCGATTACAACGGTATGCGTACTTTTCCCGTAGGCCGTTCTAGTTATGCTTGTCGAGCATCAGAACTGCGAAAATTTTGAGTTTCTCAAGCGTTTCTTACCTCCAAACTGCCATATCTCGCGAACGGATTGACCAATCCGCAAAATTTCTGTTGCATCTGAAAGTAGAAACTCGCCCGATTACAACTGTATGCGTACTTTTCCCCCAGTCCGTTATAGTTATTCGTTTCGAGCATCAGAACTGCGAAAATTTTTAGTTTCTCAAGCGTTTCTTACATCCAAACTGCCATATCTCGCGAACGAATTGACCAATCCGCAAAATTTCTGTTGCATCTGAAAGTAGAAACTCGCCCGATTACAACGGTATGCGTACTTTTCCCCTAGGCCGTTCTATTTGTGCTTGTCGAGCATCAGAACTGCGAAAATTTTGAGTTTCTCAAGCGTTTCTTACCTCCAAACTGCCATATCTCGCGAACGGATTGACCAATCCGCAAAACTTCTGTTGCATCTGAAAGTAGAAACTCGCCCGATTACAACTGTATGCGTACTTTTCCCCTAGTCCGTTATAGTTATTCGTTTCGAGCATCAGAACTGCGAAAATTTTTAGTTTCTCAAGCGTTTCTTACCTCCAAACTGCCATATCTCGCGAACGGATTGACCAATCCCCAAAATTTCTGTTGCATCTGATGGTAGAAACTCGCCCGATTACAACTGTATGCGTACTTTTCCCCTAGACCGTTCTAGTTTTTCGTTTCGAGCATCAGAACTGCGAAAATTTTGAGTTTCTCTAGCGTTTCTTACTTCCAAACTGCCATATCTCGCGAACGGATTGACCAATCCGCAAAATTTCTGATGTATCTGAAAGCAGAAACTCGCCCGATTACAACGGTATGCGTACTTTTCCCCTAGGCCGCCCTAGTAATTCGTTTCGAGCATCAGAACTGCGAAAATTTTTAGTTTCTCAAGCGTTTCTTACCTCCAAACTAACATATCTCGCGAACGAATTGACCAATTCGCAAAATTTCTGTTGCATCTGAAAGTAGAAACTCGCCCGATTACAACGGTATGCGTACTTTTCCCCTAGGCCGTTTTAGTTATGCTTGTCGAGCATCAGAACTGCGAAAATTTGGAGTTTCTCAAGCGTTTCTTACCTCCAAACTGCCATATCTCGCGAACGGATTGACCAATCCGCAAAATTTCTGTTGCATCTGAAGGTAGAAACTCGCCCGATTACAACTGTATGCGTACTTTTCCCCTAGACCGTTCTAGTTATTCGTTTCGAGCATCAGAACTGCGAAAATTTTGAGTTTCTCAAGCGTTTCTTACCTCCAAACTGCCATATCTCGCGAACGGATTGACCAATCCGCAAAATTTCTGTTGCATCTGAAAGTAGAAACTCGCCCGATTACAACACTATGCGTACTTTTCCCCTAGGCCGTTCTTGTTGTTCGTTTCGAGCATCAGAACTGCGAAAATTTTGAGTTTCTCAAGCGTTTCTTACCTCCAAACTGCCATATCTCGCGAACGGATTGACCAATCCGCAAAATTTCTGTTGCATCTGAGAGTAGAAACCCGCCCGATTACAACGGTATGCGTACTTTTCCCCTAGGCCGTTCTAGTTATGCTTGTCGAGCATCAGAAATGCGAAAATTTTGAGTTCATCAAGCGTTTCTTACCTCCAAACTGCCATATCTCGCCAACGGATTGACCAATCCGCAAAATTTCTGTTGCATCTGAAAGTAGAAACTCGCCCGATTACAACTCTATGCGTACTTTTCCCCTAGGCCGTTCTGATTTTTCGTTTCGAGCATCAGAACTGTGAAAATTTTGAGTTTCTCAAGCGTTTCTTACCTCCAAACTGCCATATCTCGCGAACGGATTGACCAATCCGCAAAATTTCTGTTGCATCTGAAAGTAGAAACTCGCCCGATTACAACGGTATGCGTACTTTTCCCCTAGGCCGTTCTAGTTATGCTTGTCGAGCATCAGAACTGCGAAAATTTTGAGTTCATCAAGCGTTTCTTACCTCCAAACTGCCATATCTTGCGAACGGATTGACCAATCCGCAAAATTTCTGTTGCATCTGAAAGTAGAAACTCGCCCGATTACAACTGTATGCGTACTTTTCCCCTAGGCAGTACTAGTTATTCGTTTCGAGCAACAGAACTGCGAAAATTTTGAGTTTCTCAAGCGTTGCTTACCTCCAAACTGCCATATCTCGCGAACGGATTGACCAATCCGCAAAATTTCGGTTGCATCTGAAAGTAGAATCTCGCCCGATTACAACGGTATACGTACTTTTCGCCTAGGCCGTTCTAGTTATTCGCTTCGAGCATCAGAACTGCGAAAATTTTGAGTTTCTCAAGCGTTTCTTACCTCCACACTGCCATATCTCGCGAACGGATTGACCAATCCGCAAAATTTCTGTTGCATCTGAAAGTAGAAACCCGCCCGATTACAACTGTATGCGTACTTTTCCCCTAGTCCGTTATAGTTATTCGTTTCGAGCATCAGAACTGCGAAAATTTTTAGTTTCTCAAGCGTTTCTTACCTCCAAACTGCCATATCTCGCGAACGAATTGACCAATCCGCAAAATTTCTGTTGCATCTGAAAGTAGAAACTCGCCCGATTACAACGGTTTGCGTACTTTTCCCCTAGGCCGTTCTAGTTGTGCTTGTCGAGCATCAGAACTGCGAAAATTTTGAGTTCCTCAAGCGTTTCTTACCTCCAAACTGCCATATCTAGCCAACGGATTGACCAATCCGCAAAATTTCTGTTGCATCTGAAAGTAGAAACTCGCCCGATTACAACTGTATGCGTACTTTTCCCCTAGGCCGTTCTGATTTTTCGTTTCGAGCATCAGAACTGTGAAAATTTTGAGTTTCTCAAGCGTTTCTTACCTCCAAACTGCCATATCTCGCCAACGGATTGACCAATCCGCAAAATTTCTGTTGCATCTGAAAGTAGAAACCCGCCCGATTACAACTGTATGCGTACTTTTCCCCTAGTCCGTTATAGTTATTCGTTTCGAGCATCAGAACTGCGAAAATTTTTAGTTTCTCAAGCGTTTCTTACCTCCAAACTGCCATATCTCGCGAACGGATTGACCAATCCGCAAAATTTCTGTTGCATCTGAAAGTAGAAACTCGCCCGATTACAACGGTATGCGTACTTTTCCCCTAGGCCGTTCTATTTGTGCTTGTCGAGCATCAGAACTGCGAAAATTTTGAGCTTCTCAAGCGTTTCTTACCTCCAAACTGCCATATCTCGCGAACGGATTGACCAATCCGCAAAACTTCTGTTGCATCTGAAAGTAGAAACTCGCCCGATTACAACTGTATGCGTACTTTTCCCCTAGTCCGTTATAGTTATTCGTTTCGAGCATCAGAACTGCGAAAATTTTGAGTTTCTCAAGCGTTTCTTACCTCCAAACTGCCATATCTCGCGAACGAATTGACCAATCCGCAAAATTTCTGTTGCATCTGAAAGTAGAAACTCGCCCGATTACAACGGTATGCGTACTTTTCCCGTAGGCCGTTCTAGTTATGCTTGTCGAGCATCAGAACTGCGAAAATTTTGAGTTTCTCAAGCGTTTCTTACCTCCAAACTGCCATATCTCGCGAACGGATTGACCAATCCGCAAAATTTCTGTTGCATCTGAAAGTAGAAACTCGCCCGATTACAACTGTATGCGTACTTTTCCCCCAGTCCGTTCTAGTTATTCGTTTCGAGCATCAGAACTGCGAAAATTTTTAGTTTCTCAAGCGTTTCTTACATCCAAACTGCCATATCTCGCGAACGAATTGACCAATCCGCAAAATTTCTGTTGCATCTGAAAGTAGAAACTCGCCCGATTACAACGGTATGCGTACTTTTCCCCTAGGCCGTTCTATTTGTGCTTGTCGAGCATCAGAACTGCGAAAATTTTGAGTTTCTCAAGCGTTTCTTACCTCCAAACTGCCATATCTCGCGAACGGATTGACCAATCCGCAAAACTTCTGTTGCATCTGAAAGTAGAAACTCGCCCGATTACAACTGTATGCGTACTTTTCCCCTAGTCCGTTATAGTTATTCGTTTCGAGCATCAGAACTGCGAAAATTTTGAGTTTCTCAAGCGTTTCTTACCTCCAAACTGCCATATCTCGCGAACGAATTGACCAATCCGCAAAATTTCTGTTGCATCTGAAAGTAGAAACTCGCCCGATTACAACGGTATGCGTACTTTTCCCGTAGGCCGTTCTAGTTATGCTTGTCGAGCATCAGAACTGCGAAAATTTTGAGTTTCTCAAGCGTTTCTTACCTCCAAACTGCCATATCTCGCGAACGGATTGACCAATCCGCAAAATTTCTGTTGCATCTGAAAGTAGAAACTCGCCCGATTACAACTGTATGCGTACTTTTCCCCCAGTCCGTTCTAGTTATTCGTTTCGAGCATCAGAACTGCGAAAATTTTTAGTTTCTCAAGCGTTTCTTACCTCCAAACTGCCATATCTCGCGAACGAATTGACCAATCCGCAAAATTTCTGTTGCATCTGAAAGTAGAAACTCGCCCGATTACAACGGTATGCGTACTTTTCCCCTAGGCCGTTCTATTTGTGCTTGTCGAGCATCAGAACTGCGAAAATTTTGAGTTTCTCAAGCGTTTCTTACCTCCAAACTGCCATATCTCGCGAACGGATTGACCAATCCGCAAAACTTCTGTTGCATCTGAAAGTAGAAACTCGCCCGATTACAACTGTATGCGTACTTTTCCCCTAGTCCGTTATAGTTATTCGTTTCGAGCATCAGAACTGCGAAAATTTTTAGTTTCTCAAGCGTTTCTTACCTCCAAACTGCCATATCTCGCGAACGAATTGACCAATCCGCAAAATTTCTGTTGCATCTGAAAGTAGAAACTCGCCCGATTACAATGGTATGCGTACTTTTCCCGTAGGCCGTTCTAGTTATGCTTGTCGAGCATCAGAACTGCGAAAATTTTGAGTTTCTCAAGCGTTTCTTACCTCCAAACTGCCATATCTCGCGAACGGATTGACCAATCCGCAAAATTTCTGTTGCATCTGAAAGTAGAAACTCGCCCGATTACAACTGTATGCGTACTTTTCCCCCAGTCCGTTCTAGTTATTCGTTTCGAGCATCAGAACTGCGAAAATTTGGAGTTTCTCAAGCGTTTCTTACCTCCAAACTGCCATATCTCGCGAACGGATTGACCAATCCGCAAAATTTCTGTTGCATCTGAAAGTAGAAACTCGCCCGATTACAACTGTATGCGTACTTTTCCCCTAGACCGTTCTAGTTATTCGTTTCGAGCATCAGAACTGCGAAAATTTTGAGTTTCTCAAGCGTTTCTTACTTCCAAACTGCCATATCTCGCGAACGGATTGACCAATCCGCAAAATTTCTGATGCATCTGAAAGCAGAAACTCGCCCGATTACAACGGTATGCGTACTTTTCCCCTAGGCCGCCCTAGTAATTCGTTTCGAGCATCAGAACTGCGAAAATTTTTAGTTTCTCAAGCGTTTCTTACCTCCAAACGGCCATATCTCGCGAACGAATTGACCAATTCGCAAAATTTCTGTTGCATCTGAAAGTAGAAACTCGCCCGATTACAACGGTATGCGTACTTTTCCCGTAGGCCGTTTTAGTTATGCTTGTCGAGCATCAGAACTGCGAAAATTTGGAGTTTCTCAAGCGTTTCTTACCTCCAAACTGCCATATCTCGCGAACGGATTGACCAATCCGCAAAATTTCTGTTGCATCTGAAGGTAGAAACTCGCCCGATTACAACTGTATGCGTACTTTTCCCCTAGACCGTTCTAGTTATTCGTTTCGAGCATCAGAACTGCGAAAATTTTGAGTTTCTCAAGCGTTTCTTACCTCCAAACTGCCATATCTCGCGAACGGATTGACCAATCCGCAAAATTTCTGTTGCATCTGAAAGTAGAAACTCGCCCGATTACAACACTATGCGTACTTTTCCCCTAGACCGTTCTAGTTATTCGTTTCGAGCATCAGAACTGCGAAAATTTTGAGTTTCTCAAGCGTTTCTTACTTCCAAACTGCCATATCTCGCGAACGGATTGACCAATCCGCAAAATTTCTGATGCATCTGAAAGCAGAAACTCGCCCGATTACAACGGTATGCGTTCTTTTCCCCTAGGCCGCCCTAGTAATTCGTTTCGAGCATCAGAACTGCGAAAATTTTTAGTTTCTCAAGCGTTTCTTACCTCCAAACTGCCATATCTCGCGAACGGATTGACCAATCCGCATGATTTCTGTTGCATCTGAAAGTAGAAACTCGCCCGATTACAACTGTATGCGTACTTTTCCCCTAGACCGTTCTAGTTATTCGTTTCGAGCATCAGAACTGCGAAAATTTTGAGTTTCTCAAGCGTTTCTTACATCCAAACGGCCATATATCGCGAACGGATTGACCAATCCGCATGATTTCTGTTGCATCTGAAAGTAGAAATTCGCCCGATTACAACGGTATGCGCACTTTTCCCCTAGGCCGTTCTAGTTATTCGTTTCGAGCATCAGAACTGCGCAAATTTTGAGTTTCTCAAGCGTTTCTTACCTCCAAACTGCCATATTTCGCGAACGGATTGACCAATCCGCAAAATTTCTGTTGCATCTGAAAGTAGAAACTCGCCCGATTACAACACTATGCGTACTTTTCCCCTAGACCGTTCTAGTTATTCGTTTCGAGCATCAGAACTGCGAAAATTTTGAGTTTCTCAAGCGTTTCTTACTTCCAAACTGCCATATCTCGCGAACGGATTGACCAATCCGCAAAATTTCTGATGCATCTGAAAGCAGAAACTCGCCCGATTACAACGGTATGCGTTCTTTTCCCCTAGGCCGCCCTAGTAATTCGTTTCGAGCATCAGAACTGCGAAAATTTTTAGTTTCTCAAGCGTTTCTTACCTCCAAACTGCCATATCTCGCGAACGGATTGACCAATCCGCATGATTTCTGTTGCATCTGAAAGTAGAAACTCGCCCGATTACAACTGTATGCGTACTTTTCCCCTAGACCGTTCTAGTTATTCGTTTCGAGCATCAGAACTGCGAAAATTTTGAGTTTCTCAAGCGTTTCTTACATCCAAACGGCCATATATCGCGAACGGATTGACCAATCCGCATGATTTCTGTTGCATCTGAAAGTAGAAACTCGCCCGATTACAACGGTATGCGCACTTTTCCCCTAGGCCGTTCTAGTTATTCGTTTCGAGCATCAGAACTGCGCAAATTTTGAGTTTCTCAAGCGTTTCTTACCTCCAAACTGCCATATTTCGCGAACGGATTGACCAATCCGCAAAATTTCTGTTGCATCTGAAAGTAGAAACTCGCCCGATTACAACGGTATGCGTACTTTTCCCCTAGGCCGTTCTATTTGTGCTTGTCGAGCATCAGAACTGCGAAAATTTTGAGTTTCTCAAGCGTTTCTTACCTCCAAACTGCCATATCTCGCGAACGGATTGACCAATCCGCAAAACTTCTGTTGCATCTGAAAGTAGAAACTCGCCCGATTACAACTGTATGCGTACTTTTCCCCTAGTCCGTTATAGTTATTCGTTTCGAGCATCAGAACTGCGAAAATTTTGAGTTTCTCAAGCGTTTCTTACTTCCAAACTGCCATATCTCGCGAACGAATTGACCAATCCGCAAAATTTCTGTTGCATCTGAAAGTAGAAACTCGCCCGATTACAACGGTATGCGTACTTTTCCCCTAGGCCGTTCTATTTGTGCTTGTCGAGCATCAGAACTGCGAAAATTTTGAGTTTCTCAAGCGTTTCTTACCTCCAAACTGCCATATCTCGCGAACGGATTGACCAATCCGCAAAACTTCTGTTGCATCTGAAAGTAGAAACTCGCCCGATTACAACTGTATGCGTACTTTTCCCCTAGTCCGTTATAGTTATTCGTTTCGAGCATCAGAACTGCGAAAATTTTTAGTTTCTCAAGCGTTTCTTACCTCCAAACTGCCATATCTCGCGAACGAATTGACCAATCCGCAAAATTTCTGTTGCATCTGAAAGTAGAAACTCGCCCGATTACGACGGTATGCGTACTTTTCCCGTAGGCCGTTCTAGTTATGCTTGTCGAGCATCAGAACTGCGAAAATTTTGAGTTTCTCAAGCGTTTCTTACCTCCAAACTGCCATATCTCGCGAACGGATTGACCAATCCGCAAAATTTCTGTTGCATCTGAAAGTAGAAACTCGCCCGATTACAACTGTATGCGTACTTTTCCCCCAGTCCGTTCTAGTTATTCGTTTCGAGCATCAGAACTGCGAAAATTTGGAGTTTCTCAAGCGTTTCTTACCTCCAAACTGCCATATCTCGCGAACGGATTGACCAATCCCCAAAATTTCTGTTGCATCTGAAGGTAGAAACTCGCCCGATTACAACGGTATGCGTACTTTTCCCCTAGACCGTTCTAGTTATTCGTTTCGAGCATCAGAACTGCGAAAATTTTGAGTTTCTCAAGCGTTTCTTACTTCCAAACTGCCATATCTCGCGAACGGATTGACCAATCCGCAAAATTTCTGATGCATCTGAAAGCAGAAACTCGCCCGATTACAACGGTATGCGTACTTTTCCCCTAGGCCGCCCTAGTAATTCGTTTCGAGCATCAGAACTGCGAAAATTTTTAGTTTCTCAAGCGTTTCTTACCTCCAAACTGCCATATCTCGCGAACGGATTGACCAATCCGCATGATTTCTGTTGCATCTGAAAGTAGAAACTCGCCCGATTACAACTATATGCGTACTTTTCCCCTAGACCGTTCTAGTTATTCGTTTCGAGCATCAGAACTGCGAAAATTTTGAGTTTCTCAAGCGTTTCTTACATCCAAACGGCCATATATCGCGAACGGATTGACCAATCCGCATGATTTCTGTTGCATCTGAAAGTAGAAACTCGCCCGATTACAACGGTATGCGCACTTTTCCCCTAGGCCGTTCTAGTTATTCGTTTCGACCATCAGAACTGCGCAAATTTTGAGTTTCTCAAGCGTTTCTTACCTCCAAACTGCCATATCTGGCGAACGGATTGATCAATCCGCAAAATTTCTGTTGCATCTGAAAGTAGAAACTCGCCCGATTACAACGGTATGCGTACTTTTCCCCTATGCCGTTCTAGTTACTCGTTTCGAGCATCAGAACTGCGAAAATTTTGAGTTTCTCAAGCGTTTCTTACATCCAAACTGCCATATCTCGCGAACGGATTGACCGATCCGCAAAATTTCTGTTGCATCTGAAGGTAGAAACTCGCCCAATTACAACGGTATGCGCACTTTTCCCCTAGGCCGTTCTAGTTATTCGTTTCGAGCATCAGAACTGCGAAAATTTTGAGTTTCTCAAGCGTTTCTTACATCCAAACGGCCATATATCCCGAACGGATTGACCAATCCGCATGATTTCTGTTGCATCTGAAAGTAGAAACTCGCCCGATTACAACGGTATGCGCACTTTTCCCCTAGGCCGTTCTAGTTATTCGTTTCGAGCATCAGAACTGCGCAAATTTTGAGTTTCGTAAGCGTTTCTTACCTCCAAACTGCCATATCTCGCGAACGGATTGACCAATCCGCATGATTTCTGTTGCATCTGAAGGTAGAAACTCGCCCGATTACAACGGTATGAGCACTTTTCCCCTAGGCCGTTCTAGTTATTCGTTTCGAGCATCAGAACTGCGCAAATTTTGAGTTTCTCAAGCGTTTCTTACATCCAAACGGCCATATATCGCGAACGGATTGACCAATCCGCATGATTTCTGTTGCATCTGAAGGTAGAAACTCGCCCGATTACAACGGTATGCGTACTACTCCCCTAGGCCGTTCTAGTTATTCGTTTCGAGCATCAGAACTGCGACAATTTTGAGTTTCTCAAGCGTTTCTTACATCCTAACTGCCATATCTCGCGAACGGATTGGCCAATCCGCAAAATTTCTGTTGCATCTGAAAGTAGAAACTCGCCCGATTACAACGGTATGCGTACTTTTCCCCTATGCAGTTCTAGTTACTCGTTTCGAGCATCAGAACTGCGAAAATTTTGAGTATCTCAACCGTTTCTTATATCCAAACTGCCATATCTCGCGAACGGATTGATCAATCCGCAAAATTTCTGTTGCATGTGAAAGTAGAAACTCGCCCGATTACAACGGTATGGGCACTTTTCCCCTAGGAGGTTCTAGTTATTCGTTTCGAGCATCAGAACTGCGAAAATTTTGAGTTTCTCAAGCGTTTCTTACCTCCAAACTGCCATATCTCGCGAACGGATAGACCAATCCGCAAAATTTCTGTTGCGTCTGAAAGTAGAAACTTGCCTGATTACAACGGTATGTGTAGTTTTCCCCTAGGCCGTTCCAGTTATTCGTTTCGAGCATCAAAACTGCGAAAATTTTGAGTTTCTCAAGCGTTTCTTACCTCCAAACTGCCATATCTCGCGAACGGATTGACCAATCCGTAAAGTTTCTCTTGCATCTGAAAGTAGAAACTCGCCCGATTACAACGGTATGCGTACTTCTCCCCTAGGCCGTGGTAGTCATTCGTTTCGAGCATCAGAACTGCGCAAATTTTGAGTTTCTCAAGCGTTTCTTACCTCCAAACTGCCATATCTGGCGAACGGATTGGCCAATCCGCAAAATTTCTGTTGCATCTGAAAGTAGAAACTCGCCCGATTACAACGGTATGCGTACTTTTCCCCTATGCAGTTCTAGTTACTCGTTTCGAGCATCAGAACTGCGAAAATTTTGAGTATCTCAACCGTTTCTTATATCCAAACTGCCATATCTCGCGAACGGATTGATCAATCCGCAAAATTTCTGTTGCATGTGAAAGTAGAAACTCGCCCGATTACAACGGTATGGGCACTTTTCCCCTAGGAGGTTCTAGTTATTCGTTTCGAGCATCAGAACTGCGAAAATTTTGAGTTTCTCAAGCGTTTCTTACCTCCAAACTGCCATATCTCGCGAACGGATAGACCAATCCGCAAAATTTCTGTTGCGTCTGAAAGTAGAAACTTGCCTGATTACAACGGTATGTGTAGTTTTCCCCTAGGCCGTTCCAGTTATTCGTTTCGAGCATCAAAACTGCGAAAATTTTGAGTTTCTCAAGCGTTTCTTACCTCCAAACTGCCATATCTCGCGAACGGATTGACCAATCCGTAAAGTTTCTCTTGCATCTGAAAGTAGAAACTCGCCCGATTACAACGGTATGCGTACTTCTCCCCTAGGCCGTGGTAGTCATTCGTTTCGAGCATCAGAACTGCGCAAATTTTGAGTTTCTCAAGCGTTTCTTACCTCCAAACTGCCATATCTGGCGAACGGATTGATCAATCCGCAAAATTTCTGTTGCATCTGAAAGTAGAAACTCGCCCGATTACAACGGTATGCGCACTTTTCCCCTAGGCCGTTCTAGTTATTCGTTTCGAGCATCAGAACTGCGCAAATTTTGAGTTTCTCAATCGTTTCTTACCTCCAAACTGCCATATCTCGCGAACGGATTGACCAATCCGCATGATTTCTGTTGCATCTGAAGGTAGAAACTCGCCCGATTACAACGGTATGCGCACTTTTCCCCTAGGCCGTTCTAGTTATTCGTTTCGAGCATCAGAACTGCGCAAATTTTGAGTTTCTCAAGCGTTTCTTACATCCAAACGGCCATATATCGCGAACGGATTGACCAATCCGCATGATTTCTGTTGCATCTGAAGGTAGAAACTCGCCCGATTACAACGGTATGCGTACTACTCCCCTAGGCCGTTCTAGTTATTCGTTTCGAGCATCAGAACTGCGACAATTTTGAGTTTCTCAAGCGTTTCTTACATCCTAACTGCCATATCTCGCGAACGGATTGGCCAATCCGCAAAATTTCTGTTGCATCTGAAAGTAGAAACTCGCCCGATTACAACGGTATGCGTACTTTTCCCCTATGCAGTTCTAGTTACTCGTTTCGAGCATCAGAACTGCGAAAATTTTGAGTATCTCAACCGTTTCTTATATCCAAACTGCCATATCTCGCGAACGGATTGATCAATCCGCAAAATTTCTGTTGCATGTGAAAGTAGAAACTCGCCCGATTACAACGGTATGGGCACTTTTCCCCTAGGAGGTTCTAGTTATTCGTTTCGAGCATCAGAACTGCGAAAATTTTGAGTTTCTCAAGCGTTTCTTACCTCCAAACTGCCATATCTCGCGAACGGATAGACCAATCCGCAAAATTTCTGTTGCGTCTGAAAGTAGAAACTTGCCTGATTACAACGGTATGTGTAGTTTTCCCCTAGGCCGTTCCAGTTATTCGTTTCGAGCATCAAAACTGCGAAAATTTTGAGTTTCTCAAGCGTTTCTTACCTCCAAACTGCCATATCTCGCGAACGGATTGACCAATCCGTAAAGTTTCTGTTGCATCTGAAAGTAGAAACTCGCCCGATTACAACGGTATGCGTACTTCTCCCCTAGGCCGTTGTAGTCATTCGTTTCGAGCATCAGAACTGCGAAAATGTTGAGTTTCTCAAGCGTTTCTTATATCCAAACAGCCATATCTCGCGAACAGATTGATCAATCCGCAAAATTTCTGTTGCATCTGAAAGTAGAAACTCGCCCGATTACAACGGTATGCGTACTTTTCCCCTATGCCGTTCTAGTTACTCGTTTCGAGCATCAGAACTGCGAAAATTTTGAGTTCCTCAAGCGTTTCTTACATCCAAACTGCCATATCTCGCGAACGGTTTGACCGATCCGCAAAATTTCTGTTGCATCTGAAGGTAGAAACTCGCCCGATTACAACGGTATGCGCACTTTTCCCCTAGGCCGTTCTAGTTATTCGTTTCGAGCATCAGAACTGCGAAAATTTTGAGTTTCTCAAGCGTTTCTTACATCCAAACTGCCATATCTCGCGAACGGATTGACCGATCCGCAAAATTTCTGTTGCATCTGAAGGTAGAAACTCGCCCGATTACAACGGTATGCGCACTTTTCCCCTAGGCCGTTCTAGTTATTCGTTTCGAGCATCAGAACTGCGAAAATTTTGAGTTTCTCAAGCGTTTCTTACATCCAAACGGCCATATATCGCGAACGGATTGAACAATCCGCATGATTTCTGTTGCATCTGAAAGTAGAAACTCGCCCGATTACAACGGTATGCGCACTTTTCCCCTAGGCCGTTCTAGTTATTCGTTTCGAGCTTCAGAACTGCGCAAATTTTGAGTTTCTCAAGCGTTTCTTACCTCCAAACTGCCATATCTGGCGAACGGATTGATCAATCCGCAAAATTTCTGTTGCATCTGAAAGTAGAAACTCGCACGATTACAACGGTATGCGTACGTTTCCCCTATGCCGTTCTAGTTACTCGTTTCGAGCATCAGAACTGCGAAAATTTTGAGTTTCTCAAGCGTTTCTTACATCCAAACTGCCATATCTCGCGAACGGATTGACCGATCCGCAAAATTTCTGTTGCATCTGAAGGTAGAAACTCGCCCGATTACAACGGTATGCGCACTTTTCCCCTAGGCCGTTCTAGTTATTCGTTTCGAGCATCAGAACTGCGAAAATTTTGAGTTTCTCAAGCGTTTCTTACATCCAAACGGCCATATATCGCGAACGGATTGACCAATCCGCATGATTTCTGTTGCATCTGAAAGTAGAAACTCGCCCGATTACAACGGTATGCGCACTTTTCCCCTAGGCCGTTCTAGTTATTCGTTTCGAGCATCAGAACTGCGCAAATTTTGAGTTTCTCAAGCGTTTCTTACCTCCAAACTGCCATATCTCGCGAACGGATTGACCAATCCGCATGATTTCTGTTGCATCTGAAGGTAGAAACTCGCCCAATTACAACGGTATGCGCACTTTTCCCCTAGGCCGTTCTAGTTATTCGTTTCGAGCATCAGAACTGCGAAAATGTTGAGTTTCTCAAGCGTTTCTTATATCCAAACAGCCATATCTCGCGAACAGATTGATCAATCCGCAAAATTTCTGTTGCATCTGAAAGTAGAAACTCGCCCGATTACAACGGTATGCGTACTTTTCCCCTATGCCGTTCTAGTTACTCGTTTCGAGCATCAGAACTGCGAAAATTTTGAGTTTCTCAAGCGTTTCTTACATCCAAACTGCCATATCTCGCGAACGGATTGACCGATCCGCAAAATTTCTGTTGCATCTGAAGGTAGAAACTCGCCCGATTACAACGGTATGCGCACTTTTCCCCTAGGCCGTTCTAGTTATTCGTTTCGAGCATCAGAACTGCGAAAATTTTGAGTTTCTCAAGCGTTTCTTACATCGAAACGGCCATATATCGCGAACGGATTGACCAATCCGCATGATTTCTGTTGCATCTGAATGTAGAAACTCGCCCGATTACAACGGTATGCGCACTTTTCCCCTAGGCCGTTCTTGTTATTCGTTTCGAGCATCAGAACTGCGCAAATTTTGAGTTTCTCAAGCGTTTCTTACCTCCAAACTGCCATATATCGCGAACGGATTGACCAATCCGCATGATTTCTGTTGCATCTGAAAGTAGAAACTCGCCCGATTACAACGGTATGCGCACTTTTCCCCTAGGCCGTTCTAGTTATTCGTTTTGAGCATCAGAACTGCGCAAATTTTGAGTTTCTCAAGCGTTTCTTACCTCCAAACTGCCATATCTCGCGAACGGATTGACCAATCCGCATGATTTCTGTTGCATCAGAAGGTAGAAACTCGCCCGATTACAACGGTATGCGTACTTTTCCCCTATGCCGTTCTAGTTACTCGTTTCGAGCATCAGAACTGCGAAAATTTTGAGTTTCTCAAGCGTTTCTTACATCCAAACGGCCATATATCGCGAACGGATTGATCAATCCCCAAAATTTCTGTTGCATCTGAAAGTAGAAACTCGCCCGATTACAACGGTATGCGCACTTTTCCCCTGGGCGGTTCTAGTTATTCGTTTCGAGCATCAGAACTGCGAAAATTTTCAGTTTCTCAAGCGTTTCTTACCTCCAAACTGCCATATCTCGCGAACGGATTGACCAATCCGCAAATTGCTGTTGCATCTGAAAGTAGAAACTCGCCCGATTACAGCGGTATGAGTAGTTTTCCCCTAGGCCGTTCCAGTTATTCGTTTCGAGCATCAAAACTGCGAAAATTTTGAGTTTCTCAAGCGTTTCTTACCTCCAAACTGCCATATCTCGCGAACGGATTGACCAATCCGCAAAATTTCTATTGCATCTGAAAGTAGAAACTCGCCCGATTACAACGGTATGCGCACTTTTCCCGTAGGCCGTTCTAGTTATTCGTTTCGAGCATCAGAAATGCGAAAATTTTGAGTTTCTCAAGCGTTTCTTACATCCAAACGGCCATATCTCGCGAACGGATGGATCAATCCGCAAAATTTCTGTTGCATCTGAAAGTAGAAACTCGCCCGATTACAACGGTATGCGTAACTTTCCCCTAGGCCGTTCTAGTTATTCGTTTCGAGCATCAGAACTGCGAAAATTTTGAGTTTCTCAAGCGTTTCTTACATCCAAACGGCCATATCTCGCGAACGTATTGACCAATCCGCATGATTTCTGTTGCATCTGAAAGTAGAAACTCGCCCGATTACAACGGTATGCGCACTTTTCCCGTAGGCCGTTCTAGTTATTCGTTTCGAGCATCAGAACTGCGCATATTTTGAGTTTCTCAAGCGTTTCTTTCCACCAAACTGCCATATCTCGCGAACGGATTGACCAATCCGCAAAATTTCTGTTGCATCTGAAAGTAGAGACTCGCACGATTACAACGGTATCTGTAGTTTTCCCCTATGCCGTTCCAGTTATTCGTTTCGAGCATCAGAACTGCGAAAATTTTGAGTTTCTCAAGCGTTTCTTACATCCAAACTGCCATATCTCGCGAACGGATTGACCAATCCGCAAAATTTCTGTTGCATCTGAAAGTAGAAACTCGCCCGATTACAACGGTATACGCACTTTTCCCCTAGGCCGTTTTAGTTATTCGTTTCGAGCATCAGAACTGCGCAAATTTTGAGTTTCTCAAGCGTTTCTTACCTCCAAACTGCCATATCTCGCGAACGGATTGACCAATCCGCAAAATTTCGATTGCATCTGAAAGTAGAGACTCGCCCGTTTACAACGGTATGTGTAGTTTTCCCCTAGGCCGTTCCAGTTATTCGTTTCGAGCATCAGAACTGCGAAAATTTTGAGTTTCTCAAGCGTTTCTTACATCCAAACTGCCATATCTCGCGAACGGATTGACCGATCCGCAAAATTTCTGTTGCATCTGAATGTAGAAACTCGCCCGATTACAACGGTATGCGCACTTTTCCCCTAGGCCGTTCTAGTTATTCGTTTCGAGCATCAGAACTGCGCAAATCTTGAGTTTCTCAAGCGTTTCTTATCTCCAAACAGCCATATCTCGCGAACGGATTGATCAATCCGCAAATTTTCTGTTGCATCTGAAAGTAGAAACTCGCCCGATTACAACGGTATGCGTAGTTTTCCCCTAGGCCGTTCTAGTTATTCGTTTCGAGCATCAGAGCTGCGCAAATTTTGAGTTTCTCAAGCGTTTCTTACCTCCAAACTGTCATATCTCGCGATCGGATTGACCAATCCGCAAAATTTCTGTTGCATCTGAAAGTAGAAACTCGCCCGATTACAACGGGATGCGTACTGTTCCCCTAGGACGTTCTAGTTACTCGTTTCGAGCATCAGAACGGCGAAAATTATGAGTTTCTCAAGCGTTTCTTACCTCCAAACTGCCATATATCGCGAACGGATTGACCAATCCGCAAAATTTCTGTTGCATCTGAAAGTAGAGACTCGCCCGATTACAACGGTATGTGTAGTTTTCCCCTAAGCCGTTCCAGTTATTCGTTTCGAGCATCAGAACTGCGAAAATTTTGAGTTTCTCAAGCGTTTCTTACATCCAAACTGCCATATCTCGCGAACGGATTGACCAATCCGCAAAATTTCTGTTGCATCTGAAAGTAGAAACTCGCCCGATTACAACGGTATGCGTACTTTTCCCCTATGCCGTTCTAGTTACTCGTTTCGCGCATCAGACCTGCGAAATTTTGAGTTTCTCAAGCGTTTCTTACATCCAAACTGCCATATCTCGCGAACGGATTGACCAATCCGCAAAATTTCTGTTGCATCTGAAAGTAGAGACTCGCACGATTACAACGGTATGTGTAGTTTTCCCCTAAGCCGTTCCAGTTATTCGTTTCGAGCATCAGAACTGCGAAAATTTTGAGTTTCTCAAGCGTTTCTTACATCCAAACTGCCATATCTCGCGAACGGATTGACCAATCCGCAAAATTTCTGTTGCATCTGAAAGTAGAGACTCGCCCGATTACAACGGTATGTGTAGTTTTCTACTAGGCCGTTCCAGTTATTCGTTTCGAGCATCAGAACTGCGAAAATTTTGAGTTTCTCAAGCGTTTCTTACATCCAAACGGCCATATATCGCGAACGGATTGACCAATCCGCATGATTTCTGTTGCATCTGAAAGTAGAAACTCGCCCGATTACAACGGTATGCGCACTTTTCCCCTAGGCCGTTCTAGTTATTCGTTTCGAGCATCAGAACAGCGCAAATTTTGAGTTTCTCAAGCGTTTCTTACCTCCAAACTGCCATATCTCGCGAACGGACTGACCAATCCGCAAAATTTCTGTTGCATCTGAAAGTAGAGACTCGCCCGATTACAACGGTATGTGTAGTTTTCTACTAGGCCGTTCCAGTTATTCGTTTCGAGCATCAGAACTGCGAAAATTTTGAGTTTCTCAAGCGTTTCTTACATCCAAACTGCCATATCTCGCGAACGGATTGACCGATCCGCAAAATTTCTGTTGCATCTGAATGTAGAAACTCGCCCGATTACAACGGTATGCGCACTTTTCCCCTAGGCCGTTCTAGTTATTCGTTTCGAGCATCAGAACTGCGCAAATCTTGAGTTTCTCAAGCGTTTCTTATCTCCAAACAGCCATATCTCGCGAACGGATTGATCAATCCGCAAATTTTCTGTTGCATCTGAAAGTAGAAACTCGCCCGATTACAACGGTATGCGTAGTTTTCCCCTAGGCCGTTCTGGTTATTCGTTTCGAGCATCAGAGCTGCGCAAATTTTGAGTTTCTCAAGCGTTTCTTACCTCCAAACTGTCATATCTCGCGATCGGATTGACCAATCCGCAAAATTTCTGTTGCATCTGAAAGTAGAAACTCGCCCGATTACAACGGTATGCGTACTGTTCCCCTAGGACGTTCTAGTTACTCGTTTCGAGCATCAGAACGGCGAAAATTATGAGTTTCTCAAGCGTTTCTTACCTCCAAACTGCCATATATCGCGAACGGATTGACCAATCCGCAAAATTTCTGTTGCATCTGAAAGTAGAGACTCGCCCGATTACAACGGTATGTGTAGTTTTCCCCTAAGCCGTTCCAGTTATTCGTTTCGAGCATCAGAACTGCGAAAATTTTGAGTTTCTCAAGCGTTTCTTACATCCAAACTGCCATATCTCGCGAACGGATTGACCAATCCGCAAAATTTCTGTTGCATCTGAAAGTAGAAACTCGCCCGATTACAACGGTATGCGTACTTTTCCCCTATGCCGTTCTAGTTACTCGTTTCGCGCATCAGACCTGCGAAAATTTTGAGTTTCTCAAGCGTTTCTTACATCCAAACAGCCATATCTCGCGAACGGATTGACCAATCCGCAAAATTTCTGTTGCATCTGAAAGTAGAGACTCGCACGATTACAACGGTATGTGTAGTTTTCCCCTAAGCCGTTCCAGTTATTCGTTTCGAGCATCAGAACTGCGAAAATTTTGAGTTTCTCAAGCGTTTCTTACATCCAAACTGCCATATCTCGCGAACGGATTGACCAATCCGCAAAATTTCTGTTGCATCTGAAAGTAGAGACTCGCCCGATTACAACGGTATGTGTAGTTTTCTACTAGGCCGTTCCAGTTATTCGTTTCGAGCATCAGAACTGCGAAAATTTTGAGTTTCTCAAGCGTTTCTTACATCCAAACGGCCATATATCGCGAACGGATTGACCAATCCGCATGATTTCTGTTGCATCTGAAAGTAGAAACTCGCCCGATTACAACGGTATGCGCACTTTTCCCCTAGGCCGTTCTAGTTATTCGTTTCGAGCATCAGAACAGCGCAAATTTTGAGTTTCTCAAGCGTTTCTTACATCCAAACTGCCATATCTCGCGAACGGATTGACCAATCCGCAAAATTTCTGTTGCATCTGAAAGTAGAGACTCGCACGATTACAACGGTATGTGTAGTTTTCCCCTAAGCCGTTCCAGTTATTCGTTTCGAGCATCAGAACTGCGAAAATTTTGAGTTTCTCAAGCGTTTCTTACATCCAAACTGCCATATCTCGCGAACGGATTGACCAATCCGCAAAATTTCTGTTGCATCTGAAAGTAGAGACTCGCCCGATTACAACGGTATGTGTAGTTTTCTACTAGGCCGTTCCAGTTATTCGTTTCGAACTTCAGAACTGCGAAAATTTTGAGTTTCTCAAGCGTTTCTTACATCCAAACTGCCATATCTCGCGAACGGATTGACCGATCCGCAAAATTTCTGTTGCATCTGAAAGTAGAAACTCCTCCGATTACAACGGTATGCGCCCTTTTCCCGTAGGCCGTTCTAGTTATTCGTTTCGAGCATCAGAACTGCGCAAATTTTGAGTTTCTCAAGCGTTTCTTACCTTCAAACTGCCATATCTCGCGAACGGATTGACGAATCCGCAAAATTTCTGTTGCATCTGAAAGTAGAGACTCGCACGATTACAACGGTATGTGTAGTTTTCCCCTAAGCCGTTCCAGTTATTCGTTTCGAGCATCAGAACTGCGAAAATTTTGAGTTTCTCAAGCGTTTCTTACCTCCAAACTGCCATATCTCGCGAACAGATTGACCAATCCGCAAAATTTCTGTTGCATCTGAAAGTAGAAACTCGCCCGATTACAACGATATGCGTACTTTTCCCCTAGGCCGTTCTAGTTATTCGTTTCGAGCATCAGAACTGCGAAAATTTTGAGTTTCTCAAGCGTTTCTTACATCCAAACGGCCATATATCGCGAACGGATTGACCAATCCGCATGATTTCTGTTGCATCTGAAAGTAGAAACTCGCCCGATTACAACGGTATGCGTACTTTTCCCCTATGCCGTTCTAGTTACTCGTTTGGAGCATCAGAACTGCGAAAATTTTGAGTTTCTCAAGCGTTTCTTACATCCAAACTGCCATATCTCGCGAACGGATTGACCAATCCGCAAAATTTCTGTTGCATCTGAAAGTAGAGACTCGCACGATTACAACGGTATGTGTAGTTTTCCCCTAAGCCGTTCCAGTTATTCGTTTCGAGCATCAGAACTGCGAAAATTTTGAGTTTCTCAAGCGTTCCTTACATCCAAACTGCCATATCTCGCGAACGGATTGACCAATCCGCAAAATTTCTGTTGCATCTGAAAGTAGAAGCTCGCCCGATTACAACGGTATGCGCACTTTTCCCCTAGCCCGTTCTAGTTATTCGTTTCGAGCATCAGAACTGCGCAAATTTTGAGTTTCTCAAGCGTTTCTTACATCCAAACGGCCATATCTCGCGAACGTATGGATCAATCCGCAAAATTTCTGTTGCATGTGAAAGTAGAAGCTCGCCCGATTACAACGGTATGCGCACTTTTCCCCTAGCCCGTTCTAGTTATTCGTTTCGAGCATCAGAACTGCGCAAATTTTGAGTTTCTCAAGCGTTTCTTACATCCAAACTGCCATATCTCGCGAACGGATTGACCGATCCGCAAAATTTCTGTTGCATCTGAAAGTAGAGACTCGCCCGATTACAAAGGTATGTGTAGTTTTCTACTAGGCCGTTCCAGTTATTCGTTTCGAGCTTCAGAACTGCGAAAATTTTGAGTTTCTCAAGCGTTTCTTACATCCAAACTGCCATATCTCGCGAACGGATTGACCGATCCGCAAAATTTCTGTTGCATCTGAAAGTAGAAACTCGCCCGATTACAACGGTATGCGCCCTTTTCCCGTAGGCCGTTCTAGTTATTCGTTTCGAACATCAGAACTGCGCAAATTTTGAGTTTCTCAAGCGTTTCTTACCTCCAAACTGCCATATCTCGCGAACGGATTGACGAATCTGCAAAATTTCTGTTGCATCTGAAAGTAGAGACTCGCACGATTACAACGGTATGTGTAGTTTTCCCCTAAGCCGTTCCAGTTATTCGTTTCGAGCATCAGAACTGCGAAAATTTTGAGTTTCTCAAGCGTTTCTTACATCCAAACTGCCACATCTCGCGAACGGATTGACCAATCCGCAAAATTTCTGTTGCATCTGAAAGTAGAAGCTCGCCCGATTACAACGGTATGCGCACTTTTCCCCTAAGCAGTTCTAGTTATTCGTTTCGAGCATCAGAACTGCGCAAATTTTGAGTTTCTCAAGCGTTTCTTACATCCAAACTGCCATATCTCGCGAACGGATTGACCGATCCGCAAAATTTCTGTTGCATCTGAAAGTAGAGACTCGCCCGATTACAACGGTATTTGTAGTTTTCCCCTAAGCCGTTCCAGTTATTCGTTTCGAGCATCAGAACTGCGAAAATTTTGAGTTTCTCAAGCGTTTCTTACATCCAAACTGCCACATCTCGCGAACGGATTGACCAATCCGCAAAATTTCTGTTGCATCTGAAAGTAGAAGCTCGCCCGATTACAACGGTATGCGCACTTTTCCCCTAAGCCGTTCCAGTTATTCGTTTCGAGCATCAGAACTGCGCAAATTTTGAGTTTCTCAAGCGTTTGTTACCTCCAAACTGCCATATCTCGCGAACGGATTGACCAATCCGCATGATTTCTGTTGCATCTGAAGGTAGAAACTCGCCCGATTACAACGGTATGCGTACTTTTCCCCTATGCCGTTCTAGTTACTCGTTTGGAGCATCAGAACTGCGAAAATTTTGAGTTTCTCAAGCGTTTCTTACATCCAAACGGCCATATCTCGCGAACGGATGGATCAATCCGCAAAATTTCTGTTGCATGTGAAAGTAGAAACTCGCCCGATTACAACGGTATATGTAGTTTTCTACTAGGCCGTTCCAGTTATTCGTTTCGAGCATCAGAACTGCGAAAATTTTGAGTTTCTCAAGCGTTTCTTACATCCAAACTGCCATATCTCGCGAACGGATTGACCAATCCGCAAAATTTCTGTTGCATGTGAAAGTAGAAACTCGCCCGATTACAACGGTATGTGTAGTTTTCTACTAGGCCGTTCCAGTTATTCGTTTCGAGCATCAGAACTGCGAAAATTTTGAGTTTCTCAAGCGTTTCTTACATCCAAACTGCCACATCTCGCGAACGGATTGACCAATCCGCAAAATTTCTGTTGCATCTGAAAGTAGAAACTCGCCCGATTACAACGGTATGCGCACTTTTCCCCTAGGCCGTTCTAATTATTCGTTTCGAGCATCAGAACTGCGCAAATTTTGAGTTTCTCAAGCGTTTCTTACATCCAAACGGCCATATATCACGAACGGATTGACCAATCCGCATGATTTCTGTTGCATCTGAAAGTAGAAACTCGCCCGATTACAACGGTATGCGCACTTTTCCCCTAAGCAGTTCTAGTTATTCGTTTGGAGCATCAGAACTGCGAAAATTTTGAGTTTCTCAAGCGTTTCTTACATCCAAACGGCCATATCTCGCGAACGGATGGATCAATCCGCAAAATTTCTGTTGCATGTGAAAGTAGAAACTCGCCCGATTACAACGGTATGTGTAGTTTTCTACTAGGCCGCTCCAGTTATTCGTTTCGAGCATCAGAACTGCGAAAATTTTGAGTTTCTCAAGCGTTTCTTACATCCAAACTGCCACATCTCGCGAACGGATTGACCAATCCGCAAAATTTCTGTTGCATCTGAAAGTAGAAACTCGCCCGATTACAACGGTATGCGCACTTTTCCCCTAGGCCGTTCTAATTATTCGTTTCGAGCATCAGAACTGCGCAAATTTTGAGTTTCTCAAGCGTTTCTTACATCCAAACGGCCATATATCACGAACGGATTGACCAATCCGCATGATTTCTGTTGCATCTGAAAGTAGAAACTCGCCCGATTACAACGGTATGCGCACTTTTCCCCTAAGCAGTTCTAGTTATTCGTTTCGAGCATCAGAACTGCGCAAATTTTGAGTTTCTCAAGCGTTTCTTACATCCAAACTGCCATATCTCGCGAACGGATTGACCGATCCGCAAAATTTCTGTTGCATCTGAAAGTAGAGACTCGCCCGATTACAACGGTATGTGTAGTTTTCCCCTAAGCCGTTCCAGTTATTCGTTTCGAGCATCAGAACTGCGAAAATTTTGAGTTTCTCAAGCGATTCTTACATCCAAACTGCCATATCTCGCGAACGGATTGACCAATCCGCAAAATTTCTGTTGCATCTGAAAGTAGAAACTCGCCCGATTACAACGGTATGCGCACTTTTCCCCTAGGCCGTTCTAGTTATTCGTTTCGAGCATCAGAACTGCGCAAATTTTGAGTTTCTCAAGCGTTCCTTAAATCCAAACAGCCATATATCACGAACGGATTGACCAATCCGCATGATTTCTGTTGCATCTGAAAGTAGAAACTCGCCCGATTACAACGGTATGCGCACTTTTCCCCTAGGGCCGTTCTAGTTATTCGTTTCGAGCATCAGAACTGCGCAAATTTTGAGTTTCTCAAGCGTTTGTTACCTCCAAACTGCCATATCTCGCGAACGGATTGACCAATCCGCATGATTTCTGTTGCATCTGAAGGTAGAAACTCGCCCGATTACAACGGTATGCGTACTTTTCCCCTATGCCGTTCTAGTTACTCGTTTGGAGCATCAGAACTGCGAAAATTTTGAGTTTCTCAAGCGTTTCTTACATCCAAACGGCCATATCTCGCGAACGGATGGATCAATCCGCAAAATTTCTGTTGCATGTGAAAGTAGAAACTCGCCCGATTACAACGGTACATGTAGTTTTCTACTAGGCCGTTCCAGTTATTCGTTTCGAGCATCAGAACTGCGAAAATTTTGAGTTTCTCAAGCGTTTCTTACATCCAAACTGCCATATCTCGCGAACGGATTGACCAATCCGCAAAATTTCTGTTGCATCTGAAAGTAGAGACTCGCACGATTACAACTGTATGTGTAGTTTTCCCCTAAGCCGTTCCAGTTATTCGTTTCGAGCATCAGAACTGCGAAAATTTTGAGTTGCTCAAGCGATCCTTACATCCAAACTGCCATATCTCGCGAACGGATTGACCAATCCGCAAAATTTCTGTTGCATCTGAAAGTAGAAGCTCGCCCGATTACAACGGTATGCGCACTTTTCCCCTAGCCCGTTCTAGTTATTCGTTTCGAGCATCAGAACTGCGCAAATTTTGAGTTTCTCAAGCGTTTCTTACCTCCAAACTGCCATATCTCGAGAACGGATTGACCAATCCGCATGATTTCTGTTGCATCTGAAGGTAGAAACTCGCCCGATTACAACGGTATGCGTACTTTTCCCTTATGCCGTTCTAGTTACTCGTTTGGAGCATCAGAACTGCGAAAATTTTGAGTTTCTCAAGCGTTTCTTACATCCAAACGGCCATATCTCGCGAACGGATGGATCAATCCGCAAAATTTCTGTTGCATGTGAAAGTAGAAACTCGCCCGATTACAACGGTATGTGTAGTTTTCTACTAGGCCGTTCCAGTTATTCGTTTCGAGCATCAGAACTGCGAAAATTTTGAGTTTCTCAAGCGTTTCTTACATCCAAACTGCCATATCTCGCGAACGGATTGACCAATCCGCAAAATTTCTGTTGCATCTGAAAGTAGAAGCTCGCCCGATTACAACGGTATGCGCACTTTTCCCCTAGCCCGTTCTAGTTATTCGTTTCGAGCATCAGAACTGCGCAAATTTTGAGTTTCTCAAGCGTTTCTTACATCCAAACTGCCATATCTCGCGAACGGATTGACCAATCCGCAAAATTTCTGTTGCATCTGAAAGTAGAGACTCGCACGATTACAACGGTATGTGTAGTTTTCCCCTAAGCCGTTCCAGTTATTCGTTTCGAGCATCAGAACTGCGAAAATTTTGAGTTTCTCAAGCGTTCCTTACATCCAAACTGCCATATCTCGCGAACGGATTGACCAATCCGCAAAATTTCTGTTGCATCTGAAAGTAGAAGCTCGCCCGATTACAACGGTATGCGCACTTTTCCCCTAGCCCGTTCTAGTTATTCGTTTCGAGCATCAGAACTGCGCAAATTTTGAGTTTCTCAAGCGTTTCTTACATCCAAACGGCCATATCTCGCGAACGGATGGATCAATCCGCAAAATTTCTGTTGCATGTGAAAGTAGAAGCTCGCCCGATTACAACGGTATGCGCACTTTTCCCCTAGCCCGTTCTAGTTATTCGTTTCGAGCATCAGAACTGCGCAAATTTTGAGTTTCTCAAGCGTTTCTTACATCCAAACTGCCATATCTCGCGAACGGATTGACCGATCCACAAAATTTCTGTTGCATCTGAAAGTAGAGACTCGCCCGATTACAAAGGTATGTGTAGTTTTCTACTAGGCCGTTCCAGTTATTCGTTTCGAGCTTCAGAACTGCGAAAATTTTGAGTTTCTCAAGCGTTTCTTACATCCAAACTGCCATATCTCGCGAACGGATTGACCGATCCGCAAAATTTCTGTTGCATCTGAAAGTAGAAACTCGCCCGATTACAACGGTATGCGCCCTTTTCCCGTAGGCCGTTCTAGTTATTCGTTTCGAGCATCAGAACTGCGCAAATTTTGAGTTTCTCAAGCGTTTCTTACCTCCAAACTGCCATATCTCGCGAACGGATTGACGAATCCGCAAAATTTCTGTTGCATCTGAAAGTAGAGACTCGCACGATTACAAAGGTATGTGTAGTTTTCCCCTAAGCCGTTCCAGTTATTCGTTTCGAGCATCAGAACTGCGAAAATTTTGAGTTTCTCAAGCGTTTCTTACATCCAAACTGCCACATCTCGCGAACGGATTGACCAATCCGCAAAATTTCTGTTGCATCTGAAAGTAGAAGCTCGCCCGATTACAACAGTATGCGCACTTTTCCCCTAAGCAGTTCTAGTTATTCGTTTCGAGCATCAGAACTGCGCAAATTTTGAGTTTCTCAAGCGTTTCTTACATCCAAACTGCCATATCTCGCGAACGGATTGACCAATCCGCAAAATTTCTGTTGCATCTGAAAGTAGAAACTTGCCCGATTACAACGGTATGCGCACTTTTCCCCTAGGCGGTTCTAGTTATTCGTTTCGAGCATCAGAACTGCGAAAATTTTGAGTTTCTCAAGCGTTTCTTACATCCAAACTGCCATATCTCGCGAACGGATCGACCAATCCGCAAAATTTCTATTGCATCTGAAAGTGGAAATTCGCCCGATTACAACGGTATGCGTACTTTTCCCCTATGCCGTTCTAGTTACTCGTTTGAAGCATCAGAACTGCGAAAATTTTGAGTTTCTCAAGCGTTTCTTACCTCCAAACTGCCATATCTCGCGAACGGATTGACCAATCCGCAAAATTTCTGTTGCATGTGAAAGTAGAAACTCGCCCGATTACAGCGGTATGTGTAGTTTTCCCCTAAGCCGTTCCAGTTATTCGTTTCGAGCATCAGAACTGCGAAAATTTTGAGTTTCTCAAGCGTTTCTTACATCCAAACTGCCATATCTCGCGAACGGATTGACCAATCCGCATGATTTCTGTTGCATCTGAAGGTAGAAACTCGCCCGATTACAACGGTGTGCGCACTTTTCCCCTAGGCGGTTCTAGTTATTCGTTTCGAGCATCAGAACTGCGAAAATTTTGAGTTTCTCAAGCGTTTCTTACCTCCAAACTGCCATATCTCGCGAACGGATTGACCAATCCGCAAAATTTCTGTTGCTTCTGAAAGTAGAAACTCGCCCGATTACAACGGTATGCGTACATTTCCCCTAGGCCGTTCTAGTTACTCGTTTCGAGCATCAGAACTGCGAAAATTTTGAGTTTCTCAAGCGTTTCTTACATCCAAACCGCCATATCTCGCGAACGGATTGACCAATCCGCATGATTTCTGTTGCATCTGAAGGTAGAAACTCGCCCGATTACAACGGTATGCGTACTTCTCCCCTAGGCCGTCCTAGTCATTCGTTTCGAGCATCAGAACTGCGAAAATTTTGAGTTTTTAAAGCGTTTCTTATCTCCAAACTGCCATATCTCGCGAACGGATTGATCATTCCGCAAAATTTCTGTTGCATCTGAAAGTAGAAACTCGCCCGATTACCACGGTATGCGCACTTTTCCCCTAAGCAGTTCTAGTTATTCGTTTCGAGCATCAGAACTGCGCAAATTTTGAGTTTCTCAAGCGTTTCTTACATCCAAACTGCCATATCTCGCGAACGGATTGACCAATCCGCAAAATTTCTGTTGCATCTGAAAGTAGAAACTTGCCCGATTACAACGGTATGCGCACTTTTCCCCTAGGCGGTTCTAGTTATTCGTTTCGAGCATCAGAACTGCGCAAATTTTGAGTTTCTCAAGCGTTTCTTACATCCAAACTGCCATATCTCGCGAACGGATTGACCAATCCGCAAAATTTCTGTTGCATCTGAAAGTAGAGACTCGCACGATTACAACGGTATGTGTAGTTTTCCCCTAAGCCGTTCCAGTTATTCGTTTCGAGCATCAGAACTGCGAAAATTTTGAGTTTCTCAAGCGTTCCTTACATCCAAACTGCCATATCTCGCGAACGGATTGACCAATCCGCAAAATTTCTGTTGCATCTGAAAGTAGAAGCTCGCCCGATTACAACGGTATGCGCACTTTTCCCCTAGCCCGTTCTAGTTATTCGTTTCGAGCATCAGAACTGCGCAAATTTTGAGTTTCTCAAGCGTTTCTTACATCCAAACGGCCATATCTCGCGAACGGATGGATCAATCCGCAAAATTTCTGTTGCATGTGAAAGTAGAAGCTCGCTCGATTACAACGGTATGCGCACTTTTCCCCTAGCCCGTTCTAGTTATTCGTTTCGAGCATCAGAACTGCGCAAATTTTGAGTTTCTCAAGCGTTTCTTACATCCAAACTGCCATATCTCGCGAACGGATTGACCGATCCGCAAAATTTCTGTTGCATCTGAAAGTAGAGACTCGCCCGATTACAAAGGTATGTGTAGTTTTCTACTAGGCCGTTCCAGTTATTCGTTTCGAGCTTCAGAACTGCGAAAATTTTGAGTTTCTCAAGCGTTTCTTACATCCAAACTGCCATATCTCGCGAACGGATTGACCGATCCGCAAAATTTCTGTTGCATCTGAAAGTAGAAACTCGCCCGATTACAACGGTATGCGCCCTTTTCCCGTAGGCCGTTCTAGTTATTCGTTTCGAGCATCAGAACTGCGCAAATTTTGAGTTTCTCAAGCGTTTCTTACCTCCAAACTGCCATATCTCGCGAACGGATTGACGAATCCGCAAAATTTCTGTTGCATCTGAAAGTAGAGACTCGCACGATTACAACGGTATGTGTAGTTTTCCCCTAAGCCGTTCCAGTTATTCGTTTCGAGCATCAGAACTGCGAAAATTTTGAGTTTCTCAAGCGTTTCTTACATCCAAACTGCCACATCTCGCGAACGGATTGACCAATCCGCAAAATTTCTGTTGCATCTGAAAGTAGAAGCTCGCCCGATTACAACGGTATGCGCACTTTTCCCCTAAGCAGTTCTAGTTATTCGTTTCGAGCATCAGAACTGCGCAAATTTTGAGTTTCTCAAGCGTTTCTTACATCCAAACTGCCATATCTCGCGAACGGATTGACCGATCCGCAAAATTTCTGTTGCATCTGAAAGTAGAGACTCGCCCGATTACAACGGTATGTGTAGTTTTCCCCTAAGCCGTTCCAGTTATTCGTTTCGAGCATCAGAACTGCGAAAATTTTGAGTTTCTCAAGCGTTTCTTACATCCAAACTGCCATATCTCGCGAACGGATTGACCAATCCGCAAAATTTCTGTTGCATCTGAAAGTAGAAGCTCGCCCGATTACAACGGTATGTGTAGTTTTCCCCTAAGCCGTTCCAGTTATTCGTTTCGAGCATCAGAACTGCGAAAATTTTGAGTTTCTCAAGCGTTTCTTACATCCAAACTGCCATATCTCGCGAACGGATTGACCAATCCGCAAAATTTCTGTTGCATCTGAAAGTAGAAGCTTGCCCGATTACAACGGTATGCGCACTTTTCCCCTAGGCGGTTCTAGTTATTCGTTTCGAGCATCAGAACTGCGAAAATTTTGAGTTTCTCAAGCGTTTCTTACATCCAAACTGCCATATCTCGCGAACGGATTGACCAATCCGCAAAATTTCTGTTGCATCTGAAAGTAGAAGCTCGCCCGATTACAACGGTATGCGCACTTTTCCCCTAAGCAGTTCTAGTTATTCGTTTCGAGCATCAGAACTGCGCAAATTTTGAGTTTCTCAAGCGTTTCTTACATCCAAACTGCCATATCTCGCGAACGGATTGACCGATCCGCAAAATTTCTGTTGCATCTGAAAGTAGAGACTCGCCCGATTACAACGGTATGTGTAGTTTTCCCCTAAGCCGTTCCAGTTATTCGTTTCGAGCATCAGAACTGCGAAAATTTTGAGTTTCTCAAGCGTTTCTTACATCCAAACTGCCATATCTCGCGAACGGATTGACCAATCCGCAAAATTTCTGTTGAATCTGAAAGTAGAAACTTGCCCGATTACAACGGTATGCGCACTTTTCCCCTAGGCGGTTCTAGTTATTCGTTTCGAGCATCAGAACTGCGAAAATTTTGAGTTTCTCAAGCGTTTCTTACATCCAAACTGCCATATCTCGCGAACGGATCGACCAATCAGCAAAATTTCTATTGCATCTGAAAGTGGAAATTCGCCCGATTACAACGGTATGCGTACTTTTCCCCTATGCCGTTCTAGTTACTCGTTTGAAGCATCAGAACTGCGAAAATTTTGAGTTTCTCAAGCGTTTCTTACCTCCAAACTGCCATATCTCGCGAACGGATTGACCAATCCGCAAAATTTCTGTTGCATGTGAAAGTAGAAACTCGCCCGATTACAGCGGTATGTGTAGTTTTCCCCTAAGCCGTTCCAGTTATTCGTTTCGAGCATCAGAACTGCGAAAATTTTGAGTTTCTCAAGCGTTTCTTACATCCAAACTGCCATATCTCGCGAACGGATTGACCAATCCGCATGATTTCTGTTGCATCTGAAGGTAGAAACTCGCCCGATTACAACGGTGTGCGCACTTTTCCCCTAGGCGGTTCTAGTTATTCGTTTCGAGCATCAGAACTGCGAAAATTTTGAGTTTCTCAAGCGTTTCTTACCTCCAAACTGCCATATCTCGCGAACGGATTGACCAATCCGCAAAATTTCTGTTGCTTCTGAAAGTAGAAACTCGCCCGATTACAACGGTATGCGTACATTTCCCCTAGGCCGTTCTAGTTACTCGTTTCGAGCATCAGAACTGCGAAAATTTTGAGTTTCTCAAGCGTTTCTTACATCCAAACCGCCATATCTCGCGAACGGATTGACCAATCCGCATGATTTCTGTTGCATCTGAAGGTAGAAACTCGCCCGATTACAACGGTATGCGTACTTCTCCCCTAGGCCGTTCTAGTCATTCGTTTCGAGCATCAGAACTGCGAAAATTTTGAGTTTTTAAAGCGTTTCTTATCTCCAAACTGCCATATCTCGCGAACGGATTGATCATTCCGCAAAATTTCTGTTGCATCTGAAAGTAGAAACTCGCCCGATTACCACGGTATGCGCACTTTTCCCCTAAGCAGTTCTAGTTATTCGTTTCGAGCATCAGAACTGCGCAAATTTTGAGTTTCTCAAGCGTTTCTTACATCCAAACTGCCATATCTCGCGAACGGATTGACCAATCCGCAAAATTTCTGTTGCATCTGAAAGTAGAAACTTGCCCGATTACAACGGTATGCGCACTTTTCCCCTAGGCGGTTCTAGTTATTCGTTTCGAGCATCAGAACTGCGCAAATTTTGAGTTTCTCAAGCGTTTCTTACATCCAAACTGCCATATCTCGCGAACGGATTGACCAATCCGCAAAATTTCTGTTGCATCTGAAAGTAGAGACTCGCACGATTACAACGGTATGTGTAGTTTTCCCCTAAGCCGTTCCAGTTATTCGTTTCGAGCATCAGAACTGCGAAAATTTTGAGTTTCTCAAGCGTTCCTTACATCCAAACTGCCATATCTCGCGAACGGATTGACCAATCCGCAAAATTTCTGTTGCATCTGAAAGTAGAAGCTCGCCCGATTACAACGGTATGCGCACTTTTCCCCTAGCCCGTTCTAGTTATTCGTTTCGAGCATCAGAACTGCGCAAATTTTGAGTTTCTCAAGCGTTTCTTACATCCAAACGGCCATATCTCGCGAACGGATGGATCAATCCGCAAAATTTCTGTTGCATGTGAAAGTAGAAGCTCGCCCGATTACAACGGTATGCGCACTTTTCCCCTAGCCCGTTCTAGTTATTCGTTTCGAGCATCAGAACTGCGCAAATTTTGAGTTTCTCAAGCGTTTCTTACATCCAAACTGCCATATCTCGCGAACGGATTGACCGATCCGCAAAATTTCTGTTGCATCTGAAAGTAGAAACTCGCCCGATTACAACGGTATGCGCCCTTTTCCCGTAGGCCGTTCTAGTTATTCGTTTCGAGCATCAGAACTGCGCAAATTTTGAGTTTCTCAAGCGTTTCTTACCTCCAAACTGCCATATCTCGCGAACGGATTGACGAATCCGCAAAATTTCTGTTGCATCTGAAAGTAGAGACTCGCACGATTACAACGGTATGTGTAGTTTTCCCCTAAGCCGTTCCAGTTATTCGTTTCGAGCATCAGAACTGCGAAAATTTTGAGTTTCTCAAGCGTTTCTTACATCCAAACTGCCACATCTCGCGAACGGATTGACCAATCCGCAAAATTTCTGTTGCATCTGAAAGTAGAAGCTCGCCCGATTACAACGGTATGCGCACTTTTCCCCTAAGCAGTTCTAGTTATTCGTTTCGAGCATCAGAACTGCGCAAATTTTGAGTTTCTCAAGCGTTTCTTACATCCAAACTGCCATATCTCGCGAACGGATTGACCGATCCGCAAAATTTCTGTTGCATCTGAAAGTAGAGACTCGCCCGATTACAACGGTATGTGTAGTTTTCCCCTAAGCCGTTCCAGTTATTCGTTTCGAGCATCAGTACTGCGAAAATTTTGAGTTTCTCAAGCGTTTCTTACATCCAAACTGCCATATCTCGCGAACGGATTGACCAATCCGCAAAATTTCTGTTGCATCTGAAAGTAGAAACTTGCCCGATTACAACGGTATGCGCACTTTTCCCCTAGGCGGTTCTAGTTATTCGTTTCGAGCATCAGAACTGCGAAAATTTTGAGTTTCTCAAGCGTTTCTTACATCCAAACTGCCATATCTCGCGAACGGATCGACCAATCCGCAAAATTTCTATTGCATCTGAAAGTGGAAATTCGCCCGATTACAACGGTATGCGTACTTTTCCCCTATGCCGTTCTAGTTACTCGTTTGAAGCATCAGAACTGCGAAAATTTTGAGTTTCTCAAGCGTTTCTTACCTCCAAACTGCCATATCTCGCGAACGGATTGACCAATCCGCAAAATTTCTGTTGCATGTGAAAGTAGAAACTCGCCCGATTACAGCGGTATGTGTAGTTTTCCCCTAAGCCGTTCCAGTTATTCGTTTCGAGCATCAGAACTGCGAAAATTTTGAGTTTCTCAAGCGTTTCTTACATCCAAACCGCCATATCTCGCGAACGGATTGACCAATCCGCATGATTTCTGTTGCATCTGAAGGTAGAAACTCGCCCGATTACAACGGTATGCGTACTTCTCCCCTAGGCCGTTCTAGTCATTCGTTTCGAGCATCAGAACTGCGAAAATTTTGAGTTTTTAAAGCGTTTCTTATCTCCAAACTGCCATATCTCGCGAACGGATTGATCATTCCGCAAAATTTCTGTTGCATCTGAAAGTAGAAACTCGCCCGATTACCACGGTATGCGCACTTTTCCCCTAAGCAGTTCTAGTTATTCGTTTCGAGCATCAGAACTGCGCAAATTTTGAGTTTCTCAAGCGTTTCTTACATCCAAACTGCCATATCTCGCGAACGGATTGACCAATCCGCAAAATTTCTGTTGCATCTGAAAGTAGAAACTTGCCCGATTACAACGGTATGCGCACTTTTCCCCTAGGCGGTTCTAGTTATTCGTTTCGAGCATCAGAACTGCGCAAATTTTGAGTTTCTCAAGCGTTTCTTACATCCAAACTGCCATATCTCGCGAACGGATTGACCAATCCGCAAAATTTCTGTTGCATCTGAAAGTAGAGACTCGCACGATTACAACGGTATGTGTAGTTTTCCCCTAAGCCGTTCCAGTTATTCGTTTCGAGCATCAGAACTGCGAAAATTTTGAGTTTCTCAAGCGTTCCTTACATCCAAACTGCCATATCTCGCGAACGGATTGACCAATCCGCAAAATTTCTGTTGCATCTGAAAGTAGAAGCTCGCCCGATTACAACGGTATGCGCACTTTTCCCCTAGCCCGTTCTAGTTATTCGTTTCGAGCATCAGAACTGCGCAAATTTTGAGTTTCTCAAGCGTTTCTTACATCCAAACGGCCATATCTCGCGAACGGATGGATCAATCCGCAAAATTTCTGTTGCATGTGAAAGTAGAAGCTCGCCCGATTACAACGGTATGCGCACTTTTCCCCTAGCCCGTTCTAGTTATTCGTTTCGAGCATCAGAACTGCGCAAATTTTGAGTTTCTCAAGCGTTTCTTACATCCAAACTGCCATATCTCGCGAACGGATTGACCGATCCGCAAAATTTCTGTTGCATCTGAAAGTAGAAACTCGCCCGATTACAACGGTATGCGCCCTTTTCCCGTAGGCCGTTCTAGTTATTCGTTTCGAGCATCAGAACTGCGCAAATTTTGAGTTTCTCAAGCGTTTCTTACCTCCAAACTGCCATATCTCGCGAACGGATTGACGAATCCGCAAAATTTCTGTTGCATCTGAAAGTAGAGACTCGCACGATTACAACGGTATGTGTAGTTTTCCCCTAAGCCGTTCCAGTTATTCGTTTCGAGCATCAGAACTGCGAAAATTTTGAGTTTCTCAAGCGTTTCTTACATCCAAACTGCCACATCTCGCGAACGGATTGACCAATCCGCAAAATTTCTGTTGCATCTGAAAGTAGAAGCTCGCCCGATTACAACGGTATGCGCACTTTTCCCCTAAGCAGTTCTAGTTATTCGTTTCGAGCATCAGAACTGCGCAAATTTTGAGTTTCTCAAGCGTTTCTTACATCCAAACTGCCATATCTCGCGAACGGATTGACCGATCCGCAAAATTTCTGTTGCATCTGAAAGTAGAGACTCGCCCGATTACAACGGTATGTGTAGTTTTCCCCTAAGCCGTTCCAGTTATTCGTTTCGAGCATCAGTACTGCGAAAATTTTGAGTTTCTCAAGCGTTTCTTACATCCAAACTGCCATATCTCGCGAACGGATTGACCAATCCGCAAAATTTCTGTTGCATCTGAAAGTAGAAACTTGCCCGATTACAACGGTATGCGCACTTTTCCCCTAGGCGGTTCTAGTTATTCGTTTCGAGCATCAGAACTGCGAAAATTTTGAGTTTCTCAAGCGTTTCTTACATCCAAACTGCCATATCTCGCGAACGGATCGACCAATCCGCAAAATTTCTATTGCATCTGAAAGTGGAAATTCGCCCGATTACAACGGTATGCGTACTTTTCCCCTATGCCGTTCTAGTTACTCGTTTGAAGCATCAGAACTGCGAAAATTTTGAGTTTCTCAAGCGTTTCTTACCTCCAAACTGCCATATCTCGCGAACGGATTGACCAATCCGCAAAATTTCTGTTGCATGTGAAAGTAGAAACTCGCCCGATTACAGCGGTATGTGTAGTTTTCCCCTAAGCCGTTCCAGTTATTCGTTTCGAGCATCAGAACTGCGAAAATTTTGAGTTTCTCAAGCGTTTCTTACATCCAAACTGCCATATCTCGCGAACGGATTGACCAATCCGCATGATTTCTGTTGCATCTGAAGGTAGAAACTCGCCCGATTACAACGGTGTGCGCACTTTTCCCCTAGGCGGTTCTAGTTATTCGTTTCGAGCATCAGAACTGCGAAAATTTTGAGTTTCCCAAGCGTTTCTTACCTCCAAACTGCCATATCTCGCGAACGGATTGACCAATCCGCAAAATTTCTGTTGCTTCTGAAAGTAGAAACTCGCCCGATTACAACGGTATGCGTACATTTCCCCTAGGCCGTTCTAGTTACTCGTTTCGAGCATCAGAACTGCGAAAATTTTGAGTTTCTCAAGCGTTTCTTACATCCAAACCGCCATATCTCGCGAACGGATTGACCAATCCGCATGATTTCTGTTGCATCTGAAGGTAGAAACTCGCCCGATTACAACGGTATGCGTACTTCTCCCCTAGGCCGTTCTAGTCATTCGTTTCGAGCATCAGAACTGCGAAAATTTTGAGTTTTTAAAGCGTTTCTTATCTCCAAACTGCCATATCTCGCGAACGGATTGATCATTCCGCAAAATTTCTGTTGCATCTGAAAGTAGAAACTCGCCCGATTACCACGGTATGCGCACTTTTCCCCTAAGCAGTTCTAGTTATTCGTTTCGAGCATCAGAACTGCGCAAATTTTGAGTTTCTCAAGCGTTTCTTACATCCAAACTGCCATATCTCGCGAACGGATTGACCAATCCGCAAAATTTCTGTTGCATCTGAAAGTAGAAACTTGCCCGATTACAACGGTATGCGCACTTTTCCCCTAGGCGGTTCTAGTTATTCGTTTCGAGCATCAGAACTGCGAAAATTTTGAGTTTCTCAAGCGTTTCTTACATCCAAACTGCCATATCTCGCGAACGGATCGACCAATCCGCAAAATTTCTATTGCATCTGAAAGTGGAAATTCGCCCGATTACAACGGTATGCGTACTTTTCCCCTATGCCGTTCTAGTTACTCGTTTGAAGCATCAGAACTGCGAAAATTTTGAGTTTCTCAAGCGTTTCTTACCTCCAAACTGCGATATCTCGCGAACGGATTGACCAATCCGCAAAATTTCTGTTGCATGTGAAAGTAGAAACTCGCCCGATTACAACGGTATGTGTAGTTTTCCCCTAAGCCGTTCCAGTTATTCGTTTCGAGCATCAGAACTGCGAAAATTTTGAGTTTCTCAAGCGTTTCTTACATCCAAACTGCCATATCTCGCGAACGGATTGACCAATCCGCATGATTTCTGTTGCATCTGAAGGTAGAAACTCGCCCGATTACAACGGTGTGCGCACTTTTCCCCTAGGCGGTTCTAGTTATTCGTTTCGAGCATCAGAACTGCGAAAATTTTGAGTTTCTCAAGCGTTTCTTACCTCCAAACTGCCATATCTCGCGAACGGATTGACCAATCCGCAAAATTTCTGTTGCTTCTGAAAGTAGAAACTCGCCCGATTACAACGGTATGCGTACATTTCCCCTAGGCCGTTCTAGTTACTCGTTTCGAGCATCAGAACTGCGAAAATTTTGAGTTTCTCAAGCGTTTCTTACATCCAAACCGCCATATCTCGCGAACGGATTGACCAATCCGCATGATTTCTGTTGCATCTGAAGGTAGAAACTCGCCCGATTACAACGGTATGCGTACTTCTCCCCTAGGCCGTTCTAGTTACTCGTTTCGAGCATCAGAACTGCGAAAATTTTGAGTTTCTCAAGCGTTTCTTACATCCAAACCGCCATATCTCGCGAACGGATTGACCAATCCGCATGATTTCTGTTGCATCTGAAGGTAGAAACTCGCCCGATTACAACGGTATGCGTACTTCTCCCCTAGGCCGTTCTAGTCATTCGTTTCGAGCATCAGAACTGCGAAAATTTTGAGTTTTTAAAGCGTTTCTTATCTCCAAACTGCCATATCTCGCGAACGGATTGATCATTCCGCAAAATTTCTGTTGCATCTGAAAGTAGAAACTCGCCCGATTACCACGGTATGCGCACTTTTCCCCTAAGCAGTTCTAGTTATTCGTTTCGAGCATCAGAACTGCGCAAATTTTGAGTTTCTCAAGCGTTTCTTACATCCAAACTGCCATATCTCGCGAACGGATTGACCAATCCGCAAAATTTCTGTTGCATCTGAAAGTAGAAACTTGCCCGATTACAACGGTATGCGCACTTTTCCCCTAGGCGGTTCTAGTTATTCGTTTCGAGCATCAGAACTGCGCAAATTTTGAGTTTCTCAAGCGTTTCTTACATCCAAACTGCCATATCTCGCGAACGGATTGACCAATCCGCAAAATTTCTGTTGCATCTGAAAGTAGAGACTCGCACGATTACAACGGTATGTGTAGTTTTCCCCTAAGCCGTTCCAGTTATTCGTTTCGAGCATCAGAACTGCGAAAATTTTGAGTTTCTCAAGCGTTCCTTACATCCAAACTGCCATATCTCGCGAACGGATTGACCAATCCGCAAAATTTCTGTTGCATCTGAAAGTAGAAGCTCGCCCGATTACAACGGTATGCGCACTTTTCCCCTAGCCCGTTCTAGTTATTCGTTTCGAGCATCAGAACTGCGCAAATTTTGAGTTTCTCAAGCGTTTCTTACATCCAAACGGCCATATCTCGCGAACGGATGGATCAATCCGCAAAATTTCTGTTGCATGTGAAAGTAGAAGCTCGCCCGATTACAACGGTATGCGCACTTTTCCCCTAGCCCGTTCTAGTTATTCGTTTCGAGCATCAGAACTGCGCAAATTTTGAGTTTCTCAAGCGTTTCTTACATCCAAACTGCCATATCTCGCGAACGGATTGACCGATCCGCAAAATTTCTGTTGCATCTGAAAGTAGAAACTCGCCCGATTACAACGGTATGCGCCCTTTTCCCGTAGGCCGTTCTAGTTATTCGTTTCGAGCATCAGAACTGCGCAAATTTTGAGTTTCTCAAGCGTTTCTTACCTCCAAACTGCCATATCTCGCGAACGGATTGACGAATCCGCAAAATTTCTGTTGCATCTGAAAGTAGAGACTCGCACGATTACAACGGTATGTGTAGTTTTCCCCTAAGCCGTTCCAGTTATTCGTTTCGAGCATCAGAACTGCGAAAATTTTGAGTTTCTCAAGCGTTTCTTACATCCAAACTGCCACATCTCGCGAACGGATTGACCAATCCGCAAAATTTCTGTTGCATCTGAAAGTAGAAGCTCGCCCGATTACAACGGTATGCGCACTTTTCCCCTAAGCAGTTCTAGTTATTCGTTTCGAGCATCAGAACTGCGCAAATTTTGAGTTTCTCAAGCGTTTCTTACATCCAAACTGCCATATCTCGCGAACGGATTGACCGATCCGCAAAATTTCTGTTGCATCTGAAAGTAGAGACTCGCCCGATTACAACGGTATGTGTAGTTTTCCCCTAAGCCGTTCCAGTTATTCGTTTCGAGCATCAGTACTGCGAAAATTTTGAGTTTCTCAAGCGTTTCTTACATCCAAACTGCCATATCTCGCGAACGGATTGACCAATCCGCAAAATTTCTGTTGCATCTGAAAGTAGAAACTTGCCCGATTACAACGGTATGCGCACTTTTCCCCTAGGCGGTTCTAGTTATTCGTTTCGAGCATCAGAACTGCGAAAATTTTGAGTTTCTCAAGCGTTTCTTACATCCAAACTGCCATATCTCGCGAACGGATCGACCAATCCGCAAAATTTCTATTGCATCTGAAAGTGGAAATTCGCCCGATTACAACGGTATGCGTACTTTTCCCCTATGCCGTTCTAGTTACTCGTTTGAAGCATCAGAACTGCGAAAATTTTGAGTTTCTCAAGCGTTTCTTACCTCCAAACTGCCATATCTCGCGAACGGATTGACCAATCCGCAAAATTTCTGTTGCATGTGAAAGTAGAAACTCGCCCGATTACAGCGGTATGTGTAGTTTTCCCCTAAGCCGTTCCAGTTATTCGTTTCGAGCATCAGAACTGCGAAAATTTTGAGTTTCTCAAGCGTTTCTTACATCCAAACTGCCACATCTCGCGAACGGATTGACCAATCCGCAAAATTTCTGTTGCATCTGAAAGTAGAAGCTCGCCCGATTACAACGGTATGCGCACTTTTCCCCTAAGCAGTTCTAGTTATTCGTTTCGAGCATCAGAACTGCGCAAATTTTGAGTTTCTCAAGCGTTTCTTACATCCAAACTGCCATATCTCGCGAACGGATTGACCGATCCGCAAAATTTCTGTTGCATCTGAAAGTAGAGACTCGCCCGATTACAACGGTATGTGTAGTTTTCCCCTAAGCCGTTCCAGTTATTCGTTTCGAGCATCAGTACTGCGAAAATTTTGAGTTTCTCAAGCGTTTCTTACATCCAAACTGCCATATCTCGCGAACGGATTGACCAATCCGCAAAATTTCTGTTGCATCTGAAAGTAGAAACTTGCCCGATTACAACGGTATGCGCACTTTTCCCCTAGGCGGTTCTAGTTATTCGTTTCGAGCATCAGAACTGCGAAAATTTTGAGTTTCTCAAGCGTTTCTTACATCCAAACTGCCATATCTCGCGAACGGATCGACCAATCCGCAAAATTTCTATTGCATCTGAAAGTGGAAATTCGCCCGATTACAACGGTATGCGTACTTTTCCCCTATGCCGTTCTAGTTACTCGTTTGAAGCATCAGAACTGCGAAAATTTTGAGTTTCTCAAGCGTTTCTTACCTCCAAACTGCCATATCTCGCGAACGGATTGACCAATCCGCAAAATTTCTGTTGCATGTGAAAGTAGAAACTCGCCCGATTACAGCGGTATGTGTAGTTTTCCCCTAAGCCGTTCCAGTTATTCGTTTCGAGCATCAGAACTGCGAAAATTTTGAGTTTCTCAAGCGTTTCTTACATCCAAACTGCCATATCTCGCGAACGGATTGACCAATCCGCATGATTTCTGTTGCATCTGAAGGTAGAAACTCGCCCGATTACAACGGTGTGCGCACTTTTCCCCTAGGCGGTTCTAGTTATTCGTTTCGAGCATCAGAACTGCGAAAATTTTGAGTTTCCCAAGCGTTTCTTACCTCCAAACTGCCATATCTCGCGAACGGATTGACCAATCCGCAAATTTCTGTTGCTTCTGAAAGTAGAAACTCGCCCGATTACAACGGTATGCGTACATTTCCCCTAGGCCGTTCTAGTTACTCGTTTCGAGCATCAGAACTGCGAAAATTTTGAGTTTCTCAAGCGTTTCTTACATCCAAACCGCCATATCTCGCGAACGGATTGACCAATCCGCATGATTTCTGTTGCATCTGAAGGTAGAAACTCGCCCGATTACAACGGTATGCGTACTTCTCCCCTAGGCCGTTCTAGTCATTCGTTTCGAGCATCAGAACTGCGAAAATTTTGAGTTTTAAAGCGTTTCTTATCTCCAAACTGCCATATCTCGCGAACGGATTGATCATTCCGCAAAATTTCTGTTGCATCTGAAAGTAGAAACTCGCCCGATTACCACGGTATGCGCACTTTTCCCCTAAGCAGTTCTAGTTATTCGTTTCGAGCATCAGAACTGCGCAAATTTTGAGTTTCTCAAGCGTTTCTTACATCCAAACTGCCATATCTCGCGAACGGATTGACCAATCCGCAAAATTTCTGTTGCATCTGAAAGTAGAAACTTGCCCGATTACAACGGTATGCGCACTTTTCCCCTAGGCGGTTCTAGTTATTCGTTTCGAGCATCAGAACTGCGAAAATTTGAGTTTCTCAAGCGTTTCTTACATCCAAACTGCCATATCTCGCGAACGATCGACCAATCCGCAAAATTTCTATTGCATCTGAAAGTGGAAATTCGCCCGATTACAACGGTATGCGTACTTTTCCCCTATGCCGTTCTAGTTACTCGTTTGAAGCATCAGAACTGCGAAAATTTTGAGTTTCTCAAGCGTTTCTTACCTCCAAACTGCGATATCTCGCGAACGGATTGACCAATCCGCAAAATTTCTGTTGCATGTGAAAGTAGAAACTCGCCCGATTACAACGGTATGTGTAGTTTTCCCCTAAGCCGTTCCAGTTATTCGTTTCGAGCATCAGAACTGCGAAAATTTGAGTTTCTCAAGCGTTTCTTACATCCAAACTGCCATATCTCGCGAACGGATTGACCAATCCGCATGATTTCTGTTGCATCTGAAGGTAGAAACTCGCCCGATTACAACGGTGTGCGCACTTTTCCCCTAGGCGGTTCTAGTTATTCGTTTCGAGCATCAGAACTGCGAAAATTTTGAGTTTCTCAAGCGTTTCTTACCTCCAAACTGCCATATCTCGCGAACGGATTGACCAATCCGCAAAATTTCTGTTGCTTCTGAAAGTAGAAACTCGCCCGATTACAACGGTATGCGTACATTTCCCCTAGGCCGTTCTAGTTACTCGTTTCGAGCATCAGAACTGCGAAAATTTTGAGTTTCTCAAGCGTTTCTTACATCCAAACCGCCATATCTCGCGAACGGATTGACCAATCCGCATGATTTCTGTTGCATCTGAAGGTAGAAACTCGCCCGATTACAACGGTATGCGTACTTCTCCCCTAGGCCGTTCTAGTCATTCGTTTCGAGCATCAGAACTGCGAAAATTTTGAGTTTTTAAAGCGTTTCTTATCTCCAAACTGCCATATCTCGCGAACGGATTGATCATTCCGCAAAATTTCTGTTGCATCTGAAAGTAGAAACTCGCCCGATTACCACGGTATGCGCACTTTTCCCCTAGGCTGTTCTAGTTATTCGTTTCGAGCATCAGAACTGCGAAAATTTTGAGTTTCTCAAGCGTTTCTTGCCTCCAAACTGCCATATCTCGCGAACGGATAGACCAATCCGCAAAATTTCTGTTGCATCTAAAAGTAGAAACTCGCCTGATTACAACGGTATGTGTAGTTTTCCCCTAGGCCGTTCCAGTTACTCGTTTCGAGCATCAAAACTGCGAAAATTTTGAGTTTCTCAAGCGTTTCTTACATCCAAACTGCCACATCTCGCGAACGGATTGACCAATCCGCAAAATTTCTGTTGCATCTGAAAGTAGAAACTCGCCCGATTACAACGGTATGCGCACTTTTCCCCTAGGCCGTTCTAATTATTCGTTTCGAGCATCAGAACTGCGCAAATTTTGAGTTTCTCAAGCGTTTCTTACATCCAAACGGCCATATATCACGAACGGATTGACCAATCCGCATGATTTCTGTTGCATCTGAAAGTAGAAACTCGACCGATTACAACGGTATGCGCACTTTTCCCCTAAGCAGTTCTAGTTATTCGTTTCGAGCATCAGAACTGCGCAAATTTTGAGTTTCTCAAGCGTTTCTTACATCCAAACTGCCATATCTCGCGAACGGATTGACCGATCCGCAAAATTTCTGTTGCATCTGAAAGTAGAGACTCGCCCGATTACAACGGTATGTGTAGTTTTCCCCTAAGCCGTTCCAGTTATTCGTTTCGAGCATCAGAACTGCGAAAATTTTGAGTTTCTCAAGCGTTTCTTACATCCAAACTGCCATATCTCGCGAACGGATTGACCAATCCGCAAAATTTCTGTTGCATCTGAAAGTAGAAACTTGCCCGATTACAACGGTATGCGCACTTTTCCCCTAGGCGGTTCTAGTTATTCGTTTCGAGCATCAGAACTGCGAAAATTTTGAGTTTCTCAAGCGTTTCTTACATCCAAACTGCCATATCTCGCGAACGGATCGACCAATCCGCAAAATTTCTATTGCATCTGAAAGTGGAAATTCGCCGATTACAACGGTATGCGTACTTTTCCCCTATGCCGTTCTAGTTACTCGTTTGAAGCATCAGAACTGCGAAAATTTTGAGTTTCTCAAGCGTTTTCTTACCTCCAAACTGCCATATCTCGCGAACGGATTGACCAATCCGCAAAATTTCTGTTGCATGTGAAAGTAGAAACTCGCCCGATTACAACGGTATGTGTAGTTTTCCCCTAAGCCGTTCCAGTTATTCGTTTCGAGCATCAGAACTGCGAAAATTTTGAGTTTCTCAGCGTTTCTTACATCCAAACTGCCATATCTCGCGAACGGATTGACCAATCCGCATGATTTCTGTTGCATCTGAAGGTAGAAACTCGCCCGATTACAACGGTATGTGTAGTTTTCCCCTAAGCCGTTCCAGTTATTCGTTTCGAGCATCAGAACTGCGAAAATTTTGAGTTTCTCAAGCGTTTCTTACATCCAAACTGCCATATCTCGCGAACGGATTGACCAATCCGCATGATTTCTGTTGCATCTGAAGTAGAAACTCGCCCGATTACAACGGTGTGCGCACTTTTTCCCCTAGGCGGTTCTAGTTATTCGTTTCGAGCATCAGAACTGCGAAAATTTGAGTTTCTCAAGCGTTTCTTACCTCCAAACTGCCATAATCTCGCGAACGGATTGACCAATCCGCAAAATTTCTGTTGCTTCTGAAAGTAGAAACTCGCCCGATTACAACGGTATGCGTACATTTCCCCTAGGCCGTTCTAGTTACTCGTTTCGAGCATCAGAACTGCGAAAATTTTGAGTTTCTCAAGCGTTTCTTACATCCAAACCGCCATATCTCGCGAACGGATTGACCAATCCGCATGATTCTGTTGCATCTGAAGGTAGAAACTCGCCCGATTACAACGGTATGCGTACTTCTCCCCTAGGCCGTTCTAGTCATTCGTTTCGAGCATCAGAACTGCGAAAATTTTGAGTTTTAAAGCGTTTCTTATCTCCAAACTGCCATATCTCGCGAACGGATTGATCATTCCGCAAAATTTCTGTTGCATCTGAAAGTAGAAACTCGCCCGATTACCACGGTATGCGCACTTTTCCCCTAGGCTGTTCTAGTTATTCGTTTCGAGCATCAGAACTGCGAAAATTTTGAGTTTCTCAAGCGTTTCTTACCTCCAAACTGCCATATCTCGCGAACGGATAGACCAATCCGCAAAATTTCTGTTGCATCTAAAAGTAGAAACTCGCCTGATTACAACGGTATGTGTAGTTTTCCCCTAGGCCGTTCCAGTTACTCGTTTCGAGCATCAAAACTGCGAAAATTTTGAGTTTCTCAAGCGTTTCTTACATCCAAACTGCCACATCTCGCGAACGGATTGACCAATCCGCAAAATTTCTGTTGCATGTGAAAGTAGAAACTCGCCCGATTACAGCGGTATGTGTAGTTTTCCCCTAAGCCGTTCCAGTTATTCGTTTCGAGCATCAGAACTGCGAAAATTTTGAGTTTCTCAAGCGATTCTTACATCCAAACTGCATATGTCGCGAACGGATTGACCAATCCGCAAAATTTCTGTTGCATCTGAAAGTAGAAACTCGCCCGATTACAACGGTATGCGCACTTTTTCCCCTAGCCCGTTCTAGTTATTCGTTTCGAGCATCAGAACTGCGCAAATTTTGAGTTTCTCAAGCGTTTCTTACCTCCAAACTGCCATATCTCGAGAACGGATTGGCCAATCCGCATGATTTCTGTTGCATCTGAAGGTAGAAACTCGCCCGATTACAACGGTATGCGTACTTTTCCCTTATGCCGTTCTAGTTACTCGTTTGGAGCATCAGAACTGCGAAAATTTTGAGTTTCTCAAGCGTTTGTTACCTCCAAACTGCCATATCTCGCGAACGGATTGACCAATCCGCATGATTTCTGTTGCATCTGAAGGTAGAAACTCGCCCGATTACAACGGTATGCGTACTTTTCCCCTATGCCGTTCTAGTTACTCGTTTGGAGCATCAGAACTGCGAAAATTTTGAGTTTCTCAAGCGTTTCTTACATCCAAACGGCCATATCTCGCGAACGGATGGATCAATCCGCAAAATTTCTGTTGCATGTGAAAGTAGAAACTCGCCCGATTACAACGGTATATGTAGTTTTCTACTAGGCCGTTCCAGTTATTCGTTTCGAGCATCAGAACTGCGAAAATTTTTAGTTTCTCAAGCGTTTCTTACCTCCAAACTGCCATATCTCGCGAACGAATTGACCAATCCGCAAAATTTCTGTTGCATCTGAAAGTAGAAACTCGCCCGATTACAACGGTTTGCGTACTTTTCCCCTAGGCCGTTCTAGTTGTGCTTGTCGAGCATCAGAACTGCGAAAATTTTGAGTTCCTCAAGCGTTTCTTACCTCCAAACTGCCATATCTCGCGAACGGATTGACCAATCCGCATGATTTCTGTTGCATCTGAAAGTAGAAACTCGCCGATTACAACTGTATGCGTACTTTTCCCCTAGACCGTTCTAGTTATTCGTTTCGAGCATCAGAACTGCGAAAATTTTGAGTTTCTCAAGCGTTTCTTACATCCAAACGGCCATATATCGCGAACGGATTGACCAATCCGCATGATTTCTGTTGCATCTGAAAGTAGAAACTCGCCCGATTACAACGGTATGCGTACTTTTCCCCTATGCCGTTCTAGTTACTCGTTTCGAGCATCAGAACTGCGAAAATTTTGAGTTTCTCAAGCGTTTCTTACCTCCAAACTGCCATATCTGGCGAACGGATTGATCAATCCGCAAAATTTCTGTTGCATCTGAAAGTAGAAACTCGCCCGATTACAACGGTATGCGTACTTTTCCCCTATGCCGTTCTAGTTACTCGTTTCGAGCATCAGAACTGCGCAAATTTTGAGTTTCTCAAGCGTTTCTTACATCCAAACGGCCATATATCGCGAACGGATTGACCAATCCGCATGATTTCTGTTGCATCTGAAGGTAGAAACTCGCCCGATTACAACGGTATGCGTACTACTCCCCTAGGCCGTTCTAGTTATTCGTTTCGAGCATCAGAACTGCGACAATTTTGAGTTTCTCAAGCGTTTCTGACATCCTAACTGCCATATCTCGCGAACGGATTGGCCAATCCGCAAAATTTCTGTTGCATCTGAAAGTAGAAACTCGCCCGATTACAACGGTATGCGTACTTTTCCCCTATGCAGTTCTAGTTACTCGTTTCGAGCATCAGAACTGCGAAAATTTTGAGTATCTCAACCGTTTCTTATATCCAAACTGCCATATCTCGCGAACGGATTGATCAATCCGCAAAATTTCTGTTGCATGTGAAAGTAGAAACTCGCCCGATTACAACGGTATGGGCACTTTTCCCCTAGGAGGTTCTAGTTATTCGTTTCGAGCATCAGAACTGCGAAAATTTTGAGTTTCTCAAGCGTTTCTTACCTCCAAACTGCCATATCTCGCGAACGGATAGACCAATCCGCAAAATTTCTGTTGCGTCTGAAAGTAGAAACTTGCCTGATTACAACGGTATGTGTAGTTTTCCCCTAGGCCGTTCCAGTTATTCGTTTCGAGCATCAAAACTGCGAAAATTTTGAGTTTCTCAAGCGTTTCTTACCTCCAAACTGCCATATCTCGCGAACGGATTGACAAATCCGTAAAGTTTCTGTTGCATCTGAAAGTAGAAACTCGCCCGATTACAACGGTATGCGTACTTCTCCCCTAGGCCGTTGTAGTCATTCGTTTCGAGCATCAGAACTGCGAAAATGTTGAGTTTCTCAAGCGTTTCTTATATCCAAACAGCCATATCTCGCGAACAGATTGATCAATCCGCAAAATTTCTGTTGCATCTGAAAGTAGAAACTCGCCCGATTACAACGGTATGCGTACTTTTCCCCTATGCCGTTCTAGTTACTCGTTTCGAGCATCAGAACTGCGAAAATTTTGAGTTTCTCAAGCGTTTCTTACATCCAAACTGCCATATCTCGCGAACGGATTGACCGATCCGCAAAATTTCTGTTGCATCTGAAGGTAGAAACTCGCCCGATTACAACGGTATGCGCACTTTTCCCCTAGGCCGTTCTAGTTATTCGTTTCGAGCATCAGAACTGCGAAAATTTTGAGTTTCTCAAGCGTTTCTTACATCCAAACTGCCATATCTCGCGAACGGATTGACCGATCCGCAAAATTTCTGTTGCATCTGAAGGTAGAAACTCGCCCGATTACAACGGTATGCGCACTTTTCCCCTAGGCCGTTCTAGTTATTCGTTTCGAGCATCAGAACTGCGAAAATTTTGAGTTTCTCAAGCGTTTCTTACATCCAAACGGCCATATATCGCGAACGGATTGACCAATCCGCATGATTTCTGTTGCATCTGAAAGTAGAAACTCGCCCGATTACAACGGTATGCGCACTTTTCCCCTAGGCCGTTCTAGTTATTCGTTTCGAGCATCAGAACTGCGCAAATTTTGAGTTTCTCAAGCGTTTCTTACCTCCAAACTGCCATATCTGGCGAACGGATTGACCAATCCGCATGATTTCTGTTGCATCTGAAAGTAGAAACTCGCCCGATTACAACGGTATGCGTACTTTTCCCCTATGCCGTTCTAGTTACTCGTTTCGAGCATCAGAACTGCGAAAATTTTGAGTTTCTCAAGCGTTTCTTACCTCCAAACTGCCATATCTGGCGAACGGATTGATCAATCCGCAAAATTTCTGTTGCATCTGAAAGTAGAAACTCGCCCGATTACAACGGTATGCGTACTTTTCCCCTATGCCGTTCTAGTTACTCGTTTCGAGCATCAGAACTGCGCAAATTTTGAGTTTCTCAAGCGTTTCTTACATCCAAACGGCCATATATCGCGAACGGATTGACCAATCCGCATGATTTCTGTTGCATCTGAAGGTAGAAACTCGCCCGATTACAACGGTATGCGTACTACTCCCCTAGGCCGTTCTAGTTATTCGTTTCGAGCATCAGAACTGCGACAATTTTGAGTTTCTCAAGCGTTTCTGACATCCTAACTGCCATATCTCGCGAACGGATTGGCCAATCCGCAAAATTTCTGTTGCATCTGAAAGTAGAAACTCGCCCGATTACAACGGTATGCGTACTTTTCCCCTATGCAGTTCTAGTTACTCGTTTCGAGCATCAGAACTGCGAAAATTTTGAGTATCTCAACCGTTTCTTATATCCAAACTGCCATATCTCGCGAACGGATTGATCAATCCGCAAAATTTCTGTTGCATGTGAAAGTAGAAACTCGCCCGATTACAACGGTATGGGCACTTTTCCCCTAGGAGGTTCTAGTTATTCGTTTCGAGCATCAGAACTGCGAAAATTTTGAGTTTCTCAAGCGTTTCTTACCTCCAAACTGCCATATCTCGCGAACGGATAGACCAATCCGCAAAATTTCTGTTGCGTCTGAAAGTAGAAACTTGCCTGATTACAACGGTATGTGTAGTTTTCCCCTAGGCCGTTCCAGTTATTCGTTTCGAGCATCAAAACTGCGAAAATTTTGAGTTTCTCAAGCGTTTCTTACCTCCAAACTGCCATATCTCGCGAACGGATTGACCAATCCGTAAAGTTTCTGTTGCATCTGAAAGTAGAAACTCGCCCGATTACAACGGTATGCGTACTTCTCCCCTAGGCCGTTGTAGTCATTCGTTTCGAGCATCAGAACTGCGAAAATGTTGAGTTTCTCAAGCGTTTCTTATATCCAAACAGCCATATCTCGCGAACAGATTGATCAATCCGCAAAATTTCTGTTGCATCTGAAAGTAGAAACTCGCCCGATTACAACGGTATGCGTACTTTTCCCCTATGCCGTTCTAGTTACTCGTTTCGAGCATCAGAACTGCGAAAATTTTGAGTTTCTCAAGCGTTTCTTACATCCAAACTGCCATATCTCGCGAACGGATTGACCGATCCGCAAAATTTCTGTTGCATCTGAAGGTAGAAACTCGCCCGATTACAACGGTATGCGCACTTTTCCCCTAGGCCGTTCTAGTTATTCGTTTCGAGCATCAGAACTGCGAAAATTTTGAGTTTCTCAAGCGTTTCTTACATCCAAACTGCCATATCTCGCGAACGGATTGACCGATCCGCAAAATTTCTGTTGCATCTGAAGGTAGAAACTCGCCCGATTACAACGGTATGCGCACTTTTCCCCTAGGCCGTTCTAGTTATTCGTTTCGAGCATCAGAACTGCGAAAATTTTGAGTTTCTCAAGCGTTTCTTACATCCAAACGGCCATATATCGCGAACGGATTGACCAATCCGCATGATTTCTGTTGCATCTGAAAGTAGAAACTCGCCCGATTACAACGGTATGCGCACTTTTCCCCTAGGCCGTTCTAGTTATTCGTTTCGAGCATCAGAACTGCGCAAATTTTGAGTTTCTCAAGCGTTTCTTACCTCCAAACTGCCATATCTGGCGAACGGATTGATCAATCCGCAAAATTTCTGTTGCATCTGAAAGTAGAAACTCGCACGATTACAACGGTATGCGTACTTTTCCCCTATGCCGTTCTAGTTACTCGTTTCGAGCATCAGAACTGCGAAAATTTTGAGTTTCTCAAGCGTTTCTTACATCCAAACGGCCATATATCGCGAACGGATTGACCAATCCGCATGATTTCTGTTGCATCTGAAAGTAGAAACTCGCCCGATTACAACGGTATGCGCACTTTTCCCCTAGGCCGTTCTAGTTATTCGTTTCGAGCATCAGAACTGCGCAAATTTTGAGTTTCTCAAGCGTTTCTTGCCTCCAAACTGCCATATCTCGCGAACGGATTGACCAATCCGCATGATTTCTGTTGCATCTGAAGGTAGAAACTCGCCCGATTACAACGGTATGCGCACTTTTCCCCTAGGCCGTTCTAATTATTCGTTTCGAGCATCAGAACTGCGCAAATTTTGAGTTTCTCAAGCGTTTCTTACATCCAAACGGCCATATATCGCGAACGGATTGACCAATCCGCATGATTTCTGTTGCATCTGAAGGTAGAAACTCGCCCGATTACAACGGTATGCGTACTACTCCCCTAGGCCGTTCTAGTTATTCGTTTCGAGCATCAGAACTGCGACAATTTTGAGTTTCTCAAGCGTTTCTTACATCCTAACTGCCATATCTCGCGAACGGATTGGCCAATCCGCAAAATTTCTGTTGCATCTGAAAGTAGAAACTCGCCCGATTACAACGGTATGCGTACTTTTCCCCTATGCAGTTCTAGTTACTCGTTTCGAGCATCAGAACTGCGAAAATTTTGAGTATCTCAACCGTTTCTTATATCCAAACTGCCATATCTCGCGAACGGATTGATCAATCCGCAAAATTTCTGTTGCATGTGAAAGTAGAAACTCGCCCGATTACAACGGTATGCGTACTTTTCCCCTATGCCGTTCTAGTTACTCGTTTCGAGCATCAGAACTGCGAAAATTTTGAGTTTCTCAAGCGTTTCTTACATCCAAACTGCCATATCTCGCGAACGGATTGACCGATCCGCAAAATTTCTGTTGCATCTGAAGGTAGAAACTCGCCCGATTACAACGGTATGCGCACTTTTCCCCTAGGCCGTTCTAGTTATTCGTTTCGAGCATCAGAACTGCGAAAATTTTGAGCTTCTCAAGCGTTTCTTACATCCAAACTGCCATATCTCGCGAACGGATTGACCGATCCGCAAAATTTCTGTTGCATCTGAAGGTAGAAACTCGCCCGATTACAACGGTATGCGCACTTTTCCCCTAGGCCGTTCTAGTTATTCGTTTCGAGCATCAGAACTGCGAAAATTTTGAGTTTCTCAAGCGTTTCTTACATCCAAACGGCCATATATCGCGAACGGATTGACCAATCCGCATGATTTCTGTTGCATCTGAAGGTAGAAACTCGCCCGATTACAACGGTATGCGTACTTTTCCCTTATGCCGTTCTAGTTACTCGTTTGGAGCATCAGAACTGCGAAAATTTTGAGTTTCTCAAGCGTTTGTTACCTCCAAACTGCCATATCTCGCGAACGGATTGACCAATCCGCATGATTTCTGTTGCATCTGAAGGTAGAAACTCGCCCGATTACAACGGTATGCGTACTTTTCCCCTATGCCGTTCTAGTTACTCGTTTGGAGCATCAGAACTGCGAAAATTTTGAGTTTCTCAAGCGTTTCTTACATCCAAACGGCCATATCTCGCGAACGGATGGATCAATCCGCAAAATTTCTGTTGCATGTGAAAGTAGAAACTCGCCCGATTACAACGGTATATGTAGTTTTCTACTAGGCCGTTCCAGTTATTCGTTTCGAGCATCAGAACTGCGAAAATTTTTAGTTTCTCAAGCGTTTCTTACCTCCAAACTGCCATATCTCGCGAACGAATTGACCAATCCGCAAAATTTCTGTTGCATCTGAAAGTAGAAACTCGCCCGATTACAACGGTTTGCGTACTTTTCCCCTAGGCCGTTCTAGTTGTGCTTGTCGAGCATCAGAACTGCGAAAATTTTGAGTTCCTCAAGCGTTTCTTACCTCCAAACTGCCATATCTCGCGAACGGATTGACCAATCCGCATGATTTCTGTTGCATCTGAAAGTAGAAACTCGCCCGATTACAACTGTATGCGTACTTTTCCCCTAGACCGTTCTAGTTATTCGTTTCGAGCATCAGAACTGCGAAAATTTTGAGTTTCTCAAGCGTTTCTTACATCCAAACGGCCATATATCGCGAACGGATTGACCAATCCGCATGATTTCTGTTGCATCTGAAAGTAGAAACTCGCCCGATTACAACGGTATGCGTACTTTTCCCCTATGCCGTTCTAGTTACTCGTTTCGAGCATCAGAACTGCGAAAATTTTGAGTTTCTCAAGCGTTTCTTACCTCCAAACTGCCATATCTGGCGAACGGATTGATCAATCCGCAAAATTTCTGTTGCATCTGAAAGTAGAAACTCGCCCGATTACAACGGTATGCGTACTTTTCCCCTATGCCGTTCTAGTTACTCGTTTCGAGCATCAGAACTGCGCAAATTTTGAGTTTCTCAAGCGTTTCTTACATCCAAACGGCCATATATCGCGAACGGATTGACCAATCCGCATGATTTCTGTTGCATCTGAAGGTAGAAACTCGCCCGATTACAACGGTATGCGTACTACTCCCCTAGGCCGTTCTAGTTATTCGTTTCGAGCATCAGAACTGCGACAATTTTGAGTTTCTCAAGCGTTTCTGACATCCTAACTGCCATATCTCGCGAACGGATTGGCCAATCCGCAAAATTTCTGTTGCATCTGAAAGTAGAAACTCGCCCGATTACAACGGTATGCGTACTTTTCCCCTATGCAGTTCTAGTTACTCGTTTCGAGCATCAGAACTGCGAAAATTTTGAGTATCTCAACCGTTTCTTATATCCAAACTGCCATATCTCGCGAACGGATTGATCAATCCGCAAAATTTCTGTTGCATGTGAAAGTAGAAACTCGCCCGATTACAACGGTATGGGCACTTTTCCCCTAGGAGGTTCTAGTTATTCGTTTCGAGCATCAGAACTGCGAAAATTTTGAGTTTCTCAAGCGTTTCTTACCTCCAAACTGCCATATCTCGCGAACGGATAGACCAATCCGCAAAATTTCTGTTGCGTCTGAAAGTAGAAACTTGCCTGATTACAACGGTATGTGTAGTTTTCCCCTAGGCCGTTCCAGTTATTCGTTTCGAGCATCAAAACTGCGAAAATTTTGAGTTTCTCAAGCGTTTCTTACCTCCAAACTGCCATATCTCGCGAACGGATTGACCAATCCGTAAAGTTTCTGTTGCATCTGAAAGTAGAAACTCGCCCGATTACAACGGTATGCGTACTTCTCCCCTAGGCCGTTGTAGTCATTCGTTTCGAGCATCAGAACTGCGAAAATGTTGAGTTTCTCAAGCGTTTCTTATATCCAAACAGCCATATCTCGCGAACAGATTGATCAATCCGCAAAATTTCTGTTGCATCTGAAAGTAGAAACTCGCCCGATTACAACGGTATGCGTACTTTTCCCCTATGCCGTTCTAGTTACTCGTTTCGAGCATCAGAACTGCGAAAATTTTGAGTTTCTCAAGCGTTTCTTACATCCAAACTGCCATATCTCGCGAACGGATTGACCGATCCGCAAAATTTCTGTTGCATCTGAAGGTAGAAACTCGCCCGATTACAACGGTATGCGCACTTTTCCCCTAGGCCGTTCTAGTTATTCGTTTCGAGCATCAGAACTGCGAAAATTTTGAGTTTCTCAAGCGTTTCTTACATCCAAACTGCCATATCTCGCGAACGGATTGACCGATCCGCAAAATTTCTGTTGCATCTGAAGGTAGAAACTCGCCCGATTACAACGGTATGCGCACTTTTCCCCTAGGCCGTTCTAGTTATTCGTTTCGAGCATCAGAACTGCGAAAATTTTGAGTTTCTCAAGCGTTTCTTACATCCAAACGGCCATATATCGCGAACGGATTGACCAATCCGCATGATTTCTGTTGCATCTGAAAGTAGAAACTCGCCCGATTACAACGGTATGCGCACTTTTCCCCTAGGCCGTTCTAGTTATTCGTTTCGAGCATCAGAACTGCGCAAATTTTGAGTTTCTCAAGCGTTTCTTACCTCCAAACTGCCATATCTGGCGAACGGATTGATCAATCCGCAAAATTTCTGTTGCATCTGAAAGTAGAAACTCGCACGATTACAACGGTATGCGTACTTTTCCCCTATGCCGTTCTAGTTACTCGTTTCGAGCATCAGAACTGCGAAAATTTTGAGTTTCTCAAGCGTTTCTTACATCCAAACGGCCATATATCGCGAACGGATTGACCAATCCGCATGATTTCTGTTGCATCTGAAAGTAGAAACTCGCCCGATTACAACGGTATGCGCACTTTTCCCCTAGGCCGTTCTAGTTATTCGTTTCGAGCATCAGAACTGCGCAAATTTTGAGTTTCTCAAGCGTTTCTTGCCTCCAAACTGCCATATCTCGCGAACGGATTGACCAATCCGCATGATTTCTGTTGCATCTGAAGGTAGAAACTCGCCCGATTACAACGGTATGCGCACTTTTCCCCTAGGCCGTTCTAATTATTCGTTTCGAGCATCAGAACTGCGCAAATTTTGAGTTTCTCAAGCGTTTCTTACATCCAAACGGCCATATATCGCGAACGGATTGACCAATCCGCATGATTTCTGTTGCATCTGAAGGTAGAAACTCGCCCGATTACAACGGTATGCGTACTACTCCCCTAGGCCGTTCTAGTTATTCGTTTCGAGCATCAGAACTGCGACAATTTTGAGTTTCTCAAGCGTTTCTTACATCCTAACTGCCATATCTCGCGAACGGATTGGCCAATCCGCAAAATTTCTGTTGCATCTGAAAGTAGAAACTCGCCCGATTACAACGGTATGCGTACTTTTCCCCTATGCAGTTCTAGTTACTCGTTTCGAGCATCAGAACTGCGAAAATTTTGAGTATCTCAACCGTTTCTTATATCCAAACTGCCATATCTCGCGAACGGATTGATCAATCCGCAAAATTTCTGTTGCATGTGAAAGTAGAAACTCGCCCGATTACAACGGTATGGGCACTTTTCCCCTAGGAGGTTCTAGTTATTCGTTTCGAGCATCAGAACTGCGAAAATTTTGAGTTTCTCAAGCGTTTCTTACCTCCAAACTGCCATATCTCGCGAACGGATAGACCAATCCGCAAAATTTCTGTTGCTTCTGAAAGTAGAAACTTGCCTGATTACAACGGTATGTGTAGTTTTCCCCTAGGCCGTTCCAGTTATTCGTTTCGAGCATCAAAACTGCGAAAATTTTGAGTTTCTCAAGCGTTTCTTACCTCCAAACTGCCATATCTCGCGAACGGATTGACCAATCCGTAAAGTTTCTGTTGCATCTGAAAGTAGAAACTCGCCCGATTACAACGGTATGCGTACTTCTCCCCTAGGCCGTTGTAGTCATTCGTTTCGAGCATCAGAACTGCGAAAATGTTGAGTTTCTCAAGCGTTTCTTACATCCAAACTGCCATATCTCGCGAACGGATTGACCGATCCGCAAAATTTCTGTTGCATCTGAAGGTAGAAACTCGCCCGATTACAACGGTATGCGCACTTTTCCCCTAGGCCGTTCTAGTTATTCGTTTCGAGCATCAGAACTGCGAAAATTTTGAGTTTCTCAAGCGTTTCTTACATCCAAACGGCCATATATCGCGAACGGATTGACCAATCCGCATGATTTCTGTTGCATCTGAAAGTAGAAACTCGCCCGATTACAACGGTATGCGCACTTTTCCCCTAGGCCGTTCTAGTTATTCGTTTCGAGCATCAGAACTGCGCAAATTTTGAGTTTCTCAAGCGTTTCTTACCTCCAAACTGCCATATCTGGCGAACGGATTGATCAATCCGCAAAATTTCTGTTGCATCTGAAAGTAGAAACTCGCACGATTACAACGGTATGCGTACTTTTCCCCTATGCCGTTCTAGTTACTCGTTTCGAGCATCAGAACTGCGAAAATTTTGAGTTTCTCAAGCGTTTCTTACATCCAAACGGCCATATATCGCGAACGGATTGACCAATCCGCATGATTTCTGTTGCATCTGAAGGTAGAAACTCGCCCGATTACAACGGTATGCGCACTTTTCCCCTAGGCCGTTCTAGTTATTCGTTTCGAGCATCAGAACTGCGAAAATGTTGAGTTTCTCAAGCGTTTCTTATATCCAAACAGCCATATCTCGCGAACAGATTGATCAATCCGCAAAATTTCTGTTGCATCTGAAAGTAGAAACTCGCCCGATTACAACGGTATGCGTACTTTTCCCCTATGCCGTTCTAGTTACTCGTTTCGAGCATCAGAACTGCGAAAATTTTGAGTTTCTCAAGCGTTTCTTACATCCAAACTGCCATATCTCGCGAACGGATTGACCGATCCGCAAAATTTCTGTTGCATCTGAAGGTAGAAACTCGCCCGATTACAACGGTATGCGCACTTTTTCCCTAGGCCGTTCTAGTTATTCGTTTCGAGCATCAGAACTGCGAAAATTTTGAGTTTCTCAAGCGTTTCTTACATCCAAACGGCCATATATCGCGAACGGATTGACCAATCCGCATGATTTCTGTTGCATCTGAATGTAGAAACTCGCCCGATTACAACGGTATGCGCACTTTTCCCCTAGGCCGTTCTTGTTATTCGTTTCGAGCATCAGAACTGCGCAAATTTTGAGTTTCTCAAGCGTTTCTTACCTCCAAACTGCCATATCTGGCGAACGGATTGACCAATCCGCATGATTTCTGTTGCATCTGAAAGTAGAAACTCGCCCGATTACAACGGTATGCGCACTTTTCCCCTAGGCCGTTCTAGTTATTCGTTTTGAGCATCAGAACTGCGCAAATTTTGAGTTTCTCAAGCGTTTCTTACCTCCAAACTGCCATATCTCGCGAACGGATTGACCAATCCGCATGATTTCTGTTGCATCAGAAGGTAGAAACTCGCCCGATTACAACGGTATGCGTACTTTTCCCCTATGCCGTTCTAGTTACTCGTTTCGAGCATCAGAACTGCGAAAATTTTGAGTTTCTCAAGCGTTTCTTATTTCCAAACTGCCATATCTCGCGAACGGATTGACCAATCCGCAAAATTTCTGTTGCATCTGGAAGTAGAACCTCGCCCGATTACAACGGTAAGCGTACTTTTCCCCTAGGCCGTCCTAGTTACTCGTTTCGAGCATCAGAACTGCGAAAATTTTGAGTTTCTCAAGCGTTTCTTATCTCCAAACGGCCATATCTCGCGAACGGATTGATCAATCCCCAAAATTTCTGTTGCATCTGAAAGTAGAAACTCGCCCGATTACAACGGTATGCGCACTTTTCCCCTGGGCGGTTCTAGTTATTCGTTTCGAGCATCAGAACTGCGAAAATTTTCAGTTTCTCAAGCGTTTCTTACCTCCATACTGCCATATCTCGCGAACGGATTGACCAATCCGCAAATTGCTGTTGCATCTGAAAGTAGAAACTCGCCCGATTACAGCGGTATGAGTAGTTTTCCCCTAGGCCGTTCCAGTTATTCGTTTCGAGCATCAAAACTGCGAAAATTTTGAGTTTCTCAAGCGTTTCTTACATCCAAACTGCCATATCTCGCGAACGGATTGACCAATCCGCAAAATTTCTGTTGCATCTGAAAGTAGAAACTCGCCCGATTACAACGGTATGCGCATTTTTCCCCTAGGCCGTTCTAGTTATTCGTTTTGAGCATCAGAACTGCGCAAATTTTGAGTTTCTCAAGCGTTTCTTACATCCAAACGGCCTTATCTCGCGAACGGATGGATCAATCCGCAAAATTTCTGTTGCATCTGAAAGTAGAAACTCGCCCGATTACAACGGTATGCGTAACTTTCCCCTAGGCCGTTCTAGTTATTCGTTTCGAGCATCAGAACTGCGAAAATTTTGAGCTTCTCAAGCGTTTCTTACATCCAAACGGCCATATCTCGCGAACGTATTGACCAATCCGCATGATTTCTGTTGCATCTGAAAGTAGAAACTCGCCCGATTACAACGGTATGCGCACTTTTCCCGTAGGCCGTTCTAGTTATTCGTTTCGAGCATCAGAACTGCGCATATTTTGAGTTTCTCAAGCGTTTCTTTCCACCAAACTGCCATATCTCGCGAACGGATTGACCAATCCGCAAAATTTCTGTTGCATCTGAAAGTAGAGACTCGCACGATTACAACGGTATCTGTAGTTTTCCCCTATGCCGTTCCAGTTATTCGTTTCGAGCATCAGAACTGCGAAAATTTTGAGTTTCTCAAGCGTTTCTTACATCCAAACTGCCATATCTCGCGAACGGATTGACCAATCCGCAAAATTTCTGTTGCATCTGAAAGTAGAAACTCGCCCGATTACAACGGTATACGCACTTTTCCCCTAGGCCGTTCTAGTTATTCGTTTCGAGTATCAGAACTGCGCAAATCTTGAGTTTCTCAAGCGTTTCTTATCTCCAAACAGCCATATCTCGCGAACGGATTGATAAATCCGCAAATTTTCTGTTGCATCTGAAAGTAGAAACTCGCCCGATTACAACGGTATGCGTAGTTTTCCCCTAGGCCGTTCTAGTTATTCGTTTCGAGCATCAGAACTGCGCAAATTTTGAGTTTCTCAAGCGTTTCTTACCTCCAAACTGTCATATCTCGCGATCGGATTGACCAATCCGCAAAATTTCTGTTGCATCTGAAAGTAGAAACTCGCCCGATTACAACGGTATGCGTACTGTTCCCCTAGGACGTTCTAGTTACTCGTTTCGAGCATCAGAACGGCGAAAATTATGAGTTTCTCAAGCGTTTCTTACCTCCAAACTGCCATATATCGCGAACGGATTGACCAATCCGCAAAATTTCTGTTGCATCTGAAAGTAGAGACTCGCCCGATTACAACGGTATGTGTAGTTTTCCCCTAAGCCGTTCCAGTTATTCGTTTCGAGCATCAGAACTGCGAAAATTTTGAGTTTCTCAAGCGTTTCTTACATCCAAACTGCCATATCTCGCGAACGGATTGACCAATCCGCAAAATTTCTGTTGCATCTGAAAGTAGAAACTCGCCCGATTACAACGGTATGCGTACTTTTCCCCTATGCCGTTCTAGTTACTCGTTTCGCGCATCAGACCTGCGAAAATTTTGAGTTTCTCAAGCGTTTCTTACATCCAAACTGCCATATCTCGCGAACGGATTGACCAATCCGCAAAATTTCTGTTGCATCTGAAAGTAGAGACTCGCACGATTACAACGGTATGTGTAGTTTTCCCCTAAGCCGTTCCAGTTATTCGTTTCGAGCATCAGAACTGCGAAAATTTTGAGTTTCTCAAGCGTTTCTTACATCCAAACTGCCATATCTCGCGAACGGATTGACCAATCCGCAAAATTTCTGTTGCATCTGAAAGTAGAGACTCGCCCGATTACAACGGTATATGTAGTTTTCTACTAGGCCGTTCCAGTTATTCGTTTCGAGCATCAGAACTGCGAAAATTTTGAGTTTCTCAAGCGTTTCTTACATCCAAACGGCCATATATCGCGAACGGATTGACCAATCCGCATGATTTCTGTTGCATCTGAAAGTAGAAACTCGCCCGATTACAACGGTATGCGCACTTTTCCCCTAGGCCGTTCTAGTTATTCGTTTCGAGCATCAGAACAGCGCAAATTTTGAGTTTCTCAAGCGTTTCTTACCTCCAAACTGCCATATCTCGCTAACGGACTGACCAATCCGCAAAATTTCTGTTGCATCTGAAAGTAGAGACTCGCCCGATTACAACGGTATGTGTAGTTTTCTACTAGGCCGTTCCAGTTATTCGTTTCGAGCATCAGAACTGCGAAAATTTTGAGTTTCTCAAGCGTTTCTTACATCCAAACTGCCATATCTCGCGAACGGATTGACCGATCCGCAAAATTTCTGTTGCATCTGAAAGTAGAAACTCGCCCGATTACAACGGTATGCGCACTTTTCCCGTAGGCCGTTTTAGTTATTCGTTTCGAGCATCAGAACTGCGCAAATTTTGAGTTTCTCAAGCGTTTCTTACATCCAAACTGCCATATCTCGCGAACGGATTGACCAATCCGCAAAATTTCTGTTGCATCTGAAAGTAGAGACTCGCACGATTACAACGGTATGTGTAGTTTTCCCCTAAGCCGTTCCAGTTATTCGTTTCGAGCATCAGAACTGCGAAAATTTTGAGTTTCTCAATCGTTTCTTACATCCAAACTGCCATATCTCGCGAACGGATTGACCAATCCGCAAAATTTCTGTTGCATCTGAAAGTAGAGACTCGCCCGATTACAACGGTATGTGTAGTTTTCTACTAGGCCGTTCCAGTTATTCGTTTCGAACTTCAGAACTGCGAAAATTTTGAGTTTCTCAAGCGTTTCTTACATCCAAACTGCCATATCTCGCGAACGGATTGACCGATCCGCAAAATTTCTGTTGCATCTGAAAGTAGAAACTCCTCCGATTACAACGGTATGCGCCCTTTTCCCGTAGGCCGTTCTAGTTATTCGTTTCGAGCATCAGAACTGCGCAAATTTTGAGTTTCTCAAGCGTTTCTTACCTCCAAACTGCCATATCTCGCGAACGGATTGACGAATCCGCAAAATTTCTGTCGCATCTGAAAGTAGAGACTCGCACGATTACAACGGTATGTGTAGTTTTCCCCTAAGCCGTTCCAGTTATTCGTTTCGAGCATCAGAACTGCGAAAATTTTTAGTTTCTCAAGCGTTTCTTACCTCCAAACTGCCATATCTCGCGAACGAATTGACCAATCCGCAAAATTTCTGTTGCATCTGAAAGTAGAAACTCGCCCGATTACAACGGTTTGCGTACTTTTCCCCTAGGCCGTTCTAGTTATTCGTTTCGAGCATCAGAACTGCGAAAATTTTGAGTTTCTCAAGCGTTTCTTACATCCAAACGGCCATATATCGCGAACGGATTGACCAATCCGCATGATTTCTGTTGCATCTGAAAGTAGAAACTCGCCCGATTACAACGGTATGCGTACTTTTCCCCTATGCCGTTCTAGTTACTCGTTTGGAGCATCAGAACTGCGAAAATTTTGAGTTTCTCAAGCGTTTCTTACATCCAAACTGCCATATCTCGCGAACGGATTGACCAATCCGCAAAACTTCTGTTGCATCTGAAAGTAGAGACTCGCACGATTACAACGGTATGTGTAGTTTTCCCCTAAGCCGTTCCAGTTATTCGTTTCGAGCATCAGAACTGCGAAAATTTTGAGTTTCTCAAGCGTTCCTTACATCCAAACTGCCATATCTCGCGAACGGATTGACCAATCCGCAAAATTTCTGTTGCATCTGAAAGTAGAAGCTCGCCCGATTACAACGGTATGCGCACTTTTCCCGTAGGCCGTTCTAGTTATTCGTTTCGAGCATCAGTACTGCGCAAATTTTGAGTTTCTCAAGCGTTTCTTACATCCAAACTGCCATATCTCGCGAACGGATTGACCAATCCGCAAAATTTCTGTTGCATCTGAAAGTAGAGACTCGCCCGATTACAACGGTATGTGTAGTTTTCTACTAGGCCGTTCCAGTTATTCGTTTCGAACTTCAGAACTGCGAAAATTTTGAGTTTCTCAAGCGTTTCTTACATCCAAACTGCCATATCTCGCGAACGGATTGACCGATCCGCAAAATTTCTGTTGCATCTGAAAGTAGAAACTCCTCCGATTACAACGGTATGCGCCCTTTTCCCGTAGGCCGTTCTAGTTATTCGTTTCGAGCATCAGAACTGCGCAAATTTTGAGTTTCTCAAGCGTTTCTTACCTCCAAACTGCCATATCTCGCGAACGGATTGACGAATCCGCAAAATTTCTGTCGCATCTGAAAGTAGAGACTCGCACGATTACAACGGTATGTGTAGTTTTCCCCTAAGCCGTTCCAGTTATTCGTTTCGAGCATCAGAACTGCGAAAATTTTTAGTTTCTCAAGCGTTTCTTACCTCCAAACTGCCATATCTCGCGAACGAATTGACCAATCCGCAAAATTTCTGTTGCATCTGAAAGTAGAAACTCGCCCGATTACAACGGTTTGCGTACTTTTCCCCTAGGCCGTTCTAGTTATTCGTTTCGAGCATCAGAACTGCGAAAATTTTGAGTTTCTCAAGCGTTTCTTACATCCAAACGGCCATATATCGCGAACGGATTGACCAATCCGCATGATTTCTGTTGCATCTGAAAGTAGAAACTCGCCCGATTACAACGGTATGCGTACTTTTCCCCTATGCCGTTCTAGTTACTCGTTTGGAGCATCAGAACTGCGAAAATTTTGAGTTTCTCAAGCGTTTCTTACATCCAAACTGCCATATCTCGCGAACGGATTGACCAATCCGCAAAACTTCTGTTGCATCTGAAAGTAGAGACTCGCACGATTACAACGGTATGTGTAGTTTTCCCCTAAGCCGTTCCAGTTATTCGTTTCGAGCATCAGAACTGCGAAAATTTTGAGTTTCTCAAGCGTTCCTTACATCCAAACTGCCATATCTCGCGAACGGATTGACCAATCCGCAAAATTTCTGTTGCATCTGAAAGTAGAAGCTCGCCCGATTACAACGGTATGCGCACTTTTCCCGTAGGCCGTTCTAGTTATTCGTTTCGAGCATCAGTACTGCGCAAATTTTGAGTTTCTCAAGCGTTTCTTACATCCAAACTGCCATATCTCGCGAACGGATTGACCAATCCGCAAAATTTCTGTTGCATCTGAAAGTAGAGACTCGCCCGATTACAACGGTATGTGTAGTTTTCTACTAGGCCGTTCCAGTTATTCGTTTCGAACTTCAGAACTGCGAAAATTTTGAGTTTCTCAAGCGTTTCTTACATCCAAACTGCCATATCTCGCGAACGGATTGACCGATCCGCAAAATTTCTGTTGCATCTGAAAGTAGAAACTCCTCCGATTACAACGGTATGCGCCCTTTTCCCGTAGGCCGTTCTAGTTATTCGTTTCGAGCATCAGAACTGCGCAAATTTTGAGTTTCTCAAGCGTTTCTTACCTCCAAACTGCCATATCTCGCGAACGGATTGACGAATCCGCAAAATTTCTGTCGCATCTGAAAGTAGAGACTCGCACGATTACAACGGTATGTGTAGTTTTCCCCTAAGCCGTTCCAGTTATTCGTTTCGAGCATCAGAACTGCGAAAATTTTGAGTTTCTCAAGCGTTTCTTACCTCCAAACTGCCATATCTCGCGAACGGATTGACCAATCCGCAAAATTTCTGTTGCATCTGAAAGTAGAAACTCGCCCGATTACAACGATATGCGTACTTTTCCCCTAGGCCGTTCTAGTTATTCGTTTGGAGCATCAGAACTGCGAAAATTTTGAGTTTCTCAAGCGTTTCTTACATCCAAACGGCCATATCTCGCGAACGGATGGATCAATCCGCAAAATTTCTGTTGCATGTGAAAGTAGAAACTCGCCCGATTACAACGGTATATGTAGTTTTCTACTAGGCCGTTCCAGTTATTCGTTTCGAGCATCAGAACTGCGAAAATTTTGAGTTTCTCAAGCGTTTCTTACATCCAAACTGCCATATCTCGCGAACGGATTGACCAATCCGCAAAATTTCTGTTGCATCTGAAAGTAGAGACTCGCACGATTACAACGGTATGTGTAGTTTTCCCCTAAGCCGTTCCAGTTATTCGTTTCGAGCATCAGAACTGCGAAAATTTTGAGTTGCTCAAGCGTTCCTTACATCCAAACTGCCATATCTCGCGAACGGATTGACCAATCCGCAAAATTTCTGTTGCATCTGAAAGTAGAAGCTCGCCCGATTACAACGGTATGCGCACTTTTCCCCTAGCCCGTTCTAGTTATTCGTTTCGAGCATCAGAACTGCGCAAATTTTGAGTTTCTCAAGCGTTTCTTACCTCCAAACTGCCATATCTCGAGAACGGATTGACCAATCCGCATGATTTCTGTTGCATCTGAAGGTAGAAACTCGCCCGATTACAACGGTATGCGTACTTTTCCCTTATGCCGTTCTAGTTACTCGTTTGGAGCATCAGAACTGCGAAAATTTTGAGATTCTCAAGCGTTTCTTACATCCAAACGGCCATATCTCGCGAACGGATGGATCAATCCGCAAAATTTCTGTTGCATGTGAAAGTAGAAACTCGCCCGATTACAACGGTATGTGTAGTTTTCTACTAGGCCGTTCCAGTTATTCATTTCGAGCATCAGAACTGCGAAAATTTTGAGTTTCTCAAGCGTTTCTTACATCCAAACTGCCACATCTCGCGAACGGATTGACCAATCCGCAAAATTTCTGTTGCATCTGAAAGTAGAAACTCGCCCGATTACAACGGTATGCGCACTTTTCCCCTAAGCAGTTCTAGTTATTCGTTTCGAGCATCAGAACTGCGCAAATTTTGAGTTTCTCAAGCGTTTCTTACATCCAAACTGCCATATCTCGCGAACGGATTGACCGATCCGCAAAATTTCTGTTGCATCTGAAAGTAGAGACTCGCCCGATTACAACGGTATTTGTAGTTTTCCCCTAAGCCGTTCCAGTTATTCGTTTCGAGCATCAGAACTGCGAAAATTTTGAGTTTCTCAAGCGTTTCTTACATCCAAACTGCCACATCTCGCGAACGGATTGACCAATCCGCAAAATTTCTGTTGCATCTGAAAGTAGAAACTCGCCCGATTACAACGGTATGCGCACTTTTCCCCTAGGCCGTTCTAGTTATTCGTTTCGAGCATCAGAACTGCGCAAATTTTGAGTTTCTCAAGCGTTCCTTACATCCAAACGGCCATATATCACGAACGGATTGACCAATCCGCATGATTTCTGTTGCATCTGAAAGTAGAAACTCGCCCGATTACAACGGAATGCGCACTTTTCCCCTAGGGCCGTTCTAGTTATTCGTTTCGAGCATCAGAACTGCGCAAATTTTGAGTTTCTCAAGCGTTTGTTACCTCCAAACTGCCATATCTCGCGAAAGGATTGACCAATCCGCATGATTTCTGTTGCATCTGAAGGTAGAAACTCGCCCGATTACAACGGTATGCGTACCTTTCCCCTATGCCGTTCTAGTTACTCGTTTGGAGCATCAGAACTGCGAAAATTTTGAGTTTCTCAAGCGTTTCTTACATCCAAACGGCCATATCTCGCGAACGGATGGATCAATCCGCAAAATTTCTGTTGCATGTGAAAGTAGAAACTCGCCCGATTACAACGGTACATGTAGTTTTCAACTAGGCCGTTCCAGTTATTCGTTTCGAGCATCAGAACTGCGAAAATTTTGAGTTTCTCAAGCGTTTCTTACATCCAAACTGCCATATCTCGCGAACGGATTGACCAATCCGCAAAATTTCTGTTGCATCTGAAAGTAGAAGCTCGCCCGATTACAACGGTATGCGCACTTTTCCCCTAGCCCGTTCTAGTTATTCGTTTCGAGCATCAGAACTGCGCAAATTTTGAGTTTCTCAAGCGTTTCTTACCTCCAAACTGCCATATCTCGCGAACGGATTGACCAATCCGCATGATTTCTGTTGCATCTGAAGGTAGAAACTCGCCCGATTACAACGGTATGCGTACTTTTCCCCTATGCCGTTCTAGTTACTCGTTTGGAGCATCAGAACTGCGAAAATTTGAGTTTCTCAAGCGTTTCTTACATCCAAAGGGCCATATCTCGCGAACGGATGGATCAATCCGCAAAATTTCTGTTGCATGTGAAAGTAGAAAGTCGCCCGATTACAACGGTATGTGTAGTTTTCTACTAGGCCGTTCCAGTTATTCGTTTCGAGCATCAGAACTGCGAAAATTTTGAGTTTCTCAAGCGTTTCTTACATCCAAACTGCCATATCTCGCGAACGGATTGACCAATCCGCAAAATTTCTGTTGCATCTGAAAGTAGAGACTCGCACGATTACAACGGTATGTGTAGTTTTCCCCTAAGCCGTTCCAGTTATTCGTTTCGAGCATCAGAACTGCGAAAATTTTGAGTTTCTCAAGCGTTCCTTACATCCAAACTGCCATATCTCGCGAACGGATTGACCAATCCGCAAAATTTCTGTTGCATCTGAAAGTAGAAGCTCGCCCGATTACAACGGTATGCGCACTTTTCCCCTAGCCCGTTCTAGTTATTCGTTTCGAGCATCAGAACTGCGCAAATTTTGAGTTTCTCAAGCGTTTCTTACATCCAAACGGCCATATCTCGCGAACGGATGGATCAATCCGCAAAATTTCTGTTGCATGTGAAAGTAGAAGCTCGCCCGATTACAACGGTATGCGCACTTTTCCCCTAGCCCGTTCTAGTTATTCGTTTCGAGCATCAGAACTGCGCAAATTTTGAGTTTCTCAAGCGTTTCTTACATCCAAACTGCCATATCTCGCGAACGGATAGACCGATCCGCAAAATTTCTGTTGCATCTGAAAGTAGAGACTCGCCCGATTACAACGGTATGTGTAGTTTTCCCCTAAGCCGTTCCAGTTATTCGTTTCGAGCATCAGAACTGCGAAAATTTTGAGTTTCTCAAGCGTTTCTTACATCCAAACTGCCATATCTCGCGAACGGATTGACCAATCCGCAAAATTTCTGTTGCATCTGAAAGTAGAAACTTGCCCGATTACAACGGTATGCGCACTTTTCCCCTAGGCGGTTCTAGTTATTCGTTTCGAGCATCAGAACTGCGAAAATTTTGAGTTTCTCAAGCGTTTCTTACATCCAAACTGCCATATCTCGCGAACGGATCGACCAATCCGCAAAATTTCTATTGCATCTGAAAGTGGAAATTCGCCCGATTACAACGGTATGCGTACTTTTCCCCTATGCCGTTCTAGTTACACGTTTGAAGCATCAGAACTGCGAAAATTTTGAGTTTCTCAAGCGTTTCTTACCTCCAAACTGCCATATCTCGCGAACGGATTGACCAATCCGCAAAATTTCTGTTGCATGTGAAAGTAGAAACTCGCCCGATTACAACGGTATGTGTAGTTTTCCCCTAAGCCGTTCCAGTTATTCGTTTCGAGCATCAGAACTGCGAAAATTTTGAGTTTCTCAAACGTTTCTTACATCCAAACTGCCATATCTCGCGAACGGATTGACCAATCCGCATGATTTCTGTTGCATCTGAAGGTAGAAACTCGCCCGATTACAACGGTGTGCGCACTTTTCCCCTAGGCGGTTCTAGTTATTCGTTTCGAGCATCAGAACTGCGAAAATTTTGAGTTTCTCAAGCGTTTCTTACCTCCAAACTGCCATATCTCGCGAACGGATTGACCAATCCGCAAAATTTCTGTTGCTTCTGAAAGTAGAAACTCGCCCGATTACAACGGTATGCGTACATTTCCCCTAGGCCGTTCTAGTTACTCGTTTCGAGCATCAGAACTGCGAAAATTTTGAGTTTCTCAAGCGTTTCTTACATCCAAACTGCCATATCTCGCGAACGGATTGACCAATCCGCATGATTTCTGTTGCATCTGAAGGTAGAAACTCGCCCGATTACAACGGTATGCGTACTTCTCCCCTAGGCCGTTCTAGTCATTCGTTTCGAGCATCAGAACTGCGAAAATTTTGAGTTTTTAAAGCGTTTCTTATCTCCAAACTGCCATATCTCGCGAACGGATTGATCATTCCGCAAAATTTCTGTTGCATCTGAAAGTAGAAACTCGCCCGATTACCACGGTATGCGCACTTTTCCCCTAAGCAGTTCTAGTTATTCGTTTCGAGCATCAGAACTGCGCAAATTTGAGTTTCTCAAGCGTTTCTTACATCCAAACTGCCATATCTCGCGAACGGATTGACCAATCCGCAAAATTTCTGTTGCATCTGAAAGTAGAAACTTGCCCGATTACAACGGTATGCGCACTTTTCCCCTAGGCGGTTCTAGTTATTCGTTTCGAGCATCAGAACTGCGAAAATTTTGAGTTTCTCAAGCGTTTCTTACATCCAAACTGCCATATCTCGCGAACGGATCGACCAATCCGCAAAATTTCTATTGCATCTGAAAGTGGAAATTCGCCCGATTACAACGGTATGCGTACTTTTCCCCTATGCCGTTCTAGTTACTCGTTTGAAGCATCAGAACTGCGAAAATTTTGAGTTTCTCAAGCGTTTCTTACCTCCAAACTGCCATATCTCGCGAACGGATTGACCAATCCGCAAAATTTCTGTTGCATCTGAAAGTAGAAACTTGCCCGATTACAACGGTATGCGCACTTTTCCCCTAGGCGGTTCTAGTTATTCGTTTCGAGCATCAGAACTGCGAAAATTTTGAGTTTCTCAAGCGTTTCTTACATCCAAACTGCCATATCTCGCGAACGGATCGACCAATCCGCAAAATTTCTATTGCATCTGAAAGTGGAAATTCGCCCGATTACAACGGTATGCGTACTTTTCCCCTATGCCGTTCTAGTTACTCGTTTGAAGCATCAGAACTGCGAAAATTTTGAGTTTCTCAAGCGTTTCTTACCTCCAAACAGCCATATCTCGCGAACGGATTGACCAATCCGCAAAATTTCTGTTGCATGTGAAAGTAGAAACTCGCCCGATTACAACGGTATGTGTAGTTTTCCCCTAAGCCGTTCCAGTTATTCGTTTCGAGCATCAGAACTGCGAAAATTTTGAGTTTCTCAAGCGTTTCTTACATCCAAACTGCCATATCTCGCGAACGGATTGACCAATCCGCATGATTTCTGTTGCATCTGAAGGTAGAAACTCGCCCGATTACAACGGTGTGCGCACTTTTCCCCTAGGCGGTTCTAGTTATTCGTTTCGAGCATCAGAACTGCGAAAATTTTGAGTTTCTCAAGCGTTTCTTACCTCCAAACTGCCATATCTCGCGAACGGATTGACCAATCCGCAAAATTTCTGTTGCTTCTGAAAGTAGAAACTCGCCCGATTACAACGGTATGCGTACATTTCCCCTAGGCCGTTCTAGTTACTCGTTTCGAGCATCAGAACTGCGAAAATTTTGAGTTTCTCAAGCGTTTCTTACCTCCAAACTGCCATATCTCGAGAACGGATTGGCCAATCCGCATGATTTCTGTTGCATCTGAAGGTAGAAACTCGCCCGATTACAACGGTATGCGTACTTTTCCCTTATGCCGTTCTAGTTACTCGTTTGGAGCAACAGAACTGCGAAAATTTTGAGTTTCTCAAGCGTTTGTTACCTCCAAACTGCCATATCTCGCGAACGGATTGACCAATCCGCATGATTTCTGTTGCATCTGAAGGTAGAAACTCGCCCGATTACAACGGTATGCGTACTTTTCCCCTATGCCGTTCTAGTTACTCGTTTGGAGCATCAGAACTGCGAAAATTTTGAGTTTCTCAAGCGTTTCTTACATCCAAACGGCCATATCTCGCGAACGGATGGATCAATCCGCAAAATTTCTGTTGCATGTGAAAGTAGAAACTCGCCCGATTACAACGGTATATGTAGTTTTCTACTAGGCCGTTCCAGTTATTCGTTTCGAGCATCAGAACTGCGAAAATTTTGAGTTTCTCAAGCGTTTCTTACATCCAAACTGCCACATCTCGCGAACGGATTGACCAATCCGCAAAATTTCTGTTGCATCTGAAAGTAGAAGCTCGCCCGATTACAACGGTATGCGCACTTTTCCCCTAAGCAGTTCTAGTTATTCGTTTCGAGCATCAGAACTGCGCAAATTTTGAGTTTCTCAAGCGTTTCTTACATCCAAACTGCCATATCTCGCGAACGGATTGACCGATCCGCAAAATTTCTGTTGCATCTGAAAGTAGAGACTCGCCCGATTACAACGGTATGTGTAGTTTTCCCCTAAGCCGTTCCGGTTATTCGTTTCGAGCATCAGAACTGCGAAAATTTTGAGTTTCTCAAGCGTTTCTTACATCCAAACTGCCATATCTCGCGAACGGATCGACCAATCCGCAAAATTTCTATTGCATCTGAAAGTGGAAATTCGCCCGATTACAACGGTATGCGTACTTTTCCCCTATGCCGTTCTAGTTACTCGTTTGAAGCATCAGAACTGCGAAAATTTTGAGTTTCTCAAGCGTTTCTTACCTCCAAACTGCCATATCTCGCGAACGGATTGACCAATCCGCAAAATTTCTGTTGCATGTGAAAGTAGAAACTCGCCCGATTACAACGGTATGTGTAGTTTTCCCCTAAGCCGTTCCAGTTATTCGTTTCGAGCATCAGAACTGCGAAAATTTTGAGTTTCTCAAGCGTTTCTTACCTCCAAACTGCCATATCTCGCGAACGGATTGACCAATCCGCAAAATTTCTGTTGCTTCTGAAAGTAGAAACTCGCCCGATTACAACGGTATGCGTACATTTCCCCTAGGCCGTTCTAGTTACTCGTTTCGAGCATCAGAACTGCGAAAATTTTGAGTTTCTCAAGCGTTTCTTACATCCAAACCGCCATATCTCGCGAACGGATTGACCAATCCGCATGATTTCTGTTGCATCTGAAGGTAGAAACTCGCCCGATTACAACGGTATGCGTACTTCTCCTCTAGGCCGTTCTAGTTATTCGTTTCGAGCATCAGAACTGCGAAAATTTTGAGTTTCTCAAGCGCTTCTTACCTCCAAACTGCCATATCTCGCGAACGGATTGACCAATCCGCTAAATTTCTGTTGCTTCTGAAAGTAGAAACTCGCCCGATTACAACGGTATGCGTACATTTCCCCTAGGCCGTTCTAGTTACTCGTTTCGAGCATCAGAACTGCGAAAATTTTGAGTTTCTCAAGCGTTTCTTACATCCAAACCGCCATATCTCGCGAACGGATTGACCAATCCGCATGATTTCTGTTGCATCTGAAGGTAGAAACTCGCCCGATTACAACGGTATGCGTACTTCTCCCCTAGGCCGTTCTAGTCATTCGTTTCGAGCATCAGAACTGCGAAAATTTTGAGTTTTTAAAGCGTTTCTTATCTCCAAACTGCCATATCTCGCGAACGGATTGATCATTCCGCAAAATTTCTGTTGCATCTGAAAGTAGAAACTCGCCCGATTACCACGGTATGCGCACTTTTCCCCTAGGCTGTTCTAGTTATTCGTTTCGAGCATCAGAACTGCGCAAATTTTGAGTTTCTCAAGCGTTTCTTACATCCAAACGGCCATATATCACGAACGGATTGACCAATCCGCATGATTTCTGTTGCATCTGAAAGTAGAAACTCGACCGATTACAACGGTATGCGCACTTTTCCCCTAAGCAGTTCTAGTTATTCGTTTCGAGCATCAGAACTGCGCAAATTTTGAGTTTCTCAAGCGTTTCTTACATCCAAACTGCCATATCTCGCGAACGGATTGACCGATCCGCAAAATTTCTGTTGCATCTGAAAGTAGAGACTCGCCCGATTACAACGGTATGTGTAGTTTTCCCCTAAGCCGTTCCAGTTATTCGTTTCGAGCATCAGAACTGCGAAAATTTTGAGTTTCTCAAGCGATTCTTACATCCAAACTGCCATATCTCGCGAACGGATTGACCAATCCGCAAAATTTTTGTTGCATCTGAAAGTAGAAACTCGCCCGATTACAACGGTATGCGCACTTTTCCCCTAGCCCGTTCTAGTTATTCGTTTCGAGCATCAGAACTGCGCAAATTTTGAGTTTCTCAAGCGTTTCTTACCTCCAAACTGCCATATCTCGAGAACGGATTGGCCAATCCGCATGATTTCTGTTGCATCTGAAGGTAGAAACTCGCCCGATTACAACGGTATGCGTACTTTTCCCCTATGCCGTTCTAGTTACTCGTTTGGAGCATCAGAACTGCGAAAATTTTGAGTTTCTCAAGCGTTTGTTACCTCCAAACTGCCATATCTCGCGAACGGATTGACCAATCCGCATGATTTCTGTTGCATCTGAAGGTAGAAACTCGCCCGATTACAACGGTATGCGTACTTTTCCCCTATGCCGTTCTAGTTACTCGTTTGGAGCATCAGAACTGCGAAAATTTTGAGTTTCTCAAGCGTTTCTTACATCCAAACGGCCATATCTCGCGAACGGATGGATCAATCCGCAAAATTTCTGTTGCATGTGAAAGTAGAAACTCGCCCGATTACAACGGTATATGTAGTTTTCTACTAGGCCGTTCCAGTTATTCGTTTCGAGCATCAGAACTGCGAAAATTTTGAGTTTCTCAAGCGTTTCTTACATCCAAACTGCCATATCTCGCGAACGGATTGACCAATCCGCAAAATTTCTGTTGCATCTGAAAGTAGAAGCTCGCCCGATTACAACGGTATGCGCACTTTTCCCCTAGCCCGTTCTAGTTATTCGTTTCGAGCATCAGAACTGCGCAAATTTTGAGTTTCTCAAGCGTTTCTTACCTCCAAACTGCCATATCTCGCGAACGGATTGACCAATCCGCATGATTTCTGTTGCATCTGAAGGTAGAAACTCGCCCGATTACAACGGTATGCGTACTTTTCCCCTATGCCGTTCTAGTTACTCGTTTGGAGCATCAGAACTGCGAAAATTTTGAGTTTCTCAAGCGTTTCTTACATCCAAACGGCCATATCTCGCGAACGGATGGATCAATCCGCAAAATTTCTGTTGCATGTGAAAGTAGAAAGTCGCCCGATTACAACGGTATGTGTAGCTTTCTACTAGGCCGTTCCAGTTATTCGTTTCGAGCATCAGAACTGCGAAAATTTTGAGTTTCTCAAGCGTTTCTTACATCCAAACTGCCATATCTCGCGAACGGATTGACCAATCCGCAAAATTTCTATTGCATCTGAAAGTAGAGACTCGCACGATTACAACGGTATGTGTAGTTTTCCCCTAAGCCGTTCCAGTTATTCGTTTCGAGCATCAGAACTGCGAAAGTTTTGAGTTTCTCAAGCGTTCCTTACATCCAAACTGCCATATCTCGCGAACGGATTGACCAATCCGCAAAATTTCTGTTGCATCTGAAAGTAGAAGCTCGCCCGATTACAACGGTATGCGCACTTTTCCCCTAGCCCGTTCTAGTTATTCGTTTCGAGCATCAGAACTGCGAAAATTTTGAGTTTCTCAAGCGTTTCTTACCTCCAAACTGCCATATCTCGCGAACGGATTGACGAATCCGCAAAATTTCTGTTGCATCTGAAAGTAGAGACTCGCACGATTACAACGGTATGTGTAGTTTTCCCCTAAGCCGTTCCAGTTATTCGTTTCGAGCATCAGAACTGCGAAAATTTTGAGTTTCTCAAGCGTTTCTTACATCCAAACTGCCACATCTCGCGAACGGATTGACCAATCCGCAAAATTTCTGTTGCATCTGAAAGTAGAAGCTCGCCCGATTACAACGGTATGCGCACTTTTCCCCTAAGCAGTTCTAGTTATTCGTTTCGAGCATCAGAACTGCGCAAATTTTGAGTTTCTCAAGCGTTTCTTACATCCAAACGGCCATATATCACGAACGGATTGACCAATCCGCAAAATTTCTGTTGCATCTGAAAGTAGAAACTCGCCCGATTACAACGGTATGCGCACTTTTCCCCTAGGCCGTTCTAGTTATTCGTTTCGAGCATCAGAACTGCGCAAATTTTGAGTTTCTCAAGCGTTTCTTACATCCAAACTGCCATATCTCGCGAACGGATTGACCGATCCGCAAAATTTCTGTTGCATCTGAAAGTAGAGACTCGCCCGATTACAACGGTATGTGTAGTTTTCCCCTAAGCCGTTCCAGTTATTCGTTTCGAGCATCAGAACTGCGAAAATTTTGAGTTTCTCAAGCGTTTCTTACATCCAAACTGCCATATCTCGCGAACGGATTGACCAATCCGCAAAATTTCTGTTGCATCTGAAAGTAGAAACTTGCCCGATTACAACGGTATGCGCACTTTTCCCCTAGGCGGTTCTAGTTATTCGTTTCGAGCATCAGAACTGCGAAAATTTTGAGTTTCTCAAGCGTTTCTTACATCCAAACTGCCATATCTCGCGAACGGATCGACCAATCCGCAAAATTTCTATTGCATCTGAAAGTGGAAATTCGCCCGATTGAAACGGTATGCGTACTTTTCCCCTATGCCGTTCTAGTTACTCGTTTGAAGCATCAGAACTGCGAAAATTTTGAGTTTCTCAAGCGTTTCTTACATCCAAACTGCCATATCTCGCGAACGGATTGACCGATCCGCAAAATTTCTGTTGCATCTGAAAGTAGAGACTCGCCCGATTACAACGGTATGTGTAGTTTTCCCCTAAGCCGTTCCAGTTATTCGTTTCGAGCATCAGAACTGCGAAAATGTTGAGTTTCTCAAGCGTTTCTTACATCCAAACTGCCATATCTCGCGAACGGATTGACCAATCCGCAAAATTTCTGTTGCATCTGAAAGTAGATACTTGCCCGATTACAACGGTATGCGCACTTTTCCCCTAGGCGGTTCTAGTTATTCGTTTCGAGCATCAGAACTGCGAAAATTTTGAGTTTCTCAAGCGTTTCTTACATCCAAACTGCCATATATCACGAACGGATTGACCAATCCGCAAAATTTCTGTTGCATCTGGAAGTAGAAACTCGCCCGATTACAACGGTATGCGCACTTTTCCCCTAGGCCGTTCTAGTTATTCGTTTCGAGCATCAGAACTGCGCAAATTTTGAGTTACTCAAGCGTTTCTTACATCCAAACTGCCATATCTCGCGAACGGATTGACCGATCCGCAAAATTTCTGTTGCATCTGAAAGTAGAGACTCGCCCGATTACAACGGTATGTGTAGTTCTCCCCTAAGCCGTTCCAGTTATTCGTTTCGAGCATCAGAACTGCGAAAATTTTGAGTTTCTCAAGCGTTTCTTACATCCAAACTGCCATATCTCGCGAACGGATTGACCAATCCGCATGATTTCTGTTGCATCTGAAGGTAGAAACTCGCCCGATTACAACGGTGTGCGCACTTTTCCCCTAAGCAGTTCTAGTTATTCGTTTCGAGCATCAGAACTGCGCAAATTTTGAGTTTCTCAAGCGTTTCTTACATCCAAACGGCCATATATCACGAACGGATTGACCAATCCGCAAAATTTCTGTTGCATCTGAAAGTAGAAACTCGCCCGATTACAACGGTATGCGCACTTTTCCCCTAGGCCGTTCTAGTTATTCGTTTCGAGCATCAGAACTGCGCAAATTTTGAGTTTCTCAAGCGTTTCTTACATCCAAACTGCCATATCTCGCGAACGGATTGACCGATCCGCAAAATTTCTGTTGCATCTGAAAGTAGAGACTCGCCCGATTACAACGGTATGTGTAGTTTTCCCCTAAGCCGTTCCAGTTATTCGTTTCGAGCATCAGAACTGCGAAAATTTTGAGTTTCTCAAGCGTTTCTTACATCCAAACTGCCATATCTCGCGAACGGATTGACCAATCCGCAAAATTTCTGTTGCATCTGAAAGTAGAAACTTGCCCGATTACAACGGTATGCGCACTTTTCCCCTAGGCGGTTCTAGTTATTCGTTTCGAGCATCAGAACTGCGAAAATTTTGAGTTTCTCAAGCGTTTCTTACATCCAAACTGCCATATCTCGCGAACGGATCGACCAATCCGCAAAATTTCTATTGCATCTGAAAGTGGAAATTCGCCCGATTACAACGGTATGCGTACTTTTCCCCTATGCCGTTCTAGTTACTCGTTTGAAGCATCAGAACTGCGAAAATTTTGAGTTTCTCAAGCGTTTCTTACATCCAAACTGCCATATCTCGCGAACGGATTGACCGATCCGCAAAATTTCTGTTGCATCTGAAAGTAGAGACTCGCCCGATTACAACGGTATGTGTAGTTTTCCCCTAAGCCGTTCCAGTTATTCGTTTCGAGCATCAGAACTGCGAAAATTTTGAGTTTCTCAAGCGTTTCTTACATCCAAACTGCCATATCTCGCGAACGGATTGACCAATCCGCAAAATTTCTGTTGCATCTGAAAGTAGATACTTGCCCGATTACAACGGTATGCGCACTTTTCCCCTAGGCGGTTCTAGTTATTCGTTTCGAGCATCAGAACTGCGAAAATTTTGAGTTTCTCAAGCGTTTCTTACATCCAAACTGCCATATATCACGAACGGATTGACCAATCCGCAAAATTTCTGTTGCATCTGGAAGTAGAAACTCGCCCGATTACAACGGTATGCGCACTTTTCCCCTAGGCCGTTCTAGTTATTCGTTTCGAGCATCAGAACTGCGCAAATTTTGAGTTACTCAAGCGTTTCTTACATCCAAACTGCCATATCTCGCGAACGGATTGACCGATCCGCAAAATTTCTGTTGCATCTGAAAGTAGAGACTCGCCCGATTACAACGGTATGTGTAGTTCTCCCCTAAGCCGTTCCAGTTATTCGTTTCGAGCATCAGAACTGCGAAAATTTTGAGTTTCTCAAGCGTTTCTTACATCCAAACTGCCATATCTCGCGAACGGATTGACCAATCCGCATGATTTCTGTTGCATCTGAAGGTAGAAACTCGCCCGATTACAACGGTGTGCGCACTTTTCCCCTAGGCGGTTCTAGTTATTCGTTTCGAGCATCAGAACTGCGAAAATTTTGAGTTTCTCAAGCGTTTCTTACTTCCAAACTGCCATATCTCGCGAACGGATTGACCAATCCGCAAAATTTCTGTTGCTTCTGAAAGTAGAAACTCGCCCGATTACAACGGTATGCGTACATTTCCCCTAGGCCGTTCTAGTTACTCGTTTCGAGCATCAGAACTGCGAAAATTTTGAGTTTCTCAAGCGTTTCTTACATCCAAACCGCCATATCTCGCGAACGGATTGACCAATCCGCATGATTTCTGTTGCATCTGAAGGTAGAAACTCGCCCGATTACAACGGTATGCGTACTTCTCCCCTAGGCCGTTCTAGTCATTCGTTTCGAGCATCAGAACTGCGAAAATTTTGAGTTTTTAAAGCGTTTCTTATCTCCAAACTGCCATATCTCGCGAACGGATTGATCATTCCGCATGATTTCTGTTGCATCTGATGGTAGAAACTCGCCCGATTACAACGGTATGCGTACTTTTCCCCTATGCCGTTCTAGTTACTCGTTTGGAGCATCAGAACTGCGAAAATTTTGAGTTTCTCAAGCGTTTCTTACATCCAAACGGCCATATCTCGCGAACGGATGGATCAATCCGCAAAATTTCTTTTGCATGTGAAAGTAGAAACTCGCCCGATTACAACGGTATATGTAGTTTTCTACTAGGCCGTTCCAGTTATTCGTTTCGAGCATCAGAACTGCGAAAATTTTGAGTTTCTCAAGCGTTTCTTACATCCAAACTGCCATATCTCGCGAACGGATTGACCAATCCGCAAAATTTCTGTTGCATCTGAAAGTAGAAGCTCGCCCGATTACAACGGTATGCGCACTTTTCCCCTAGCCCGTTCTAGTTATTCGTTTCGAGCATCAGAACTGCGCAAATTTTGAGTTTCTCAAGCGTTTCTTACCTCCAAACTGCCATATCTCGCGAACGGATTGACCAATCCGCATGATTTCTGTTGCATCTGAAGGTAGAAACTCGCCCGATTACAACTGTATGCGTACTTTTCCCCTATGCCGTTCTAGTTACTCGTTTGGAGCATCAGAACTGCGAAAATTTTGAGTTTCTCAAGCGTTTCTTACATCCAAACGGCCATATCTCGCGAACGGATGGATCAATCCGCAAAATTTCTGTTGCATGTGAAAGTAGAAAGTCGCCCGATTACAACGGTATGTGTAGTTTTCTACTAGGCCGTTCCAGTTATTCGTTTCGAGCATCAGAACTGCGAAAATTTTGAGTTTCTCAAGCGTTTCTTACATCCAAACTGCCATATCTCGCGAACGGATTGACCAATCCGCAAAATTTCTGTTGCATCTGAAAGTAGAGACTCGCACGATTACAACGGTATGTGTAGTTTTCCCCTAAGCCGTTCCAGTTATTCGTTTCGAGCATCAGAACTGCGAAAATTTTGAGTTTCTCAAGCGTTCCTTACATCCAAACTGCCATATCTCGCGAACGGATTGACCAATCCGCAAAATTTCTGTTGCATCTGAAAGTAGAAGCTCGCCCGATTACAACGGTATGGGCACTTTTCCCCTAGCCCGTTCTAGTTATTCGTTTCGAGCATCAGAACTGCGAAAATTTTGAGTTTCTCAAGCGTTTCTTACATCCAAACTGCCACATCTCGCGAACGGATTGACCAATCCGCAAAATTTCTGTTGCATCTGAAAGTAGAAGCTCGCCCGATTACAACGGTATGCGCACTTTTCCCCTAGCCCGTTCTAGTTATTCGTTTCGAGCATCAGAACTGCGAAAATTTTGAGTTTCTCAAGCGTTTCTTACATCCAAACTGCCACATCTCGCGAACGGATTGACCAATCCGCAAAATTTCTGTTGCATCTGAAAGTAGAAGCACGCCCGATTACAACGGTATGCGCACTTTTCCCCTAAGCAGTTCTAGTTATTCGTTTCGAGCATCAGAACTGCGCAAATTTTGAGTTTCTCAAGCGTTTCTTACATCCAAACGGCCATATATCACGAACGGATTGACCAATCCGCAAAATTTCTGTTGCATCTGAAAGTAGAAACTCGCCCGATTACAACGGTATGCGCACTTTTCCCCTAGGCCGTTCTAGTTATTCGTTTCGAGCATCAGAACTGCGCAAATTTTGAGTTTCTCAAGCGTTTCTTACATCCAAACGGCCATATATCACGAACGGATTGACCAATCCGCATGATTTCTGTTGCATCTGAAAGTAGAAACTCGCCCGATTACAACGGTATGCGCACTTTTCCCCTAGGGCCGTTCTAGTTATTCGTTTCGAGCATCAGAACTGCGCAAATTTTGAGTTTCTCAAGCGTTTCTTACCTCCAAACTGCCATATCTCGCGGACGGATTGACCAATCCGCATGATTTCTGTTGCATCTGAAGGTAGAAACTCGCCCGATTACAACGGTATGCGTACTTCTCCCCTAGGCCGTTCTATTCATTCGTTTCGAGCATCAGAACTGCGAAAATTTTGAGTTTCTCAAGCGTTTCTTATCTCCAAACTGCCATATCTCGCGAACGGATTGATCAATCCGCAAAATTTCTGTTGCATCTGAAAGTAGAAACTTGCCCGATTACAACGGTATGCGCACTTTTCCCCTAGGCGGTTCTAGTTATTCGTTTCGAGCATCAGAACTGCGAAAATTTTGAGTTTCTCAAGCGTTTCTTACATCCAAACTGCCATATCTCGCGAACGGATCGACCAATCCGCAAAATTTCTATTGCATCTGAAAGTGGAAATTCGCCCGATTACAACGGTATGCGTACTTTTCCCCTATGCCGTTCTAGTTACTCGTTTGAAGCATCAGAACTGCGAAAATTTTGAGTTTCTCAAGCGTTTCTTACCTCCAAACTGCCATATCTCGCGAACGGATTGACCAATCCGCAAAATTTCTGTTGCATGTGAAAGTAGAAACTCGCCCGATTACAACGGTATGTGTAGTTTTCCCCTAAGCCGTTCCAGTTATTCGTTTCGAGCATCAGAACTGCGAAAATTTTGAGTTTCTCAAGCGTTTCTTACATCCAAACTGCCATATCTCGCGAACGGATTGACCAATCCGCATGATTTCTGTTGCATCTGAAGGTAGAAACTCGCCCGATTACAACGGTGTGCGCACTTTTCCCCTAGGCGGTTCTAGTTATTCGTTTCGAGCATCAGAACTGCGAAAATTTTGAGTTTCTCAAGCGTTTCTTACCTCCAAACTGCCATATCTCGCGAACGGATTGACCAATCCGCAAAATTTCTGTTGCTTCTGAAAGTAGAAACTCGCCCGATTACAACGGTATGCGTACATTTCCCCTAGGCCGTTCTAGTTACTCGTTTCGAGCATCAGAACTGCGAAAATTTTGAGTTTCTCAAGCGTTTCTTATCTCCAAACAGCCATATCTCGCGAACGGATTGATCAATCCGCAAAATATCTGTTGCATCTGAATGTAGAAACTCGCCCGATTACAACGGTATGCGCATTTTCCCCTAGGCGGTTCTAGTTACTCGTTTGGAGCATCAGAACTGCGACAATTTTGAGTTTCTCAAGCGTTTCTTACATCCAAACTGCCATATCTCGCGAACGGATTGAGCAATCCGCAAAATTTCTGTTGCATCTGAAAGTAGAAACTCGCCCGATTACAAAGGTATGCGTACTTTTCCCCTATGCCGTTCTAGTTACTCGTTTGGATCATCAGAACTGCGAAAATTTTGAGTATCTCAAGCGTTTCTTATATCCAAACTGCCATATCTCGCGAACGGATTGATCAATCCGCATGATTTCTGTTGCATCTGAAAGTAGAAACTCGCCCGATTACAACGGTATGCGTACTTCTCCCCTAGGCCGTTGTAGTCATTCGTTTCGAGCATCAGAACTGCGAAAATTTTGAGTTTCTCAAGCGCTTCTTATCTCCAAACAGCCATATCTCGCGAACGGATTGATCAATCCGCAAAATTTCTGTTGCATCTGAAAGTAGAAACTCGCCCGATTACAACGGTATGCGCACTTTTCCCCTAGGCGGTTCTAGTTATTCGTTTCGAGCATCAGAACTGCGAAAATTTTGAGTTTCTCAAGCGTTTCTTACCTCCAAACTGCCATATCTCGCGAACGGATTGACCAATCCGCAAAATTTCTGTTGCATCTGAAAGTAGAAACTCGCCCGATTACAACGGTATGCGTACTTTTCCCCTATGCCGTTCTAGTTACTCGTTTGGATCATCAGAACTGCGAAAATTTTGAGTATCTCAAGCGTATCTTATATCCAAACTGCCATATCTCGCGAACGGATTGATCAATCCGCATGATTTCTGTTGCATCTGAAAGTAGAAACTCGCCCGATTACAACGGTATGCGTACTTCTCCCCTAGGCCGTTGTAGTCATTCGTTTCGAGCATCAGAACTGCGAAAATTTTGAGTTTCTCAAGCGCTTCTTATCTCCAAACAGCCATATCTCGCGAACGGATTGATCAATCCGCAAAATTTCTGTTGCATCTGAAAGTAGAAACTCGCCCGATTACAACGGTATGCGCACTTTTCCCCTAGGCGGTTCTAGTTATTCGTTTCGAGCATCAGAACTGCGAAAATTTTGAGTTTCTCAAGCGTTTCTTACCTCCAAACTGCCATATCTCGCGAACGGATTGACCAATCCGCAAAATTTCTGTTGCATCTGAAAGTAGAAACTCGCCCGATTACAACGGTATGCGCACTTTTCCCCTGGGCGGTTCTAGTTACTCGTTTCGAGCATCAGAACTGCGAAAATTTTGAGTACCTCAAGCGTTTCTTATATCCAAACTGCCATATCTCGCGAACGGATTGATCAATCCGCATGATTTCTGTTGCATCTGAAAGTAGAAACTCGCCCGATTACAACAGTATGCGTACTTCTCCCCTAGGCCGTTGTAGTCATTCGTTTCGAGCATCAGAACTGCGAAAATTTTGAGTTTCTCAAGCGCTTCTTATCTCCAAACAGCCATATCTCGCGAACGGATTGATCAATCCGCAAAATTTCTGTTGCATCTGAAAGTAGAAACTCGCCCGATTACAACGGTATGCGTACTTTTCCCCTAGGCGGTTCTAGTTACTCGTTTGGAGCATCAGAACTGCGACAATTTTGAGTTTCTCAAGCGTTTCTTACATCCAAACTGCCATATCTCGCGAACGGATTGACCAATCCGCAAAATTTCTGTTGCATCTGAAAGTAGAAACTCGCCCGATTACAAAGGTATGCGTACTTTTCCCCTATGCCGTTCTAGTTACTCGTTTGGATCATCAGAACTGCGAAAATTTTGAGTTTCTCAAGCGTTTCTTACCTCCAAACTGCCATATCTCGCGAACGGATTGACCAATCCGCAAAATTTCTGTTGCATGTGAAAGTAGAAACTCGCCCGATTACAACGGTGTGCGCACTTTTCCCCTAGGCGGTTCTAGTTATTCGTTTCGAGCATCAGAACTGCGAAAATTTTGAGTTTCTCAAGCGTTTCTTACCTCCAAACTGCCATATCTCGCGAACGGATTGACCAATCCGCAAAATTTCTGTTGCTTCTGAAAGTAGAAACTCGCCCGATTACAACGGTATGCGTACTTTTCCCCAAGGCCGTTCTAGTTACTCGTTTCGAGCATCAGAACTGCGAAAATTTTGAGTTTCTCAAGCGTTTCTTACATCCAAACCGCCATATCTCGCGAACGGATTGACCAATCCGCATGATTTCTGTTGCATCTGAAGGTAGAAACTCGCCCGATTACAACGGTATGCGTACTTTTCCCCTAGGCCGTTCTGTTACTCGTTTCGAGCATCAGAACTGCGAAAATTTTGAGTTTCTCTAGCGTTTCTTACATCCAAACCGCCATATCTCGCGAACGGATTGACCAATCCGCATGATTTCTGTTGCATCTGAAGGTAGAAACTCGCCCGATTACAACGGTATGCGTACTTCTCCCCTAGGCCGTTGTAGTCATTCGTTTCGAGCATCAGAACTGCGAAAATTTTGAGTTTCTCAAGCGTTTCTTATCTCCAAACAGCCATATCTCGCGAACGGATTGATCAATCCGCAAAATTTCTGTTGCATCTGAAAGTAGAAACTCGCCCGATTACAACGGTATGCGCATTTTCCCCTAGGCGGTTCTAGTTACTCGTTTGGAGCATCAGAACTGCGACAATTTTGAGTTTCTCAAGCGTTTCTTACATCCAAACTGCCATATCTCGCGAACGGATTGACCAATCCGCAAAATTTCTGTTGCATCTGAAAGTAGAAACTCGCCCGATTACAACGGTATGCGTACTTTTCCCCTATGCCGTTCTAGTTACTCGTTTGGATCATCAGAACTGCGAAAATTTTGAGTATCTCAAGCGTTTCTTATATCCAAACTGCCATATCTCGCGAACGGATTGATCAATCCGCATGATTTCTGTTGCATCTGAAAGTAGAAACTCGCCCGATTACAACGGTATGCGTACTTCTCCCCTAGGCCGTTGTAGTCATTCGTTTCGAGCATCAGAACTGCGAAAATTTTGAGTTTCTCAAGCGCTTCTTATCTCCAAACAGCCATATCTCGCGAACGGATTGATCAATCCGCAAAATTTCTGTTGCATCTGAAAGTAGAAACTCGCCCGATTACAACGCTATGCGCACTTTTCCCCTAGGCCGTTCTAGTTATTCGTTTCGAGCATCAGAACTGCGAAAATTTTGAGTTTCTCAAGCGTTTCTTACCTCCAAACTGCCATATCTCGCGAACGGATTGACCAATCCGCAAAATTTCTGTTGCATCTGAAAGTAGAAACTCGCCCGATTACAACGGTATGCGTACTTTTCCCCTATGCCGTTCTAGTTACTCGTTTGGATCATCAGAACTGCGAAAATTTTGAGTATCTCAAGCGTTTCTTATATCCAAACTGCCATATCTCGCGAACGGATTGATCAATCCGCATGATTTCTGTTGCATCTGAAAGTAGAAACTCGCCCGATTACAACGGTATGCGTACTTCTCCCCTAGGCCGTTGTAGTCATTCGTTTCGAGCATCAGAACTACGAAAATTTTGAGTTTCTCAAGCGCTTCTTATCTCCAAACAGCCATATCTCGCGAACGGATTGATCAATCCGCAAAATTTCTGTTGCATCTGAAAGTAGAAACTCGCCCGATTACAACGGTATGCGCACTTTTCCCCTAGGCGGTTCTAGTTATTCGTTTCGAGCATCAGAACTGCGAAAATTTTGAGTTTCTCAAGCGTTTCTTACCTCCAAACTGCCATATCTCGCGAACGGATTGACCAATCCGCAAAATTTCTGTTGCATCTGAAAGTAGAAACTCGCCCGATTACAACGGTATGCGCACTTTTCCCCTGGGCGGTTCTAGTTATTCGTTTCGAGCATCAGAACTGCGAAAATTTTCAGTTTCTCAAGCGTTTCAAACCTCCAAACTGCCATATCTCGCGAACGGACTGACCATTCCGCAAAATTTCTGTTGCTTCTGAAAGTAGAAACTCGCCCGATTACAACGGTATGCGCACTTTTCCCCTAGGCCGTTCTAGTTATTCGTTTCGAGCATGAGAAATGCGAAAATTTTGAGTTTCTCAAGCGTTTCTTACATCCAAACGGCCATATCTCGTGAACGGATTGACCAATCCGCATGATTTCTGTTGCATCTGAAGGTAGAAACTCGCCCGATTACAACGGTACGCGTACTTCTCCCCTAGGCCGTTCTAGTCATTCGTTTCGAGCCTCAGAACTGGGAAAATTTTGAGTTTCTCAAGCGTTTCTTATCTCCAAACTGCCATATCTCGCGTACGGATTGACCAATCCGCAAAATTTCTGTTGCATCTGAAAGTAGAAACTCGCCCGATTACAACGGTATGCGCACTTTTCCCCTAGGCCGTTCTAGTTATTCGTTTCGAGCATCAGAACTGCGACAATTTTGAGTTTCTCAAGCGTTTTTTACATCCAAACTAATATATCTCGCGAACGGATTGACCAATCCGCAAAATTTCTGTTGCATCTGAAAGTAGAAACTCGCCCGATTACAACGGTATGCGTACTTTTCCCCTATGCCGTTCTAGTTACTCGTTTGGACCATCAGAACTGCGAAAATTTTGAGTTTCTCAAGCGTTTCTTATCTCCCAACTGCCACATCTCGCGAACGGATTGATCAATCCGCCAAATTTCTGTTGCATCTGAAAGTAGAAACTCGCCCGATTACAACGGTATGCGCACTTTTCCCCTAGGGCCGTTCTAGTTATTCGTTTCGAGCATCAGAACTGCGCAAATTTTGAGTTTCTCAAGCGTTTCTTACCTCCAAACTGCCATATCTCGCGGACGGATTGACCAATCCGCATGATTTCTGTTGCATCTGAAGGTAGAAACTCGCCCGATTACAACGGTATGCGTACTTCTCCCCTAGGCCGTTCTAGTCATTCGTTTCGAGCATCAGAACTGCGAAAATTTTGAGTTTCTCAAGCGTTTCTTATCTCCAAACTGCCATATCTCGCGAACGGATTGATCAATCCGCAAAATTTCTGTTGCATCTGAAAGTAGAAACTTGCCCGATTACAACGGTATGCGCACTTTTCCCCTAGGCGGTTCTAGTTATTCGTTTCGAGCATCAGAACTGCGAAAATTTTGAGTTTCTCAAGCGTTTCTTACATCCAAACTGCCATATCTCGTGAACGGATCGACCAATCCGCAAAATTTCTATTGCATCTGAAAGTGGAAATTCGCCCGATTACAACGGTATGCGTACTTTTCCCCTATGCCGTTCTAGTTACTCGTTTGAAGCATCAGAACTGCGAATATTTTGAGTTTCTCAAGCGTTTCTTACCTCCAAACTGCCATATCTCGCGAACGGATTGACCAATCCGCAAAATTTCTGTTGCATGTGAAAGTAGAAACTCGCCCGATTACAACGGTATGTGTAGTTTTCCCCTAAGCCGTTCCAGTTATTCGTTTCGAGCATCAGAACTGCGAAAATTTTGAGTTTCTCAAGCGTTTCTTACATCCAAACTGCCATATCTCGCGAACGGATTGACCAATCCGCATGATTTCTGTTGCATCTGAAGGTAGAAACTCGCCCGATTACAACGGTGTGCGCACTTTTCCCCTAGGCGGTTCTAGTTATTCGTTTCGAGCATCAGAACTGCGAAAATTTTGAGTTTCTCAAGCGTTTCTTACCTCCAAACTGCCATATCTCACGAACGGATTGACCAATCCGCAAAATTTCTGTTGCTCCTGAAAGTAGAAACTCGCCCGATTACAACGGTATGCGTACTTTTCCCCTAGGCCGTTCTAGTTACTCGTTTCGAGCATCAGAACTGCGAAAATTTTGAGTTTCTCAAGCGTTTCTTACATCCAAACCGCCATATCTCGCGAACGGATTGACCAATCCGCATGATTTCTGTTGCATCTGAAGGTAGAAGCTCGCCCGATTACAACGGTATGCGTACTTCTCCCCTAGGCCGTTCTAGTCATTCGTTTCGAGCATCAGAACTGCGAAAATTTTGAGTTTTTAAAGCGTTTCTTATCTCCAAACTGCCATATCTCGCGAACGGATTGATCATTCCGCAAAATTTCTGTTGCATCTGAAAGTAGAAACTCGCCCGATTACCACGGTATGCGCACTTTTCCCCTAGGCTGTTCTAGTTATTCGTTTCGAGCATCAGAACTGCGAAAATTTTGAGTTTCTCAAGCGTTTCTTACCTCCAAACTGCCATATCTCGCGAACGGATTGACCAATCCGCAAAATTTCTGTTGCATCTGAAAGTAGAAACTCGCCCGATTACAAGGGTATGCGTACTTTTCCCCTATGCCGTTCTAGTTACTCGTTTGGATCATCAGAACTGCGAAAATTTTGAGTATCTCAAGCGTTTCTTATATCCAAACTGCCATATCTCGCGAACGGATTGATCAATTCGCAAAATTTCTGTTGCATCTGAAAGTAGAAACTCGCCCGATTACAACGGTATGCGCACTTTTCCCCTAGGCGGTTCTAGTTATTCGTTTCGAGCATCAGAACTGCGAAAATTTTGAGTTTCTCAAGCGTTTCTTACCTCCAAACTGCCATATCTCGCGAACGGATAGACCAATCCGCAAAATTTCTGTTGCATCTGAAAGTAGAAACTCGCCCGATTACAACGGTATGCGCACTTTTCCCCTGGGCGGTTCTAGTTATTCGTTTCGAGCATCAGAACTGCGAAAATTTTCAGTTTCTCAAGCGTTTCAAACCTCCAAACTGCCATATCTCGCGAACGGACTGACCATTCCGCAAAATTTCTGTTGCTTCTGAAAGTAGAAACTCGCCCGATTACAACGGTATGCGCACTTTTCCCCTAGGCCGTTCTAGTTATTCGTTTCGAGCATGAGAAATGCGAAAATTTTGAGTTTCTCAAGCGTTTCTTACATCCAAACGGCCATATCTCGTGAACGGATTGACCAATCCGCATGATTTCTGTTGCATCTGAAGGTAGAAACTCGCCCGATTACAACGGTATGCGTACTTCTCCCCTAGGCCGTTCTAGTCATTCGTTTCGAGCCTCAGAACTGGGAAAATTTTGAGTTTCTCAAGCGTTTCTTATCTCCAAACTGCCATATCTCGCGTACGGATTGACCAATCCGCAAAATTTCTGTTGCATCTGAAAGTAGAAACTCGCCCGATTACAACGGTATGCGCACTTTTCCCCTGGGCGGTTCTAGTTATTCGTTTCGAGCATCAGAACTGCGAAAATTTTCAGTTTCTCAAGCGTTTCAAACCTCCAAACTGCCATATCTCGCGAACGGACTGACCATTCCGCAAAATTTCTGTTGCTTCTGAAAGTAGAAACTCGCCCGATTACAACGGTATGCGCACTTTTCCCCTAGGCCGTTCTAGTTATTCGTTTCGAGCATCAGAACTGCGACAATTTTGAGTTTCTCGAGCGTTTCTTACATCCAAACTGATATATCTCGCGAACGGATTGACCAATCCGCAAAATTTCTGTTGCATCTGAAAGTAGAAACTCGCCCGATTACAACGGTATGCGTACTTTTCCCCTATGCCGTTCTAGTTACTCGTTTGGACCATCAGAACTGCGAAAATTTTGAGTTTCTCAAGCGTTTCTTATCTCCAAACTGCCATATCTCGCGAACGGATTGATCAATCCGCCAAATTTCTGTTGCATCTGAAAGTAGAAACTCGCCCGATTACAACGGTATGCGCACTTTTCCCCTGGGCGGTTCTAGTTATTCGTTTCGAGCATCAGAACTGCGAAAATTTTCAGTTTCTCAAGCGTTTCTTACCTCCAAACTGCCATATCTCGCGAACGGATTGACCAATCCGCAAAATTTCTGTTGCATCTGAAAGTAGAAACTCGCCCGATTACAACGGTATGCGCACTTTTCCCCTGGGCGGTTCTAGTTATTCGTTTCGAGCATCAGAACTGCGAAAATTTTCAGTTTCTCAAGCGTTTCAAACCTCCAAACTGCCATATCTCGCGAACGGACTGACCATTCCGCAAAATTTCTGTTGCTTCTGAAAGTAGAAACTCGCCCGATTACAACGGTATGCGCACTTTTCCCCTAGGCCGTTCTAGTTATTCGTTTCGAGCATGAGAAATGCGAAAATTTTGAGTTTCTCAAGCGTTTCTTACATCCAAACGGCCATATCTCGTGAACGGATTGACCAATCCGCATGATTTCTGTTGCATCTGAAGGTAGAAACTCGCCCGATTACAACGGTATGCGTACTTCTCCCCTAGGCCGTTCTAGTCATTCGTTTCGAGCCTTAGAACTGGGAAAATTTTGAGTTTCTCAAGCGTTTCTTATCTCCAAACTGCCATATCTCGCGTACGGATTGACCAATCCGCAAAATTTCTGTTGCATCTGAAAGTAGAAACTCGCCCGATTACAACGGTATGCGCACTTTTCCCCTAGGCCGTTCTAGTTATTCGTTTCGAGCATCAGAACTGCGACAATTTTGAGTTTCTCGAGCGTTTCTTACATCCAAACTGATATATCTCGCGAACGGATTGACCAATCCGCAAAATTTCTGTTGCATCTGAAAGTAGAAACTCGCCCGATTACAACGGTATGCGTACTTTTCCCCTATGCCGTTCTAGTTACTCGTTTGGACCATCAGAACTGCGAAAATTTTGAGTTTCTCAAGCGTTTCTTATCTCCAAACTGCCATATCTCGCGAACGGATTGATCAATCCGCCAAATTTCTGTTGCATCTGAAAGTAGAAACTCGCCCGATTACAACGGTATGCGCACTTTTCCCCTGGGCAGTTCTAGTTATTCGTTTCGAGCATCAGAACTGCGAAAATTTTCAGTTTCTCAAGCGTTTCTTACCTCCAAACTGCCATATCTCGCGAACGGATTGACCAATCCGCAAAATTTCTGTTGCATCTGAAAGTAGAAACTCGCCCGATTACAACGGTATGCGTACTTTTCCCCTATGCCGTTCTAGTTACTCGTTTGGACCATCAGAACTGCGAAAATTTTGAGTTTCTCAAGCGTTTCTTATCTCCAAACTGCCATATCTCGCGAACGGATTGATCAATCCGCAAAATTTCTGTTGCATCTGAAAGTAGAAACTCGCCCGATTACAACGGTATGCGCACTTTTCCCCTGGGCGGTTCTAGTTATTCGTTTCGAGCATCAGAACTGCGAAAATTTTGAGTTTCTCAAGCGTTTCTTACCTCCAAACTGCCATATCTCGCGAACGGATTGACCAATCCGCAAAATTTCTGTTGCATCTGAAAGTAGAAACTCGCCCGATTACAACGGTATGCGCACTTTTCCCCTGGGCGGTTCTAGTTATTCGTTTCGAGCATCAGAACTGCGAAAATTTTCAGTTTCTCAAGCGTTTCAAACCTCCAAACTGCCATATCTCGCGAACGGACTGTCCATTCCGCAAAATTTCTGTTGCATCTGAAAGTAGAAACTCGCCCGATTACAACGGTATGAGCACTTTTCCCCTAGGCCGTTCTAGTTATTCGTTTCGAGCATCAGAACTGCGACAATTTTGAGTTTCTCGAGCGTTTCTTACATCCAAACTGATATATCTCGCGAACGGATTGACCAATCCGCAAAATTTCTGTTGCATCTGAAAGTAGAAACTCGCCCGATTACAACGGTATGCGTACTTTTCCCCTATGCCGTTCTAGTTACTCGTTTGGACCATCAGAACTGCGAAAATTTTGAGTTTCTCAAGCGTTTCTTATCTCCAAACTGCCATATCTCGCGAACGGATTGATCAATCCGCCAAATTTCTGTTGCATCTGAAAGTAGAAACTCGCCCGATTACAACGGTATGCGCACTTTTCCCCTGGGCGGTTCTAGTTATTCGTTTCGAGCATCAGAACTGCGAAAATTTTCAGTTTCTCAAGCGTTTCTTACCTCCAAACTGCCATATCTCGCGAACGGATTGACCAATCCGCAAAATTTCTGTTGCATCTGAAAGTAGAAACTCGCCCGATTACAACGGTATGCGTACTTTTCCCCTATGCCGTTCTAGTTACTCGTTTGGACCATCAGAACTGCGAAAATTTTGAGTTTCTCAAGCGTTTCTTATCTCCAAACTGCCATATCTCGCGAACGGATTGATCAATCCGCCAAATTTCTGTTGCATCTGAAAGTAGAAACTCGCCCGATTACAACGGTATGCGCATTTTCCCCTAGGCGGTTCTAGTTACTCGTTTGGAGCATCAGAACGGCGACAATTTTGAGTTTCTCAAGCGTTTCTTACATCCAAACTGCCATATCTCGCGAACGGATTGACCAATCCGCAAAATTTCTGTTGCATCTGAAAGTAGAAACTCGCCCGATTACAACGGTAGGTGTAGTTTTCCTCTAGGCCGTTCCAGTTATTCATTTCGAGCATCAGAACTGCGAAAATTTTGAGTTTCTCAAGCGTTTCAAACCTCCAAACTGCCATATCTCGCGAACGGATTGACCAGTCCGCAAAATTTCTGTTGCTTCTGAAAGTAGAAACTCGCCCGATTACAACGGTATGCGCACTTTTCCCCTAGGCCGTTCTAGTTATTCGTTTCGAGCCTCAGAACTGGGAAAATTTTGAGTTTCTCAAGCGTTTCTTATCTCCAAACTGCCATATCTCGCGAACGGACTGTCCATTCCGCAAAATTTCTGTTGCTTCTGAAAGTAGAAACTCGCCCGATTACAACGGTATGCGCACTTTTCCCCTAGGCCGTTCTAGTTATTCGTTTCGAACATGAGAAATGCGAAAATTTTGAGTTTCTCAAGCGTTTCTTACATCCAAACGGCCATATCTCGTGAACGGATTGACCAATCCGCATGATTTCTGTTGCATCTGAAGGTAGAAACTCGCCCGATTACAACGGTATGCGTACTTCTCCCCTAGGCCGTTCTAGTCATTCGTTTCGAGCCTCAGAACTGGGAAAATTTTGAGTTTCTCAAGCGTTTCTTATCTCCAAACTGCCATATCTCGCGTACGGATTGACCAATCCGCAAAATTTCTGTTGCATCTGAAAGTAGAAACTCGCCCGATTACAACGGTATGCGCACTTTTCCCCTAGGCCGTTCTAGTTATTCGTTTCGAGCATCAGAACTGCGACAATTTTGAGTTTCTCGAGCGTTTCTTACATCCAAACTGATATATCTCGCGAACGGATTGACCAATCCGCAAAATTTCTGTTGCATCTGAAAGTAGAAACTCGCCCGATTACAACGGTATGCGTACTTTTCCCCTATGCCGTTCTAGTTACTCGTTTGGACCATCAGAACTGCGAAAATTTTGAGTTTCTCAAGCGTTTCTTATCTCCAAACTGCCATATCTCGCGAACGGATTGATCAATCCGCCAAATTTCTGTTGCATCTGAAAGTAGAAACTCGCCCGATTACAACGGTATGCGCACTTTTCCCCTGGGCGGTTCTAGTTATTCGTTTCGAGCATCAGAACTGCGAAAATTTTCAGTTTCTCAAGCGTTTCTTACCTCCAAACTGCCATATCTCGCGAACGGATTGACCAATCCGCAAAATTTCTGTTGCATCTGAAAGTAGAAACTCGCCCGATTACAACGGTATGCGCACTTTTCCCCTGGGCGGTTCTAGTTATTCGTTTCGAGCATCAGAACTGCGAAAATTTTCAGTTTCTCAAGCGTTTCAAACCTCCAAACTGCCATATCTCGCGAACGGACTGACCATTCCGCAAAATTTCTGTTGCTTCTGAAAGTAGAAACTCGCCCGATTACAACGGTATGCGCACTTTTCCCCTAGGCCGTTCTAGTTATTCGTTTCGAGCATGAGAAATGCGAAAATTTTGAGTTTCTCAAGCGTTTCTTACATCCAAACGGCCATATCTCGTGAACGGATTGACCAATCCGCATGATTTCTGTTGCATCTGAAGGTAGAAACTCGCCCGATTACAACGGTATGCGTACTTCTCCCCTAGGCCGTTCTAGTCATTCGTTTCGAGCCTTAGAACTGGGAAAATTTTGAGTTTCTCAAGCGTTTCTTACCTCCAAACTGCCATGTCTCGCGAACGGATTGACCAATCCGCAAAATTTCTGTTGCATCTGAAAGTAGAAACTCGCCCGATTACAACGGTATGCGTACTTCTCCCCTAGGCCGTTGTAGTCATTCGTTTCGAGCATCAGAACTGCGAAAATTTTGAGTTTCTCAAGCGTTTCTTATCTCCAAACAGCCATATCTCGCGAACAGATTGATCAATCCTCAAAATTTCTGTTGCATCTGAAGGTAGAAACTCGACCGATTACAACGGTATGCGTACTTTTCCCCTATGCCGTTCTAGTTACTCGTTTGGACCATCAGAACTGCGAAAATTTTGAGTTTCTCAAGCGTTTCTTATCTCCAAACTGCCATATCTCGCGAACGGATTGATCAATCCGCCAAATTTCTGTTGCATCTGAAAGTAGAAACTCGCCCGATTACAACGGTATGCGCACTTTTCCCCTGGGCGGTTCTAGTTATTCGTTTCGAGCATCAGAACTGCGAAAATTTTCAGTTTCTCAAGCGTTTCTTACCTCCAAACTGCCATATCTCGCGAACGGATTGACCAATCCGCAAAATTTCTGTTGCATCTGAAAGTAGAAACTCGCCCGATTACAACGGTATGCGTACTTTTCCCCTATGCCGTTCTAGTTACTCGTTTGGAGCATCAGAACTGCGAAAATTTTGAGTATCTCAAGCGTCTCTTATATCCAAACTGCCATATCTCGCGAACGGATTGATCAATCCGCAAAATTTCTGTAGCATGTGAAAGTAGAAACTCGCCCGATTACAACGGTATGGGCACTTTTCCCCTAGGAGGTTCTAGTTATTCGTTTCGAGCATCAGAACTGCAAAAATTTTGAGTTTCTCAAACGTTTCTTACCTCCAAACTGCCATATCTCGCGAACGGATAGACCAATCCGCAAAATTTCTGTTGCATCTGAAAGTAGAAACTTGCCAGATTACAACGGTATGTGTAGTTTCCCCCTAGGCCGTTCCAGTTATTCGTTTCGAGCATCAAAACTGCGAAAATTTTGAGTTTCTCAAGCGTTTCTTACCTCCAAACTGCCATGTCTCGCGAACGGATTGACCAATCCGCAAAATTTCTGTTGCATCTGAAAGTAGAAACTCGCCCAATTACAACGGTATGCGTACTTCTCCCCTAGGCCGTTGTAGTCATTCGTTTCGAGCATCAGAACTGCGAAAATTTTGAGTTTCTCAAGCGTTTCTTATCTCCAAACAGCCATATCTCGCGAACAGATTCATCAATCCTCAAAATTTCTGTTGCATCTGAAGGTAGAAACTCGACCGATTACAACGGTATGCGTACTTTTCCCCTAGGCCGTTCTGTTACTCGTTTCGAGCATCAGAACTGCGAAAATTTTGAGTTTCTCAAGCGTTTCTTATCTCCAAACTGCCATATCTCGCGAACGGATTGATCAATCCTCAAAATTTCTGTTGCATCTGAAGGTAGAAACTCGACCGATTACAACGGTATGCGCACTTTTCCCCTAGGCCATTCTAGTTATTCGTTTCGAGCATCAGAACTGCGAAAATTTTGAGTTTCTCAAGCGTTTCTTACATCCAAACGGCCATATATCGCGAACGGATTGACCAATCCGCATGATTTCTGTTGCATCTGAAAGTAGAAACTCGCACGATTACAACGGTATGCGCATTTTCCCCTAGGCGGTTCTAGTTACTCGTTTGGAGCATCAGAACGGCGACAATTTTGAGTTTCTCAAGCGTTTCTTACATCCAAACTGCCATATCTCGCGAACGGATTGACCAATCCGCAAAATTTCTGTTGCATCTGAAAGTAGAAACTCGCCCGATTACAACGGTAGGTGTAGTTTTCCTCTAGGCCGTTCCAGTTATTCATTTCGAGCATCAGAACTGCGAAAATTTTGAGTTTCTCAAGCGTTTCAAACCTCCAAACTGCCATATCTCGCGAACGGATTGACCAGTCCGCAAAATTTCTGTTGCTTCTGAAAGTAGAAACTCGCCCGATTACAACGGTATGCGCACTTTTCCCCTAGGCCGTTCTAGTTATTCGTTTCGAGCATCAGAAATGCGAAAATTTTGAGTTTCTCAAGCGTTTCTTATCTCCAAACAGCCATATCTCGCGAACAGATTGATCAATCCGCAAAATTTCTGTTGCATCTGAAAGTAGAAACTCGCCCGATTACAACGGTATGCGCACTTTTCCCCTAGGCCGTTCTAGTTATTCGTTTCGAGCATCAGAACTGCGACAATTTTGAGTTTCTCGAGCGTTTCTTACATCCAAACTGATATATCTCGCGAACGGATTGACCAATCCGCAAAATTTCTGTTGCATCTGAAAGTAGAAACTCGCCCGATTACAACGGTATGCGTACTTTTCCCCTATGCCGTTCTAGTTACTCGTTTGGACCATCAGAACTGCGAAAATTTTGAGTTTCTCAAGCGTTTCTTATCTCGAAACTGCCATATCTCGCGAACGGATTGATCAATCCGCCAAATTTCTGTTGCATCTGAAAGTAGAAACTCGCCCGATTACAACGGTATGCGCACTTTTCCCCTGGGCGGTTCTAGTTATTCGTTTCGAGCATCAGAACTGCGAAAATTTTCAGTTTCTCAAGCGTTTCTTACCTCCAAACTGCCATATCTCGCGAACGGATTGACCAGTCCGCAAAATTTCTGTTGCTTCTGAAAGTAGAAACTCGCCCGATTACAACGGTATGCGCACTTTTCCCCTAGGCCGTTCTAGTTATTCGTTTCGAGCATCAGAAATGCGAAAATTTTGAGTTTCTCAAGCGTTTCTTATCTCCAAACAGCCATATCTCGCGAACAGATTGATCAATCCGCAAAATTTCTGTTGCATCTGAAAGTAGAAACTCGCCCGATTACAACGGTATGCGTACTTATCCCCTATGCCGTTCTAGTTACTCGTTTGGAGCATCAGAACTGCGAAAATTTTGAGTATCTCAAGCGTCTCTTATATCCAAACTGCCATATCTCGCGAACGGATTGATCAATCCGCAAAATTTCTGTAGCATGTGAAAGTAGAAACTCGCCCGATTACAACGGTATGGGCACTTTTCCCCTAGGAGGTTCTAGTTATTCGTTTCGAGCATCAGAACTGCAAAAATTTTGAGTTTCTCAAACGTTTCTTACCTCCAAACTGCCATATCTCGCGAACGGATAGACCAATCCGCAAAATTTCTGTTGCATCTGAAAGTAGAAACTTGCCAGATTACAACGGTATGTGTAGTTTCCCCCTAGGCCGTTCCAGTTATTCGTTTCGAGCATCAAAACTGCGAAAATTTTGAGTTTCTCAAGCGTTTCTTACCTCCAAACTGCCATGTCTCGCGAACGGATTGACCAATCCGCAAAATTTCTGTTGCATCTGAAAGTAGAAACTCGCCCGATTACAACGGTATGCGCATTTTCCCCTAGGCGGTTCTAGTTACTCGTTTGGAGCATCAGAACGGCGACAATTTTGAGTTTCTCAAGCGTTTCTTACATCCAAACTGCCATATCTCGCGAACGGATTGACCAATCCGCAAAATTTCTGTTGCATCTGAAAGTAGAAACTCGCCCGATTACAACGGTAGGTGTAGTTTTCCTCTAGGCCGTTCCAGTTATTCATTTCGAGCATCAGAACTGCGAAAATTTTGAGTTTCTCAAGCGTTTCAAACCTCCAAACTGCCATATCTCGCGAACGGATTGACCAGTCCGCAAAATTTCTGTTGCTTCTGAAAGTAGAAACTCGCCCGATTACAACGGTATGCGCACTTTTCCCCTAGGCCGTTCTAGTTATTCGTTTCGAGCATCAGAAATGCGAAAATTTTGAGTTTCTCAAGCGTTTCTTATCTCCAAACAGCCATATCTCGCGAACAGATTGATCAATCCGCAAAATTTCTGTTGCATCTGAAAGTAGAAACTCGCCCGATTACAACGGTATGCGCACTTTTCCCCTAGGCCGTTCTAGTTATTCGTTTCGAGCATCAGAACTACGACAATTTTGAGTTTCTCGAGCGTTTCTTACATCCAAACTGATATATCTCGCGAACGGATTGACCAATCCGCAAAATTTCTGTTGCATCTGAAAGTAGAAACTCGCCCGATTACAACGCTATGCGTACTTTTCCCCTATGCCGTTCTAGTTACTCGTTTGGACCATCAGAACTGCGAAAATTTTGAGTTTCTCAAGCGTTTCTTATCTCCAAACTGCCATATCTCGCGAACGGATTGATCAATCCGCCAAATTTCTGTTGCATCTGAAAGTAGAAACTCGCCCGATTACAACGGTGTGCGCACTTTTCCCCTGGGCGGTTCTAGTTATTCGTTTCGAGCATCAGAACTGCGAAAATCTTCAGTTTCTCAAGCGTTTCTTACCTCCAAACTGCCATATCTCGCGAACGGATTGACCAGTCCGCAAAATTTCTGTTGCTTCTGAAAGTAGAAACTCGCCCGATTACAACGGTATGCGCACTTTTCCCCTAGGCCGTTCTAGTTATTCGTTTCGAGCATCAGAAATGCGAAAATTTTGAGTTTCTCAAGCGTTTCTTATCTCCAAACAGCCATATCTCGCGAACAGATTGATCAATCCGCAAAATTTCTGTTGCATCTGAAAGTAGAAACTCGCCCGATTACAACGGTATGCGCACTTTTCCCCTAGGCCGTTCTAGTTATTCGTTTCGAGCATCAGAACTGCGACAATTTTGAGTTTCTCGAGCGTTTCTTACATCCAAACTGATATATCTCGCGAACGGATTGACCAATCCGCAAAATTTCTGTTGCATCTGAAAGTAGAAACTCGCCCGATTACAACGGTATGCGTACTATTCCCCTATGCCGTTCTAGTTACTCGTTTGGACCATCAGAACTGCGAAAATTTTGAGTTTCTCAAGCGTTTCTTATCTCCAAACTGCCATATCTCGCGAACGGATTGATCAATCCGCCAAATTTCTGTTGCATCTGAAAGTAGAAACTCGCCCGATTACAACGGTATGCGCACTTTTCCCCTGGGCGGTTCTAGTTATTCGTTTCGAGCATCAGAACTGCGAAAATTTTCAGTTTCTCAAGCGTTTCTTACCTCCAAACTGCCATATCTCGCGAACGGATTGACCAATCCGCAAAATTTCTGTTGCATCTGAAAGTAGAAACTCGCCCGATTACAACGGTATGCGTACTTTTCCCCTATGCCGTTCTAGTTACTCGTTTGGACCATCAGAACTGCGAAAATTTTGAGTTTCTCAAGCGTTTCTTATCTCCAAACTGCCATATCTCGCGAACGGATTGATCAATCCGCCAAATTTCTGTTGCATCTGAAAGTAGAAACTCGCCCGATTACAACGGTATGCGCACTTTTCCCCTGGGCGGTTCTAGTTATTCGTTTCGAGCATCAGAACTGCGAAAATTTTCAGTTTCTCAAGCGTTTCTTACCTCCAAACTGCCATATCTCGCGAACGGATTGACGAATCCGCAAAATTTCTGTTGCATCTGAAAGTAGAAACTCGCCCGATTACAACGGTATGCGTACTTTTCCCCTATGCCGTTCTAGTTACTCGTTTGGAGCATCAGAACTGCGAAAATTTTGAGTATCTCAAGCGTCTCTTATATCCAAACTGCCATATCTCGCGAACGGATTGATCAATCCGCAAAATTTCTGTAGCATGTGTAAGTAGAAACTCGCCCGATTACAACGGTATGGGCACTTTTCCCCTAGGAGGTTCTAGTTATTCGTTTCGAGCATCAGAACTGCAAAAATTTTGAGTTTCTCAAACGTTTCTTACCTCCAAACTGCCATATCTCGCGAACGGATAGACCAATCCGCAAAATTTCTGTTGCATCTGAAAGTAGAAACTTGCCAGATTACAACGGTATGTGTAGTTTCCCCCTAGGCCGTTCCAGTTATTCGTTTCGAGCATCAAAACTGCGAAAATTTTGAGTTTCTCAAGCGTTTCTTACCTCCAAACTGCCATGTCTCGCGAACGGATTGACCAATCCGCAAAATTTCTGTTGCATCTGAAAGTAGAAACTCGCCCGATTACAACGGTATGCGTACTTCTCCCCTAGGCCGTTGTAGTCATTCGTTTCGAGCATCAGAACTGCGAAAATTTTGAGTTTCTCAAGCGTTTCTTATCTCCAAACAGCCATACCTCGCGAACAGATTGATCAATCCTCAAAATTTCTGTTGCATCTGAAGGTAGAAACTCGACCGATTACAACGGTATGCGTACTTTTCCCCTAGGCCGTTCTGTTACTCGTTTCGAGCATCAGAACTGCGAAAATTTTGAGTTTCTCAAGCGTTTCTTATCTCCAAACTGCCATATCTCGCGAACGGATTGATCAATCCTCAAAATTTCTGTTGCATCTGAAGGTAGAAACTCGACCGATTACAACGGTATGCGCACTTTTCCCCTAGGCCATTCTAGTTATTCGTTTCGAGCATCAGAACTGCGAAAATTTTGAGTTTCTCAAGCGTTTCTTACATCCAAACGGCCATATATCGCGAACGGATTGACCAATCCGCATGATTTCTGTTGCATCTGAAAGTAGAAACTCGCCCGATTACAACGGTATGCGCATTTTCCCCTAGGCGGTTCTAGTTACTCGTTTGGAGCATCAGAACGGCGACAATTTTGAGTTTCTCAAGCGTTTCTTACATCCAAACTGCCATATCTCGCGAACGGATTGACCAATCCGCAAAATTTCTGTTGCATCTGAAAGTAGAAACTCGCCCGATTACAACGGTAGGTGTAGTTTTCCTCTAGGCCGTTCCAGTTATTCATTTCGAGCATCAGAACTGCGAAAATTTTGAGTTTCTCAAGCGTTTCAAACCTCCAAACTGCCATATCTCGCGAACGGATTGACCAGTCCGCAAAATTTCTGTTGCTTCTGAAAGTAGAAACTCGCCCGATTACAACGGTATGCGCACTTTTCCCCTAGGCCGTTCTAGTTATTCGTTTCGAGCATCAGAAATGCGAAAATTTTGAGTTTCTCAAGCGTTTCTTATCTCCAAACAGCCATATCTCGCGAACAGATTGATCAATCCGCAAAATTTCTGTTGCATCTGAAAGTAGAAACTCGCCCGATTACAACGGTATGCGCACTTTTCCCCTAGGCCGTTCTAGTTATTCGTTTCGAGCATCAGAACTGCGACAATTTTGAGTTTCTCGAGCGTTTCTTACATCCAAACTGATATATCTCGCGAACGGATTGACCAATCCGCAAAATTTCTGTTGCATCTGAAAGTAGAAACTCGCCCGATTACAACGGTATGCGTACTTTTCCCCTATGCCGTTCTAGTTACTCGTTTGGACCATCAGAACTGCGAAAATTTTGAGTTTCTCAAGCGTTTCTTATCTCCAAACTGCCATATCTCGCGAACGGATTGATCAATCCGCCAAATTTCTGTTGCATCTGAAAGTAGAAACTCGCCCGATTACAACGGTATGCGCACTTTTCCCCTGGGCGGTTCTAGTTATTCGTTTCGAGCATCAGAACTGCGAAAATCTTCAGTTTCTCAAGCGTTTCTTACCTCCAAACTGCCATATCTCGCGAACGGATTGACCAGTCCGCAAAATTTCTGTTGCTTCTGAAAGTAGAAACTCGCCCGATTACAACGGTATGCGCACTTTTCCCCTAGGCCGCCCTAGTTATTTGTTTCGAGCATCAGAACTGCGAAAATTTTGAGTTTCTCAAGCGTTTCTTACCTCCAAACTGCCATATCTCGCGAACGGATTGACCGATCCTCAAAATTTCTGTTGCATCTGAAAGTAGAAACTCGCCCGATTACAACGGTATGCGCACTTTTCCCCTAGGCCGTTCTAGTTATTCGTTTCAAGCATCAGAACTGCGCAAATTTTGAGTTTCTCAAGCGTTTCTTACCTCCAAACTGCCATATCTCGCGAACGGATTGACCAATCCGCAAAATTTCTGTTGAATCTGAAAGTAGAAACTCGCCCGATTACAACGGTATGCGCACTTTTCACCTAGGCCGTTCTAGTTATTCGTTTCAAGCATCAGAACTGCGCAAATTTCGAGTTTCTCAAGCGTTTCTTACCTCCAAACTGCCATATCTCGCGAACGGATTGACCAATCCGCAAAATTTCTGTTGCATCTGCAAGTAGAAACTCGCCCGATTACAACGGTATGTGTAGTTTTCCCCTATGCCGTTCCAGTTATTCATTTCAAGCATCAGAACTGCGCAAATTTTGAGTTTCTCAAGCGTTTCTTACCTCCAAACTGCCATATCTCGCGAACGGATTGACCAATCCGCAAAATTTCTGTTGCATCTGAAAGTAGAAGCTCGCTCGATTACATCGGTGTGCGTACTATTCGCCTAGGCCGTTCTGGTTATTCGTTTCGAGCATCAGAACTGCGAAAATTTTGAGTTTCTCAAGCGTTTCTTATTTCCAAACTGCCATATCTCGCGAACGGATTGATCAATCCGCAAAATTTCTGTTGCATCTGAAAGTAGAAACTCGCCCGATTACAACGGTATGCGTACTTCTCCCCTAGGCCGTTCTAGTCATTCGTTTCGAGCATCAGAACTGCGAAAATTTTGAGTTTCTCAAGCGTTTCTTACCTCCAAACTGCCACATCTCGCGAACGGATTGACCAATCCGCAAAATTTCTGTTGCATCTGAAAGTAGAAACTCGCCCGATTACAACGGTATGCGCACTTTTCCCCTAGGCGGTTCTAGTTATTTGTTTCGAGCATCAGAACTGCGAAAACTTTGAGTTACTCAAGCGTTTCTTACCTCCAAACTGCCATATCTCGCGAACGGATTGACCAATCCGCAAAATTTCTGTTGCATCTGAAAGTAGAAACTCGCCCAACTACAACGGTAGGTGTAGTTCTCCCCTAGGCCGTTCTAGTTATTAGTTTCGAGCATCAGAACTGCGAAAATTTTGCGTTTCTCAAGCGTTTCTTACATCCAAACTGCCACATCTCGCGAACGGATAGACCAATCCGCAAAATTTCTGTTGCATCTGAAAGTAGAAACTCGCCCGATTACATCGGTATGCGTACTTTTCCCCTAGGCCGTTCTCGTCATTCGTTTCGAGCATCAGAACTGCGAAAATTTTGAGTTTCTCAAGCGTTTCCTACTTCCAAACTGCCATATCTCGCGAACGGATCGACCAATCCGCAAAATTTTTGTTGCATCTCAAAGTAGAAACTCGCCCGATTATATCGGTATGCGTACTTTTCCCCTAGGCCGTTCTAGTTATTCGTTTCGAGCATCAGAACTGCGAAAATTTTGAGTTTCTCAAGCGTTTCTTACCTCCAAACTGCCACATCTCGCGAACGGATTGACCAATCCGCAAAATTTCTGTTGCATCTGAAAGTAGAAACTTCGCCCGATTACAACGGTATGTGTAGTTTTCCCCTAGGCCGTTCCAGTCATTCGTTTCGAGCATAAGAACTGCGAAAATTTTGAGTTTCTCAAGCGTTTCTTACATCCAAACTGCCATATCTCGCGAACGGATTGACCGATCCGCAACATTTCTGTTGCATCTGAAAGTAGAAGCTCGCCCGATTACATCGGTATGTGTA